>NW_027507764.1:384222929-384747929 GCF_037356315.1 Lithobates pipiens
TATATTAAAAAAACACAAAATTAGCAGCATGACGAATATGCTAGCTTCAATACGAACACTAGTTTTACAAGACCGAGCGCTTCCGCCCTGTCCGCCCTGTAAATTCTTTCTGGGCATGCGTCATACTTAGTCCGTCCAACTTGCCTACTCACGAGCGGACTGTCCGCTGAAAACAAAGTTGGACGGACAAAATTACGGAAATTCCGAAAGACTTAGTCCGTCAGACTGTCCGCTGAAAAAGTCCACTGAAGCCCACACACGAGCGGATTGTCCGCTGAAACACGTTTCAGCGGACTAAGTTGGGCAGACAATCCGCCCGTGTGTACGCGGCCTCACACATGTGGTATTGCCATACTCGGGAGTAAGGCCGCGTACACACGCGGGGACTGTTCGCTCAACTTTGTCCGTCAAACAGTTTCAGCAAACAGTCCGCTCAAAATTAGCATGGACGGACTTGCCCACACACGACGAACGAACAGTTTGCTGAAACCGTGCGCGATGACGTGAACGGCACGTACGACGGGACGGAAAATACAACGTCCTATACACTGCATTACAACTTTCGGCGTGTAAATCCTTTCTGAGCATGCGCGGAACTTAGTTTGACGAACAAGCCTACACACGAGGGGACTGTTCGCTGAAACCAAGTTTCAGCGGACAGTTTTTCGGAAATTCCGAAAAACCTTGTTCAGCAAACTGTTCGCTGAAACTGTCCGCTGAAAGCCCACACACGGGCGGACTGTCCGCCGAAACACTGTTCAGCGGACAAAGTTGGGCGAACAGTCCCCGCGTGTGTACGCGGCCTAATAGCAGAATGTGTTTTGGGGTGTAATTTGTGGTATGCATAAGCTGTGTGTGAGAAATAACCTGATAATATGACAATTTTGTGAAAAAAAAACGAAAAAAAATCTTGATTTTGCAAAGAATTGTGGGAAAAAATGACAACTTCAAAAAACTCATCATGTCTCTTACTGCATACCTTGAAATTTCTTCTTTCCAAAAAGGGGTCATTTGGGGGAATTTGTACTTTTCTGGCATGTTAGGGTCTCAAGAAATGAGATAGGCCGTCAGTACTTCAGGTGTGATCAATTTTCAGATATTGGCACCATAGCTTGTAGACTCTATAACTTCCACAAAGACCAAATAATATCCACCAATTTGTACTTATTTTTACCAAAGATATGTAGTAGTATAAATTTTGGCCAAAATGTATGAAGAAAAATTACTAATGTGCTAAATTTTATAACAGAAACAAAGAGAAATTAATTTTTTTACAGAATTTCCAGTCTTTTTTTCTTTTATAGCAGAAAAAATTAAAAACCCAGCGGTGATTAAATACCACCAAAAGAAAGCCCTATTTGTGTGAAAAAGGGACAAAAATTTCATATGGCTACAGTGTTGCATGACTGAGTAATTGTCATTCAAAATGTGAGAGCACCGAAAGCTGAAAATTGGTCTGGTTATTAAGGGGGTTTAAGTGTCCAGTGGTGAAGTGGTTAAAATTACAATTTTATAATTGTATTTTATTATATGTTAACTTCTTTAAACAAAATTAAATAAAATGTTACGAATTTCACTAAAACGTTGTGCCTCAAAAGTCCCATATTTAGGGATGTGGCATGCAATTTGAACTATCTTTGATCGACTCAATGATGGAATACCTTTCAAATATAAAGGATAGTTTTGTGCATTGTAAGGGAGTAGGCTAAACTGGAAGCAGTAAACCATGCAAGAAACAAGGACACCCAGGAACAGGCCAAGCAGGTTTGTCCTGGACTTTTATTCAGCAAGGCAGTAAACACAGTTTCAGTTTAACTAGATGCTGACCGCCGGCTGTCAAATGACGGCCAGACGGTGCACCTATTGTGGCGGGAGGCCGTCAAATGACGGCCTCCCGTTTAAACAGGGAATGCGTGCGATCGTGCGCGCGCATCCCTGTTTCTTCAGTGGCGGCGTGTCACGGAGACACCGCTCGCCACCGAAGGGGGTGAACAGCCATTGGTTATGGCTGTTTACCACGTGATCGGCCGTGATGAAGTCACGGGCGATCACAGATGGTCACACCCCGACTGTGCACGGTGCATGCGCGCGATCGTGAGCGCGCTGCACGTGCACGTCGGTGGCGGCGTGTTCCCCGGGAACACTGCTCGTCACCGACGCTGGTAAACAGCCATTGGCCGGCTGTTTACCCACGTGATCGGCTGTGATCCTTTCACAGCCGATCACTAAAATGTAAACAAACCGCGGTAACGAGATGTTACCGGGTTGTTCTCCTCCTCACACACCGATCGTGTGTGAGGAGGAGATTGCGGTAACATCTCGTTACCGCCTAGTGTACACCAATCACACTGATTGCCTGCCTGCCCCCCCAATAAAGAGGACCTGTCACCACCCCTCATAGTACCTGTCAATCACAGTCCATCAGAGTACCTGTCACAGTCCATCAGAGTATTTGAGTAACTGTCACAGCCCATCAGAGTACCCGACTACCTGTCCCAGCCCATCAGAGTACCCGAGTACCTGTCACAGCCCATCAGAGTACCCGAGTACCTGTCCCAGCCCATCAGAGTACCCGAGTACCTGTCACAGCCCATCAGAGTACCCGAGTACCTGTCCCAGCCCATCTGAGTACCCGAGTACCTGTCACAGTTCATCTGAGTACCCGAGTACCTGTCCCAGCCCATCACAGTACCCGAGTACCTGTCATGGCACATCAGAGTACCCGAGTACCTGTCACGGCACATCAGGGTACCCGAGTACCTGTCACAGCCCATCAGGGTACCCGAGTACCTGTCACGGCCCATTAGGGTACCCGAGTACCTGTCACGGTCCATCAGGGTACCCGAGTACCTGTCACGGTCCATCAGGGTACCCGAGTACCTGTCACAGTCCATCAGGGTACCTGAGTACTTGTCACAGTCCATTAGAGTACTGAGTACCTGTCACAGTCCATCAGGGTACCCGAGTATCTGTCACAGCCCATCTGAGTACCCGAGTACCTGTCACAGTCCATCAGGGTACCCGAGTACCTGTCACAGTCCATTAGAGTACCGAGTACCTGTCACAGTCCATTAGAGTACCGAGCACCTGTCACAGTCCATCAGGTACCCGAGTACCTGTCACAGCCCATCTGAGTACCCGAGTACCTGTTCCAGTCCATCTGAGTACCCGAGTACCTGTCACAGTCCATCTGTGTACCAGAGTACCTGTCACAGTCCATCTGAGTACCCGAGCAACTGTCACAGTTCATCTGAGTACCCAAGTACCTGTCACAGTCCATATGAGTACCTGTCACCGCCCTTCAGAGTACCCAAATACCAGTCACCAAACCATCAGAGTACCTGTCACCAGGCCATCAGAGTACCCGAGTACCTGTCACCAGGCCATCAGAGTACCCGAGTACCTGTCACCAGGCCATCAGAGTACCCAAGTACCTGTCACCAGGCCATCAGAGTACCAGAGTACCTATCTCCAGCCCATCAGAGTACCCGAGTACCTATTTGCAGCCCATGTCTCATAGAATATACGTTGGGGTGTTTGCTTTCCAAAATAGGGTCATTTTGTGGGTAATTTCACTGTCCTGCTGGTCCAGGACCTTCAAAAGTGTGATGGGTAGGAATGAAATAAGATGTGTAATTTATGCTCCTAGAACGCCTGAACGTACTACTTCAATGTTCGGCCTCTGTATGTGGCCAGGCTGTGTAAAAGTCCTACACATGTAGTATCGCCATACTCGGGAGGAGTAGCAGAATGTATTTTGGGGTGTAATTTTTGCTATATACATGGTATGTGTTAGAAATATCTCATAAATTGACAATTTTGTGTAAAAAAAAAAATGCGTTTAAATTTTTTTCCACATATTCCAAAAACTTCTGGAAAAAAATTAACCATTCAAAAGACTTATTATGCCTCACAGATTATATGTTGGGGTGTTTGCTTTCCAAAATGGGGTCTTTTTATGGGAAATTCCATTGCCCTGGTACTCCAGGGCCTTCAAAAGTGTAATAGGTGGTTGAGAAATGAGATGCGTCATTTTTGCTCGTAGAACGTCTGAAGGTACTACATCAATGTTAGTGCTCTGTATGTGGCCAGGATGTGTAAAAGTCTCACACATGTGGTATCGCCATACTCGGGAAGAGTAGCAGAATGTATTTTGGGGTGTAATTTGTTGTATGCATATGCTGTGTGTGAGAAATAACCTGATAATATGACAATTTAGTAAAAAAAAATAAAAAAATCTTAATTTTGCAAAGAATTGTGGGAAAAAATTACAACTTAAAAAAACTCACCATGCTACTTACTTAATACCTTGGAATGTCTACTTTGTAAAAAGGGGTCATTTGGGGGGTATTTGTACTTTCCTGACTTGTTAGTGTCTCAAGAAATGAGATACACCTGATGTACTGAAGGCCTGATCAGAAGTGATCAATTTTCAGTGATTGGCACCATAGTTTGTAGACTCTATAACTTTCACAAAGACCAAATAATATATACTAATGTGGGTTATTTTTACCAAAGATATGTAGCAGTATAAATTTTGGCCAAAATTTATGAAGAAAAATTACTAATTAGCAAAAATTTATGACAGAAACAAAGAAAAAGGCATTTTTTTTCACAAAATTTACGTTTTATTTTATTTATAGCACAAAAAATAAAAAACCCACTAGTGATTAAATACCACTAAAAGAAAGCTCTATTTGTGTGGAAAAAGGGACACAAGTTTCATATGGATACAGTGATGGATGACTGAGTAATTGTCATTCAAATTGTGAGAGCTCTGAAAGCTGAAAATTGGTCTGGTCAGGAAGGGGGTGTAACTGCACTGTATTGAGGTGGTTAAGAGGGTTTGTAAGGCAAGACCATGGCATAAAACCAACAAAGCATTTGCTTATTAAAGTCACTAGCTAAACTCAGGTCAGTTCCTGACTACCAGGATCCCCCCCCCCCCAAAAAAAACCCCAGAGTGCACTACCCTTTCTGTCTCATAGCAGCACTCAGTCTTTTCACTCAGCAGTAGGCTTCCACAACAAAGATAATGCGCAGCATCAGTTTGCTAGCATATACAGTATAAAGCTATATAATATAATAGGTAATACAGTGACTTACATATAGTTACATAGTGTTAAGGAATCTGATGTACATAATGATAATCAGAAAATGTCTATTTGCTTATGTGTATACATGTTTCTATGCTCCTTACTTATTATGTAGTATACAGATTGACTCTCCGTTCGGAGTTAAGATGGCGTCTATACCCTACATCCCACGCGTTAGAAGAATGCATTTGAGATAAGAAAACCAGCTTCAACCAAACTTCAAGCATCAAGTTTCTTAATTTCTCTTGTATTGTAACCAATAAAATGTACCTATTAGACTGACATAACAATGACGTATCTTTCTGTATAAAATATTAACCCCGCCCACGAATAAATCAGAAGTTAGAAGTAGCCTGAGCTGAACGTATCTCAGAGAGTGTTTACTTCTAATGTGCATGCACATTTATACTTTTTAATTGGAAATAGCAGCAGATAACCTCAAACTAGTTTGTAGATCTTATCCATTTCAATAGTTGGCGAGGTTAAAAAAAGACACAAGTCCATCAAGTCCAACCTATGGAATACTTAAAAAAGTATTGGAACCCCTTGAAATTTTTCACATTTTGTCATGTTCCAAGTTAACGTAAATGTATTTTATTGGGATTTTATGTGATAGTCCAACACAAAGTCCAACACATAATTGTGAAGTGGAAAGAAAATGAAAATAGTTTTCACATTTTTTTACAAATAAATATGTGAAAAGTGTGGCGTGCATTTGTAATCAGCCCCCTTGTGTCAATACTTTGTAGAATCACCTTTCGCTGAAATTACAGCTACAAGTCTTTTTGGGTATGTCTCTACCAGCTTTGCACATCTAGAGAGTGAAAATTTTGCTCATTCTTCTTTACAAAATAGCTCAAGCTCTGTCAGATTTAATGGTGAGCATCTGTGAACAGCAATGTTCCAGTCTTGCCACAGATTACTAATTGGATTTAGGTCTGGGCCATTCTAATGCCTCATACACAAGATCAAACAATCCGGTGGACAATCCGCCCGTGTGTAGGC
Organism: Lithobates pipiens; assembly: GCF_037356315.1. Lineage (NCBI taxonomy): Eukaryota > Metazoa > Chordata > Amphibia > Anura > Ranidae > Lithobates > Lithobates pipiens. The sequence continues at coordinate 384,229,031 of NW_027507764.1, forward strand.
TCCGGCTGACTTTTTTTTACCCAAAGGTCCGGCGGACTAAGAAAGTAGTTTTGCACTCCAATCTGTGCGCCGGACTTGCATTTCGGCGGACAATCCGGCCGTGTGTGTGCCAGTCCTTTTGGACAATCCGGCCGTGTGTGTGCCAGTGTGTGCGCCGTACTTTTGAAATAAATGGACTTTTCCCGCCTGGAGAAAAGTCCGCTCATTTGGAGCACGTCTCCAGGTAGCCAGGCCAGCGAAGGAGGCATCGCTGGCCCCATCACCTGGTATGGACTTAAAAGGGAATCCCTACGCCGAAAAATCGGCGTGGGGGTCCCCCCCAGGTCCATATCAGACCCTTATCCGAGCACGCTACCTGGCCAGCCAGGAAAGGGGGTGGGGACGAGCGAGCGCCCCCTCCTCCTGAGCCGTACCAGGCCGCGTGCCCTCAACATGGGGGGTGCTTTGGGGAAGGGGGGGTGCGCGGCCCCCCCACTCCAAAGCACCTTGTCCCCATGTTGATGAGGACAAGGGCCTCTTCCCGACAACCCTGGCCGTTGGTTGTAGGGGTCTGCGGGAAGGGGGCTTATCAGAATCCGTGAGCCCCCTTTAATAAGGGGATCCCCCGGATCCCGACCCCCCACCCTATGTGAATGAGCATGGTGTACAATGTACCCCTACCCATTCACCCATGAAAAAAAGTAAAAAAAAAAAGAGACCACACAAGGGTTAAAATAGTTTATTGCACAGCTCCGGGGGTCTTCCTCCTTCTTCGGGGGTCTTCTCGCCGGACTCCTCCGCTATCTTCTGCTAGCTCTTTCACTAGCGGAGGAGCCCGGCTTTCTTCTTCGCTGCCGCCCTCTTCTTCCGACTTTGGGGGTCTTGTCCCCCTCTTCGGTTCTTGTTGCCGGGCCACCGCGCATTCTTCTTGATCTTTTACAAGCGGTGGTCCAGTTTTCTGTCGCCGCTGCCGCTTTTGCCATCTTCTCTTCTTCTCTTCTGGAGATGTTGCCTCATCGCTGTCTCCCTTCACAATGGCAAGGACGCAGCGCGCGGCGACTTATATAGGGACATCACCGGATGATGTCCCCGCCCATTATGATGTCACAGTCCCAGCATCCTCTGATTGACGTGCTACGTCAATCACGATCCCCTGAGGAAGTCATGTGATTGACGTAACGTGTAGGGAGTGGCCGTGACGCAATACCGGAAGTGACATAAAACTGGCGGAAGACGCCAGGACACCATTTTCTTTATGTGCTGTTTATCTTTTTTTAAATGTAAGAGTCTGATTTGTATTTTAATTTATTAAACCATACGTTTCACTCAAATACTACACAATTAGAGCCTTTTCCTTCACCTGCTGTTTCTCTGAATTTTTGAATACCTCTAGTGCTGTTGAAGTCAAAGACTTATTATATGAACTAAATTTCGTGCCTTTTTTTGTATATTTATTATTATTTATTTTCAAGCACGTAGCACTTTAAATATGTATTATTATATATTATATTTGCGCAAGATCACTATTTATTTTATTTTTCACTGTTTGGTATTTTGTGAAATACTATTAGGTCCAGCTGCAGCTATTGGCACTTTAATTGCATATTTGCACGTGCACATATATTTAGTGACACTTGTTAGGTGTATTGTATCACTTGTTTACTCATATATTCTTTTCTTATATGAGATTCATCACTATCCTTTTCCCTATTCATAGTTTTACTCCTTTAAATAGTAGCGCAAAGGCCTTTTCACTTATAGTTTCCAGCTAAGGTATGCTTTTGGATGTCCTTCCCATCCCCACTGTTCTCAGGCCAACATCAGAGGCATCTGTTTGTACAAGAAATTATTGACGGAAGTTGGGGATGGTACCACCTTCAGCTCTTGAAAAGCTCAGTCTGCCTCTTCATTCAATATCACTATAGTGAATTGCCCCCTTTAGTGAGAACTGTGAGTGCAGCTGCATTAGTAGCAAAGATAGGCAAAAACCTCCACTAGTGTCCTACAGTCCCTAAAAAGGCTCCAATATGTTGTTTTTTTAACACTGTTTAAGGCCCCCTTTTTATTGTTTAGTGCCCAAAACTGAACTGTATATTCCAGATGAGGGGCCAATGATATCTCTCTGCAGTCCTATGATCTACCAAAACCCCCAGATCCTTCTCCATGATAGATTCCCCTAGTTGTACTCCCCCTAGTATAAATGATGCATGCATATTCTTAGCCCTCATGTGCATAACTTTACATTTATCAACATTAAACCTCATTTGTCACATAGACTTTTAAACGGGTGGCCCGTTCCCCTCTGATGCCATGGGAAAGCCATGGGGAAGTCCCCGTGCGTCAGAGGGGAGCGGGTCACCCGGGAATGCCACAGTGTGGCCCCGCCCTCAGTTATAAAAGGACTATCACCTGCGAGGACGCGTCAGCCGGTGGGTGCCTCCCATGGAGGTGGGTCGGTTGCGGCTTAGTTTTGTTTTTTTCTTTCTTGGTCCTTTGGCGGAGCGAGAAAAGAAGATGACTGGACTTTGCGGGACATTTTTATTTTTTATAAAGGATTTGTCCCAAGTTGTGTCTTGTCTTTTGTACCATTTGGACACTTTTTTGTGAAATGGTAGGGGTACATTTGTACCCTGTTACAATTTCACACAGGGGGAAGGCCGGAATCTGGGATCTGCTCCAGAAAAAACAGACATTTTTTAAAAAAAAATTTGCATTGATACATGTCTCCTGGGGCAGGACCCAGGTCCCCAAACACTTTTTATGACAATAACTTGCATATAAGCCTTTAAAATGAACACTTTTGATTTTTCATGTTAATGTCCCATAGACGTTAACGGTGTTCCTGCGGCTTTCAAATTTACCCCGAACACCGCATAATGTTCGGTGTTCTGCAGAACACCAGAACAACCAAAGTTCAGCCTGAACTTATGCTCTGGCCAAACCGTTCACCCATCCCTAGTACTCACCATATGGTCCATGACAACGGACCTTATTTTGTACAGTAAAAGTTTATGGGGAACTGTGTCAAATGCTTTAGACTTGACCTGACCTTTTTATTATTAATATAGTTGAAGAATTGTTTGGGGTTTGTCCTACTATCTTATGAAATCTGTTGTTCATTTAGAATTTTTGCATCCTTGATTTCCTTTTTACATATTATGTTATGTTCTTTGTAACAGTTAAATGATGATAGTGTTCCTTCATTCTTATATTTTTTTTTTACTTTTTTCTTATTATTTATATCTTTTTCAACTTTGGCCATGAGCCCCATGGGTTTTACTTTTAGCCTTTTAAACCTATTGCCCATGGGAATATACTTTGCAATCTTTTTGAAGAATTCCCATTTCTGTTCTGTGTTCATTGTTGCCAATATATTTCCTCCCAGTCTGTCTTGGATAGAAGCCCCTCATTCTTGGAAAATTTGCTCTCTTTATGTTAAGTGTTTTTATCTTTCCAGTATGTGCTTTTTGCATGAAATCATGTTATCGTCGCTGCTACCCAGATGTTCTTTTATATGATTATTGATAATAAGCTCTTCATGGTTTGAGATTACCAGGTCCAGCAGAGTATCATTCCGAGTCGGGGCCTCAATAAACTGCGCCATAAAATTATCTTGTAATAGATTTATACATTTTTGCCCTTTAGCTGTTTCAGCAGTGTCATTACACCAGTCAATTTCAAGGTAGTTAAATTTCCCCATTATTATGCCTGTCCCAGCCGTTACAGCCCTTTCTATCTGTACAAGGCACTGAGTCTCCACCTCCTCATTAACGATGGGAGGTCTATAACAAACTCCAATAATAACCTTTGTAGTATGCACACTCATGTACATTTACACTCACAATGCTTCAGACACATCACGTTTTCCATTAACTAGGTCCTCTTTCACACTCGCTTTGAGATCACTTCTCACATAGAGACAGACACCACCACTCCTCCGTTCTACCCTGTCTTTCCAAAAGAGAATATAGCCAGAAATAGGAATAGCCCAGTCATATGAAGAATAGAGCCAAGATTCAGCAATATCAATTAAATCATAGTTCTTCTCGTGCACCAGAACTTCCAACTCACCTCTTTTACTTGGCAGACTTCTGGCATTCGTGAACAAACACTTTACTTCATTGTCACAATAATAATTGTCACATAATCTAATTCACGCTCCCATCTCAATCCTAGGTTAAATACTCCTCCAGCCATCGTATAAACCTTTCCCCCAGCACAAGAGACCTCCTTCCATTTAGGTGCAAACCATATTTAGCATATAGGTTGTACCCCAAATAAAAGTCAGCACAGTGCTCTAAAAATCCGAATCTCTTTAGCCATGCATTAAGTTCTCTAATCTCCTCCTATCTTTCCTGTGCTGCGCATGGCACAGGCAATATTTCAGAGAATATCACCCAAGAGAGCTGGGTCATGCTCAGTCCCTCCCAGTAATTTATCAACTCTGTCCACCACATGCCGAACTCTGGCACCAGGGGGACAGCAAACCATTCACTTGAGGCAATCCTGGTGACAAATTATTCTTTTTGATGGATGGTTGGACGGACAATGTCTCACTAAATACGTATTTACCACATGGAGCTAAAAATACCCCAGATCACAATATTTATGTTTTTTCCCTTTATTCTTTGGTATTGATGCTGTTGTTGAGCAGAACACAGCAGAAGCCAGGCACATCTGGACCTATGTGACAAGGCTCTCAGAGTTTAATAATACCTCCACCAGATGTCTTTCTACTTTAACAGAAGATTTTGTATCTGCCTTCCAGTCTCAGTTCCTTGGTGTGCTGTACAGAACAGACTTTGCAAATAGTGACATGTGACTCCCCAGGTCACATTCCATAGGTTCATGGAGTATAGAGCAGTTGGCAGCCACATGTCCCAGTCCTAGGCACCACCAGCACAGAATATACCATTCTCAAGGAAGAGATTTCTTTTGGGCTAGGAAGCCATTCATATCAGACACACATGGGTGTCTTACCCCCATAATTAAGAGGCTGTTTACTCTTTGATAGAAAGAAACAGTTTTACCCAAGGTGTATTTTTTTTCCCAAGGATTACCAACTTGGAGGGCAGATCTTTGGTGGTAGTATGTCCTTCCACAAGGAATGCCAGCTAATCTATGCTCTTGAGGTCTGTGCCAAATACACCACTGTATTTAATAGGCTCGTATACAACTGTTGCAGACCACTAGCTTCACAATCTGATTAAGCTTGAGCACTTGAGAAGGCCTGGTGAGCTACCATCAGTTGTTGCATCTGCTGAGCAGTAAATAGATTTGTCTCTTGCTGCTTAATATTTCCCAATGTGAGCTGGTTTACAAAAACCTCTATTTTGTTCAACAATAGGTGTCTGTTTCTTTAAAGTAGCGGCAGTAAACCATGCAGCAGCATACCATGCATGAAACAGAAATAACAAGGAACATCCAAAGCAGGATTGCACTGCAGTTTTATTTATTAGGGCGGCAAACATACACAGCTTTACCTTTTTTAGTGTTCTGTCAGCACTCCCACAGCAAAAGCTCAAAAGAGAACATAGAGCATCAGACAATTTCCATTAGTCAACTCCCGTGGACAAGTGAGACTAATATTGTGGTCTGGTTACCATGTAAGATGTGAACTGATTAATGGGGGCTTTGAGGCTAATTTTATAAAGTCAAATATGCTATTCATTTGCTAGGATTTTTCCCTAAATCTTAGTGACTGTGGAGAAATTTAATGTTACAAAGTCATGTGCAAGGAAAAAAAAAAAAAAAAAAAAAAAAAAAAATATATATATATTTTTTTTTTTTTTTTTTGCTTGAACATGATTGCATCATGTGTTATACATCTTCAGAGCTTCACCTCATTCCCAAAGCTCTTTGGAAAATTCCACTGCAAAGTGGAAATTCTCTTGCAGCTTCCCCCTTGCAATGTGAGCAGTCTATTTGCCTTTGGTAAATACACCCGTTTATCCCAAAGCTCTGCAAAGCTTCCAGGACCCAGTGCACAAGACCCAGGGCCTAATAATATTCTAAGAAAATGAAAGGGTTGTTTTCTCCTCTCCACACCAGTCATAAACCTAGGAGTCCCTCACCATGTGTATTTGAGAAACCTAGGTGACACATATATGCCATTCACAAGCCTGCCAGCCAGTGCCTCACAATATAAATATAATATATATATATATATATATATATATATATATATATATATATATATATAATTTATTTTTTTTATTTTTTTTTACATTTTAAAAACATTTACTTAAAAACATTTCAATAAAATTGCCCCCCAACTATTACAGTTTTCCTTTAACAGGCGTTGTCATGAATCTGATGCCTTTTTCCTTTGCTTATCTAACAAAACAAAACTTCAGAAAGAGCTAGAAAAATGTAGCTGTCAGAAGGAACTCTGATTTATTTGTAACGTTACTGACTTTTAGATTTTAACTCTGTTAAAATTCAAACATACCGCAATTTAAAATTATTATTCATTAGAAAACATGCAGCTTCCATAACAAAAAAAATTTAAGTGTTTTTATTTTTTTTTATTTTTTAGCCAGCAAACGTTTAACACAAAAAGTGTACCTCTTTGAAAAGCTGCTCTTCCTTCCTTCAAAACCTATTATTCCAAACAGTAATCATCATCATCGTGAGCAGTAAAGAATTTAAATTGTCATGTTACTGTAAGCCAAGAGTACATTCAGCAAGCTTAAAAATAACCTGTCTACAGGTTTATTACAGGGAAAGTATCAAGTGCTGCTTAGAAGCATTGAAGCAGAAAAATGTACATTGTCTACACTGAGCCACAAAGCCCCACACTTTATGTAAGAAACTCAATATTCTCTGGAGATCTGTCCCATAGGCCCAGAAACCCTGAAATGGATAACTAGATTCTGAGTTTCAAGGTAATACCCTGAGGTTAGAGAAGCATAGTTTATTTTCTGTAAAAAAAAAAAAAAAATATGACAATTGATAACAAGGAAAGAAAGACAATCCACTGTGACTATATGTTTCAAAATTGCTTGATAAAATAATGCAATACATATTGATCTATATATAATAAAAGTAAAATAATTGTTCTTTGATATCTGCTGCGATGCTAGATGCACACCCATTGGGTGCATTTATGCTCAGATTGCTGTCACTTTCTACAAGAAGTCTGGATTGATGGTACAACCTTAGAATTTATAGTGACCATCCTATGCAAAATATATATATTTATTAACTACTCAGTTTTTTGTGGTGTTGAATTGTATTGCTTATGTCACATTATTGTGAGTGATATTGGAGCCACACAAGACTATGTGAAACATAATACAATAAGATGTAGTATAACGCGCATCATATTTTCTATACGGCACGAAAAGCTCAACCTTGTTTTTCTCAAAATTTTCTATTTGTAACTTTCATTTTTTTCAGGTTGTATAATTTTTAAACTATACTATGTTATTGATGAGAAATGCAAAATGTATATTTGGATGTGATGCAGTGCTGCCCCCCCCCCCCCTTTTTTTTTGTAGGTAGTGTTTTATTTATATTTTTTATTTCTTTTATTTTAAATGCATGTAGCATTTGCTAAACAGATTTTCAATGAATGTGTGTAAAATTAAATATACAGACTATGTAGCCATTTTCTCTGATTCACAGACCATTTAGAATAATAATTTATGAATAAAGGTGCAGTTTTTGTAGCATTAGGCAGGCTTTTTGTCATGCATCAATGCAACAACCTCACATGTTGTTATGTGCATTACCCAGGGCTTTTGGGGAACGTGGGGGAATGCAAGGGGTGCTGGGGTGTGCTGCAGGGTCTATTGACCCCCCCCAGAAAACACAGGCATGTGTTTCATCAGTAACTGGTATATCAGTGTTTGCTGATTAGGTGAAAAGGCATGCACTGACAAAGACAGCTGTTCCACCAACTGATGGTAGTGAGAGTTATCCAATGTGGACAGGTTGTTGCAATGCACTTTTTTGGGACTGTGTACACTTCAGCAATAACCAGCTGAGCAGGCAGTTTAACTGGAGTAGTTCCCAGATTTACTATCCACAAGGAGTGGACAAACTATCTCCTGATGTGATATCATCTTTAGTCTATGGCAAGGTGGCAATTGAACCATCCCACTATCTTTGTCTGCCAGGTATTCCCCATCTGTTGGGCCTCATATGTGTTAACCAGATTCTGGAGCTGGGTCTGTTCCCTCCAACTCCAGCAGGGCATTTATGGGACAGGATTACCAAGCCTTCTCCCAAGACTGAGCCACAGGTCACCACCTCTCCAATCCAATTGAATGTCTGATTAAACATTTGGATAGATGTCCAGGTCACCCCTTCCACAGGCATGGGAAGATCGTTAACTGACTTCAAAGTGATCCAAGATGAGACTAACCTTGAGGCTTGTAGAAAGTACCATTGATGATGTCACCTCGGACCTCGGACCTGGTGTAAACTAAGCAGTCTGCCTGTTTGTCAATCAAAACTGCAGATAACACCAGACAGGAAAAGATCATCTTAGAGTTAATCCCAGGACAGGAAGTAGTAGTCCCCACAGACTGACCCCCCCCCCCCCCCGACCCCCGAAACCTCTTGTTTAACAACAGGGGATGATGAGGCCTGTTTTCTTCTCATCTACAGTTCCTTGCAATATGTTCTTGTTGTCCAAACTGCCAACATTCCAGTCTGTGTCAGGGTCCTTGCAGAGGGGATTACCACCTCTCTTGCCTCCATCTCCTTCTGCCCTCAAGCTTTACTATTGCATCAGCTCTCACACAGTCTTTCAGAGCCCTTTTCAGGGGATTGGCTCAGATCCCTGAGATAAACTGATCAGATCCCTGAGATAAACTGATCCCACATCACTTGATCCAGAGTGCTATTAGCAGCCCAGCCATGTTGATCTTTTTCTCCACCACAATTCCTGAAACTGCAAATTGACGTATGGGCTCATCTTCTTGCTGGCTCTACAAAAAAAAGGTTACACTCAGCTATGGACATGATCTAACCATACAGGCTTTCCAAACTGGCCATGATTTGTATAAGAGTGGTTCATTCTGCATATGGCAATATGAGTATGGCTCTCTTAGCATTCTCTTCCAGAAAGTAATTTGTCAGATAAGGGAGGTGTGTCATTGGCACCTGAAACAGATGAGCTGTACTCTCCAAGCCTCTCTCCCAAATCTGCCAGGGGTAGGTTCATATCATTATACTTGGACATCAGTGCCAAAGCCCCTCTCAAAAGTAACATGATAATAACTCAGGTCACACCCACTATTGAGGATGGATTTTACATATTCTTCTGACTAAGCAATGTGGGCAGGGCTTAACCAGCATATCTGAAAAGTATCTCTTCTTTTTCAATGCACAGATGCTGCTCAACTGTCATTTAATTACCAGCCACACATTGTTTCCACAATGAATCACCTGGTTTCTATTACCTACCTCATTATTCTCTGCTTCCCCAGCATTTTGGGGGGGGGGGGGGGGTGATCCAGCTCACTGCAGAGGGGTTCTCAACCTTGTTGGAATATATTTGGAGATGCTAAGTATTATTTCTTTGCTTTCTGATAAAGTCATGGCTTGGACAAACCCTCTATGGGAGACACAAAAACCTATTGTTCAGAATTACCCTGAGTTTGTGGCCTCCTCTGCTGCCAAAAGTATCATGTCAAATTAACCACTTGTTGACCAGCCACCGTCATTATACGGCAGCAGGTCGACTCTCCTGCTCAAATCGCTGTACCTGTATGGAGGCTTGTGCAGGCGCATTTGCGAGTGGGCGCGCTCTCACTCCCACTGCATGCTAAGGGACTTGATGTCTACCGGAACCCCACAAAACAAGCGGATCCTTGTTCTGACAGGTGACATGACAGAGATCTACTGTTCCAATTGATCGGGAACAGTTATCTCTGTCATGTTCCAGTGAATCCATCCCCCTACAGTAAGAACACACATAGGGAACACACTTAACTTCTTGATCGCCCCTAGTGTTAACCCCTTCCCTGCCAGTGTCATTTTTACATTGATCGGTGCATTTTTATAGCACTGATCAATGTAATAATGTCACTGGTCCCCAAAAAGTGTCATTTGGGGTCAAATTTGTCCGCCACAATGTCGCAGTCCCGCAAAAAACCACAGATCGCCACCATTACTAGTAAAAACAATAAAATATAAATAAAATTCCCTAAATCTATCCAATAGTTTGAAGAAACAATAACTTTTGCGCAAACCAACCAATATACACCTATTGCAATTTTTTTAACCAAAAATATGTCGAAGAATATATTGGCCTAAATCAGGGGTGCCCAACCAGTGGTCCGGGGGCCACATGTGGCCCGCGGAGCTCTCTGATGTGGCCCGCGACCTCCTGCTCCGAGATGGTGGGTTGGCAAGCCCAGATTGCAGGTTGTCTACCCGCCATGCCAGAGCATAAGCGTTGTGAATGAAGCCAGCGGTAGAGGAAGCAAGCAGCTGTGGAGCACAGCTGCATAAGCCAATGCTTCCTGTATAGCACCGGCTCCTGTCATAGGTAGAGTGATACCAAATGCACTCTGCCTGGGACAGCAAGTTTATTACTAAAATCACAGTGTATATATGGACATATCTGTTCTGCAGTGGTTACAGGGCTGCTTTTAAACTGATTTACAGGTGTAGCGCAGTGTACCTGCGGCTTACCTGCATTTACCTGTATAGACTTCTTGTCTTGCCTGTGAGTTTGGTGCACTTGCAGAAAGAAATTCTATGGCAAAGTACAGCTAACCTGCAGGAAAGCCACAGGTGCGGGTAGACCACAGACCATCCAGTGTAAAAGTAGCCTTAGGCCCCTTTAACATGATCTGTCTGACCCAATCAGACCCTTCATTCAATTCTATGGAGCAGCAGATGTAAACAAACTTGTGTCCGTTTACACCTGCCTCCTTCCAATCCGATCTGCTAAAAAAACAGAAAGTGGATCCGTCCTCTTCCATTTGATCAGATGAGAGGGCCCATAGAGTAGAGTAGAGTGGGCTGTGTCTATGTCCGCTTTGCATACGCAGAGTGGACGCAGAACTGTCATCTGCTCATTGTGGCCCACGACTGGTTACTAAGACGCTTAAGTGGCCCTCACTCTTCAAAACATTGGGCACGCCTAAATTGATGAATAAATGTGTTGTTTCTATATATATATATATTTTTGGGGATATGTATTATAGCAAAAAGTCAAAAAAAATTGTTGCTCACTGTTTATAGTGCAAAAAAATAAAATAAAAAAAATAAATAAAAGCTCAGAGGTGATCAAATACCAGTAAAAGGAAGCTCTATTTGTGGGAAGAAAGGACATAAATTTTGTTTGGGTACAGCGTCCCACGACTGTGCAATTTTCTGTTAAATTGACACAGTGCCGTATCGCAAAAAATGGCCTGGTCATTAAGGGGGCAAATCCTTCCAGTCCTTAAATGGTTAAACAGAGTGAAAGAGCTGCTGCCAACTATACTATTGAATTCTGTACTCTGGCAGCAGAGGTTGGTTGGAACAATGAGGGTCTCATGGCTGCTTTTTCCCAGGACCTCTCTGATAACATTAGATTGCAGCTTGAGATATGCAAAAAAGTTGGAGAAAAGAAAATATCTCCAAAAGCAGGTCACTAACGAACACTAGGATTGGTGCAAAAAATAAATTTATTACAAAATTCCCCACTATTTTAATTAATACAACACCATATATAAAAAAAGAATTTTACAAGTATCACAAACTCATTTAAAAACATTGACAACGTTGTCAATTGTATTAAAAACAAACATGCGGGGCCGCGGCTGCATACATCACTTTCATACCAGTCACCAAACCAAACATAGTTATGCCAACTCCTCTCAAATCCATGAGAATTTTCCACCGGTAAGTTCAGCTAGTACCTAATGGTGTAACAGGTGTACTGAGTAAATGAGCAGAATGGATAGATAAATTATTGTTCTCTTACGAGGTCTCTGCTTAATTATTGTCTCATAATGCAGCTGGTGTTGGTAGCACATAAGATAAGTTCTCTTCTACTGATAATGACATGCAAAAGCTCTAGAGAATCACCAATTTAAATGTAGATATTAGAAGGGGAGTACTGGAAGTAAAGAATATCTTTCCTCTTTCAAATGACATCACACACAGCTTATGATACTCTCACCAAATCCGCCGTGTTAAGCTTCCGTCCAACCGATAAATTCCTCTACCCCGTGGTGTCTCCGAGTGTAGATTGCTGCTGAGTCTTAACTCGACTTTAGATTGCACATAGTAGTTTTTTTATTTACGCATTTATGCATGTCCATAATCCTGATTACACGTATCCAGATCACACGCCAACACCGTTGTGTTCAGAGAGCTCAGTTCAAGCAGCGCGCGGTCCCGCTGTGAGGTGCTGACGTCACTGCTGATGCGTTTCACTGACCAATTGCCATTGGTTTCTTCAGAGCAAGGATGAGTTAGCAGTGACACATTTAAATAGGTCTACAATACTGCAGTTCCTGTTTTAACCTTTAGATGTCATCTCTGCCAACATTCAACACCAAACATTCAGCAAAGTATTTTGTTTGCAACACACAATGATTTTCAATGAAGGTGAGACTTATGCCGCGTACACACGACCGGACTTTTCAACATCAAAAGTCCGACGGAATGATTCTGGCAGACCATTCGATCGTGTGTGGGCTGCAGCGGATTTTTGATTTGCAAAAGTCTAACAGACTTTAGAAATGGAACATGTTTCAAATTTTTCTGACAGAACTCCGCCGGACCCAGTTCCTACTGAGAAATCCGCTCGTGTGTATGCTAGTCCGACGGACAAAAACCGACGCAAAGGCAGCTATTGGCTACTGGCTATGAACGTCCTTATTCTAGTCCAGTCGTACGTCATCACGTTCGAATCCGTCGGACTTTGGTGTGATTGTGTGTGGCCAAGTCCGTTCATTCGGAAAGTCCGTCAGAACTCTGTCAGAACTCCGTCAGAACTCCGTCGAAAGTCTGTCGGACATAGTGCCTCGAAAAGTCCGGTCGTGTGTACGCGGCATTAGGAATAGCATCGTAAAAAGATACAGAGTAGAAACAAAAATGACACAAAAGTAGAAATGACTACAGATAAACCGATGGCCACTTCCTATTTATAAATTCCATTCGAGCTATCACAGCCATTTCACATTCGATTTTATATACCAAAAAGTATAGAGTTTTAGCAAGGTTTATTTTCTTAATTATTTTTCTAAGAATGGTTGTAAACTACATTCCGTATTTAACCCTTTAGGTACCAAGGAATCTAAATAGTATGCCCACATCTTTTCTTTACGTAAAAGTATATTAACAAAGTCTCCCCTTCGAATAGGTAAGTTGAGAACATAGATACCTTTTACTAGGAGGCCTCTAGGGTTACTATCATGGAATTTTGCAAAGTGCAGCAGAATCAGGCGCTCATCATCCTTTTTGCTGAAAATAATGACGTGTTCGCCAATCCTCACCCGGAGTTGACGTTTGGTCTTTCCTACATAGATCTTATTACAGGGACACCTTAACATATATATGACATGAGTAGTGGAACAGTTTATAAACTGTTTAATTGTATAACTCTTACCACCTCGAGGATTAGCGAACACGTCTGTCTGATGAACATATTTACATATATTACAATGGTGGCATGCATGCATTCCACTAGGGGCTTTTATTCTTGTAAGCCAGTTGTCGCCTGTGCTTTTTACATATTCAGAGTGTACCAAGGAATCACCCAGGTTTCGTGCCCTTCTCGCCGTGAGGAGAGGTCTAGGGCCCACTATGTCTGCCAGCATAGGTGGTAGAACTAAGTATATGCCAATTTTTGGCTAAAATACCCTGCACCTCTGCCCACTGGGAACCAAGTTGAGTGATAATCCTTGGACAATTTTGTCCTGTATTCTCTATCTTCAGTGGCTGCTTTTTGGGTTTAATCAAAAGAGAATTTCGTATTTTATTTTTAGCTCTGTGTTTAGCTTTTTTAAGGACCTTATGAGAGTACCCTCTCTGTCTAAATCGTTGGTATAGATCATGTGCCTCCCTTTGAAATTGTTCCTCCTCAGAGCAGTTTCTTCTAATACGAAGAAACTTTCCCGTCAGTATGCCATTAATAAGAGGTTTTGGATGGTGGCTCTGAGCCAGAAGGAGGGTATTTGCAGCCTTCTCTTTTTGGAACGTGCTTGTAATTCCCTCCAGGTGTCTCCTTAATTGTAAATCCAAAAAGGAGAGTGTTTCAGTATGGTATGTAAAGGTCAGACAGATATTTCTGTCATTTAGATTTAATTGAGACACAAATTCCTCCAGTTGTTCAGGGGACCCCACCCATATCATTAGAACGTCATCAATGTACCTCAGCCACATTAAACAGTGGCTGAGGTACATTGAAGACCCATAAACCACCTCCTCCTCCCAATGCCCCAAATGGAGACACGCATACGAGGGAGCCCACAGTGCTCCCATGCTTGTGCCCCTCACTTGTTGATAGTATTTGCCCATAAATAAAAAGTAGTTGTTATTTAATATTAACTCTAGTAGTTCAACTAAAAATTCATTATGTGGCTCCAATCCAGGAAAGTGTTGATCCAAAAACTTCTGTGGCTTTTAAGCCCCACTGGTGGGGAATCGACGTGTAGAGGCTTTCCACATCGATGCCCACCAGTAGAGCAACTTGAGATATCCCTAGGAATCTTGAGGAGATTATGTTGTTTGCCATTCTCATTAATACTGACTCAGAGAGAGACTTTCCTTTTAGGAGAACTTACGGAGGCCTTCTGTATGTTTGGCTCTGAGCTTTGCATTCCCACCCTGGGTCCGAGTCCTCCACTGAATTAGAGCCCATGTACTGGGGTTCACACATCTCTCTGCTGAAAAGAGGGCCTTTAGGAGGATGGAGAGATTGTGAATTTACTGTGGCCAGGCAGGTCACTTACTGAAGTCTTGTCCCACCCATCCAGGGAAACGCCTGTACCTGAGGTCCTGTAGAGGACAGACCTTAGGTGGCATCTTTGTGTCCCCAGCTATCCTAAAGGATAAGCGTCTAGTTCTGGTTACCATTCCCTGGTCTGAGTTTTCCATCGATACACAGGCTTGTTCATAGACAGTGCCTTCATGTTGAAGCTCTCAATACCACTGCAGCCTCGGGTCTCCCCTCTTGCTATTGAGGCTATCTATGGGAGACCTCTACAGCCTCCCCATGAAACCACTCCATTGATTATGGCTCTAGGTGCTCTTCACCATGAGAAAATCCAATTCCAAGTCATTACCTCACCTCATTACACAATTCCTCATTTGATTGGCCTAGTGTCGAGGTTCTATCATGGCCACAATGCACTAATACATGTTTTTAGAGAGTGATTAACCACTTAAGCCCCGGACCATTTTGCAGACCAAAGACCAGAGCACTTTTTGCAATTCGGCACTGCATCGCTTTAACTGACAATTGCACGTTCGTGCAACGTGGCTCCCAAACAAAATTGACGTCCTTTTTTTCCCACAAATAGAGCTGTCTTTTGGTGGTGTTTGATCATCCCTGTGTTTTTTTGTGTGCTACAAACAAAAAAAGAGCGACAATTTTGAAAAAAAACACATTATTTTTTACATTTTGCTATAATAAATATCCCCCAAAAATATATAAAAAAAACGATTTTTACTCAGTTTAGGTCGATATGTATTCTTCTACATATTTTTGGTAAAAAAAAATGCAATAAGTGATTATTGATTGGTTTGCACAAAAGTTATAGCGTTTACAAAATAGGATAGGATAGTTTTATGGAATTTTTATTAAAAAAATTTTTTACTAGTAATGGCAGCGATCAGTGATTTTTATTTCAACTGCAACATTATGGCGGACACATCGGACATTTTTGGGACCATTGTTATTTATACCGCAATCATGGCTATACAAATGCACTGATTCCTGTGTAAATGACACTGGCAGTGAAGGGGTTAACCATTAGGTGGCAGTGTAGGGGTTAAGTGAGTCCTGGGGAGTGTTTCTAACTGTGGGGGGCCATGGCTGTGTATGACACGCCACTGATATTCTGCTCCGATCACAGGGAGCAGAGATCAGTGACACTGTCACTAGGCAGAACGGGGTGATGCTTGTTTACATCCCCGTTCTTCCTCCCCATTCTTCCTCCCTGTGAGATGATCGCGGGTATCCCCGCGGCAATCAAGTCCGCAGGATCCGCGATCGGACTCACGGAGGTCCCGACCGGCATGCGCACGTGCCGCCGGTGGCACGCACGCGATTAAAAGGGACATACCTTTACGCTTATTTGCCTGTCTGTGCCATTCTGCTGACATACATCGGCATGCGCCGGTCAGCATGTGGTTAAGGTCATGTGCGCATCTTCAGTCTCTTCTTTGCCAGAAGGGTACTGTGAATTCAGTGATGTTTTTGACAAAGGCTATTTTGTCACCACATCAGCCTTACGACTGCACAATTGACATTCAACCTGGTGCCATTCCTCCTCGTGGCTAGGTTTACCCTCTGTTTGGTTTGGAGTATAAGGCTATGGAGGAGTGTGCTGTGGATTCACTATCCCAAGGTTCATCCGCAAATCCTCTTCTTTCACTGGTGCTGGCTGTTTCTTTGTGGAAAAGAAGAGTGGTGAATCGAGACCCCGTATCAATTATAGGATGCTTATCTGATTTATAACAGAAATATTTGACTGCCTCAAGGGAGCAACGGTCTTCACTAAGCTTGATTTGAGAGGAGCATACAATGTCATGAGAATTCAAGAGGACCACAAATGAAAAACTGCATTTAATACTAGGACTTGACACTATGAATACCTTGTATTGCCCTTTGGTCTCAGCAATGCTCCTGCAGTTTTCCAGGAATTTATTAACCCTTTCATGACTAAGCCTATTTTTGGCATTTGGTGTTTACAAGTTAAAATACATATTTTTTGCTAGAAAATTACTTGGAATAAAATTAATATGAATGAATATAGGTATGAATTGTAATATGAAACTGAATGATCACAGAAACAATGTAGTTCACAGCAATGCCACCTAAATTTTGTGGGATACACAACATAATCTATCAACAAGACACTTTTTCAATAGAAATATAATATGAGCTTACAGACCACAAAATACCTGAGAAGTACTTTCCTTGGAGATATAAAGATTACTGATTCACCCTCATGTTCACAAGGTCCATGCAGTTTATCCAGCTGTTGGTGGGAGACAGTTGCAAGAAGCTGGCTGAAGAGGTACCCTGTAAGGGAAAACTTGATTTTTCTCTCCTTGTTAAGCTCCCCAACACTGCTCCTACTCTCTCCCTAAAATGTGGAGCATTATCCCTGACCTAGTCCCACAATGCAGGCATGCCAAATCATGCAGAAGCCACTATTTATGCTGCACGAATCTTGTGGGATTTCAGCATCCAATAGGAGATACCAGCCTCCCTAAGAAGACTGACTGGAGCCCTTAGTCCTTGATGGTTTACTGCTAGCCTGAAAAAGCAGCACAGTGCCAGCTTCAAGTCTGGGGACAAAATATAGTCCAACACCTGCCTAAAACCTCATCTGCTTGCTTAATACATGCCCGATAATGCATGTTTTGTAATTGATTCATATGTGTTGCTTTAAGGCAGCCTATTTATTATAAATGGGATGTAAATGCATAGAAATGGACTTAAAAGCACACATAACCCATATTTTCACAACAGAGAGTACGTGTTTTGTTTTATGCTGTGGTGCAAAGCATTGTAAATTAGTTGCTGCGCAGTGCCATTTACAGTGAATGGCACCAAAGTGCACCACAATAGGACAGGTGTGTTGACATATTTTTCATTAACATGCATTGTGCTAACATGCGACACCACAATATATAAATCTGCATGGACTCTATAACTTATTGGGCCTTTGAGGTTTTGTAAGATGAACTACAATTTATGCCACTTAGTAAGCCATCCCCCTATTATTGTTCACTTCTAAACAACATAATATGTTTTGATAAGTGTTGCTGTCTTTTATTAGCTTTTTCATAGTATAATCATAGTTAAATCTACAGCAATTTTTAACTATTAGCATAAGAAAGGCTACTGTGTGAGAAATCTTTTCCTTCCAAACAGCATTTTGATTTTCTTTGAGCCAAATTTATTTATTTTAATAAATAGCATTATTCAGTGAAAATGAGAAATTAAGATATAGCAAATTAAAATTCAGTGATAATGTACTCTTGACTAAAGAGCAAGAGGGAATACAAAACTTGTGAGTAAGGTAGCTTTTCAAACTAATAATTGTATGCATGTTCATGAATTCATGTTAAATATTTGTGGCTGTCATTTGCCACCACCTTCCTGTTGACAGGGCTCCACAATTTCCCTTTCATGCAGTTAATGAGTTTATAAAATGGTTTTATATGACAACATAGAATATTTATCCTAACACATTTAACAAATCAAGCTAAATCTAAAAAATAATTTTGCAGAAATAACTAAATATTGCAATATTGCCTTTACCAGTGAAATCTGGGTAGCTTTTCATCCAATGGTACCTATAACAACATTTTATATCTATTCCCAAGAAGGATTTTGGGAGCATTGGGAGCCTACATTTAAACATGTAATGGACAAGCCTCATAGGGCAACTATGCAACAAGTTCACGCATAAAAACATAAAAAACACACCCACAGTGTCATCAGAGTAGCCAGCCATTGTCTCTGATCACTGCCACAGCAGTACAATGTTACCATAGTGGCACTGCATTTGCTCTAATCACAGTTTTTAAAAAAAGTGTGTGTGTACAGTGGTGTGAAAAAGTGTTTGCCCCCTTCCTCATTTCCTGTTCCTTTGCATGTTTGTCACACTTAAGTGTTTCGGAACATCAAACCAATTTAAACAATAGTCAAGGACAACACAAGTAAACACAAAATGCAATTTGTAAATGAAGGTGTTTATTATTAAAGGTGAAAAAAAATCCAAACCATCATGGCCCTGTGTGAAAAAGTGATTGCCCCCCTTGTTAAAACATACTATAACTGTGGTTGTCCACACCTGAGTTCAATTTCTCTAGCCACACCTAGGCCTGATTATTGCCACACCTGTTCACAATCAAGGCATCACTTAAATAGGAGCTGCTTGACACAGTAAGGTCCACCAGAAGATCCTTAAAAGCTACACATCATGCCGAGACCCAAAGAAATTCAGGAACAATTGAGAAAGAAAGTAATTGAGATCTATCAGTCTGGAAAGGGTTATAAAGCCATTTCCAAAGCTTTGGGAATCCAGCGAACCACAGTGAGAGCCATTATCCACAAATGGCAAAGACATGGAACAGTGGTGAACCTTCCCAGGAGTGGCCGGCCGCCCAAAATGACCCCAAGAGCGCAGCGACGACTCATCCAAGAGGTCACAAAAGACCCCACAACAACGTCCAAGGAACTGCAGGCCTCACTTGCCTCAGTTAAGGTCAGCGTTCATGCCTCCACCATCAGGAAAAGACTGGGCAAAAATGGCCTGCATGGCAGAGTTCCAAGGAGAAAACCACTGCTGAGCAAAAAGAACATCAAAGCTCGTCTCAATTTTTCCACAACACATCTTGATGATCCCCAAGACTTTTGGGACAACATTCTGTGGACCGATGAGACAAAAGTGGAACTCTTTGGAAGATGTGTGTCCAAGTATATCTGGCGTAGAAGGAACACTGCATTTCATAAAAAGAACATTATACCAACAGTAAAATATGGTGGTGGTAGTGTGATGGTCTGGGGCTGTTTTGCTGCTTCAGGACCTGGAAGACTTGCTGTGATAAAAGGAACTATGAATTCTGCTGTCTACCAAGAGATCCTGAAGGAGAATGTCCGACCATCTGTTCGTGTACTCAAGCTGAAACGAACTTGGGTTCTGCAGCAGGACAATGATCCTAAACACACCAGCAAGTCCACCACCGAATGGCTGAAGAAAAACAAAATGAAGACTTTGGAGTGGCCTAGCCAAAGTCCTGACCTGAATCCTATTGAGATGTTGTGGTATGACCTTAAAAAGGCCGGTCATGCTCGAAAACCCTCTAATGTAACTGAATTAGGACAATTCTGCAAAGATGAGTGGGCCAAAATTCCTCCAGGACGCTGTAAAAGCCTCATTGCACGTTATCGCAAACGCTTGGTTGCAGTTGTTGCTGCTAAGGGTGGCCCAACCAGTTATTAGGTTTAGGGGGCAATCACTTTTTCACACAGGGCCATGATGGTTTGGATTTTTTTTCACCTTTAATAATAAACACCTTCATTTACAAATTGCATTTTGTGTTTACTTGTGTTGTCCTTGACTATTGTTTAAATTGGTTTGATGTTCCGAAACACTTAAGTGTGACAAACATGCAAAGGAACAGGAAATGAGGAAGGGGGCAAACACTTTTTCACACCACTGTATGTATATATATATATATATATATATATATATATATATATATATATATATATATATATATATATATATTCTGTAAAAAGAGCAAGTGCAGAATCAATATGGTGACATTGTACTGCTACTATGGAGGTGATCAGAGCTAAATTCTGACTGCAGTGACATACAGTGTAATCAGAGCAGCCAGCCATTTTACAGAATCACATTGTAGAAGTTCAATGACCTCAGACCAGTGCAGCCATTCACAGTGTCCCCAGTGACCACCACACCAGTCCCAATGTGTCACCATACGGCCTCATTTACATGTGCGGTGCTCTCTGAAGAGCAATCCAGAGAGAATTTGACAGGCAGTGAGGAGGTGTTGTATCACTCCTCCCTGTTTGTTTTAACCCCTTGGACCCTGCACAAGCACACCCATTCACTTGAATGGGTCATGATCAGCAGGCACTATGCCTGCTGAAAGTGACAAGGTGTGTATTTCCTGACACAGCTATGAAGCAAAGAATTTCAACCATGGTATGTGTATACACCCAGCCACTGCCACTGCAACAAAAGGGGGGTGGTTGGGGGTGGTAAAACCATGGATCAACTATGAGGTTTACCACCCCCCAACCCCACGTTTGGATGAGCCCTATTACTGCAGCAGTCACAGTGTCCATAAATGTGATAAGTGCTAGTATGATGCTGGAGGGTGCCACCATCCTATACCAATAACGTGTAGCACTAACCCCCGAAGGAGCTGCTGGTTTGATTGGGCTTACCGTTACCTTTTTCTCCTCGATTTGTGTCTAGGGGTTTCCCGTGGTGTATGCCCAGTAACTCTAGAGACTGACGACAGGTCTGCATAAAGGGAATTTTATTGCAAAAAAAACGTAGACAACAAACAGTCTCTTAAAATAGGATCAGAGGGTTAGGAAGGAAGTTCAGCTACTCTTAGCCCTTGTACACATGGTCGGACATTCCGACAACAAAATCCGTCAGATTTTTTCCGACGGATTTTGTCCGAAACTGGTGTTGCATACACACGGTCGGACAAAGTTGTTGGAAAATCTGATCGTTCGTAACGTGATGACGTTATTTCATTATGATGGGACTAAATTCAGGCTAGTAGCCAATAGCTTTGGTCTAGGAAATTGACCTGAGCATGGGTGACACTTTGTCCGATCGGAATTCTCTACAAATGATCGGACAAAGTCCGATCGGATCATGTTGTCAGAAAATTTTATAGCCCAGCTCTAAAACTTTGTCGGTCGGATATTCCGACAGAAACAGTCCGATGTAGCCCACACATGGTTGGATTATCCGACAACACGGTCCGATCGGACATTTTCCATTGGAATGTCCGATCGTGTGTGTACAAGGGCTTAGTGTCAAAGTCAATAATGAAGGCTTGCTTTGACTAAATCCAGAGAATAGCCATTCACAACTGGATGTTCACTCGGGTTGCATAGTCCCTCTCTCACAAGGCCTAGCAGCCAACAAGGTGCTTTACTCAGGAACACGTCTCTGCCACAGACGTTGTTGTAGAACTTACAGGAATATGTCTCTGCCACAGACGGTGTTGTAGAACATTCAGGAAACTAAAACTTGTGGAACATTTGTGTGATACCTGGATCTTTCAGCCAGCTTGGCGATACCCACGAGACTGGATTCACTTAGGTACTTCAGACCCTCCAGGCTCTTGCTAAGAAGCCAACCCGTACGTGGCCTTCTTCTGAAGAGTCCTCCCCTGGATAGCTACGAAGTTACTGGGCCTCTCCAACTACCGGAGACGGCACCGGACCACCTTGGAATCCCTCTTTAGTTTCCTTGTCTCGGGCTAGCCAGCCCTGAGACAACAAGTCGGGTGGATCCACACCAAAGACCATAGCCTTCCTGGGGGCTGGTCAGAAGGACCAGGACCATGGAGGCAGAACATACTTCTGGACCGGAACCTCGAACCAGGTGACATCCACATCTTAAGTACCCTCTCCCAGAAAGCGGAGCGAGAGTGACACTCCCACTGGGTGGGCTCTGAGAGAGAGTAAACTTAAAGCACCCAACTAGACTGTGGTTCTATGCTTGCCAGAAGAGACAGTGCCCCTTGTGGCCAGGCTGAACATCCTATAGTACAGTTAGACTGATGCTGAGGTCCAAATTTAGAACAATTGTACCCAAACCAAAATGCAGTTCAGGTGTAACCTTAACTTTCAAAACACAGCGCGTGCTCTTCAGGAGCCGGCGCTACAAACATATCTAGGAAAAACCCTCTTTTTGTGGGATTATACAGGCACAGACTGAGAGAGTTTTATAAAAAATAGAAAGACGTTTAATAATACGAAAAGTATTTAAAAATATACATATACACAATAGGCAGCTTCACATGTACCAATATTACATTTACCAATATGTAATAATAATGGAAGTCTAGTTGACAAAAATAGATGAAGGGGCAGCCGACATGTTTCGAGACAGGGTTTTGAGGCTCTTCTTCAGAGGTGCCTCTGAAGAATTGCAACAACCTATAATGTAAACAAATTGATATAAGTTCAAGACAATGATACATGGAAGTTTACATCAATATTAAAATTACTATTATATCCACATGGTTGTCCTGCTAAGGACCCATCCGTGAGAGGTATGCAAGGTGAGAGAAAAGCTGCCATGTTAAAAGACCAGGATATCTGCTGCTGCAATGCCAATGTGCCTCCAAAGAAACCAGGGAGTCAGGGCACCACAATAACACAACTGCTGAGGTCACCCAGTTAAGCAGAGTAGGATATCTCCTTTGTCAACTCGGGAGAGTACTATCAGTATAAAAGGCAAAGAGATTATATATATATATATATATATATATATATATATATATGCACCACCAATTTAAATTATATGTACTACAATCTGGGGTAGATCTGGAATGACTTCCAGCCAGGTAAAAACAAAACAGTTAATTTATTTGAGTCATGGATAAACAAAAAGACAGCTTACTTCAGCCAGTCAACAAACAGTCCTAGTCTTGGTATCACAAACTTTACTCCCTGCAGGGAGTAAAGATGGCCAAAAAGTTAGAGGGGTTTTTAAACTAGGCGGGGGGGGGGGGGGTCCAGAGGTATAGACAGACAGCACGGAACATAGTCCAGAGGGTAGTATTGGGGGCATTAGTGGTAGGTTGACTAAAGTACATAAACCCAAGGTAAGTATAGTAACAAGCCCTAGTTGCAATCTTGGAACACCCAATAAGAGGATAGTATGCGAATGGTCTAAACTATATGGCATGTTCACCAATTCCAGGAGCCTGACGGACAAGATGGGTGGACTAGGGATACTGTTCTACGAGGAGGATTTCGTTTTGTGGGAATTTCAGAGACTTGGTTCAACAGCTTTCATGATTGGCTGGCAACCATTCAAGGTTATACCCTTTTGTCGCAGGGATAGAGAGAGTAAAAAAGGGGGAGGGGTATGCCTGTATATTACGAATATTGTACAAGTGAATATGAGAGATGACATCACTAAGGGAGCTAGGGAGGAGGTAGAATACTTATGGGTAGAGCTCCAAAGGGATGAAGCTAATGGGAAATAATACTGGGAGTATGCTATAGGCCCCCTAACCTGAGTGACAAAGACACTGAATTTTCAAAAGTGCCAACTTCTCTAAACTATGAACCTTGCTAAAGGATATAAATTGGTATAAAATCTTAGGAACAAAGAACACGGAGGAGAGATGGGTTCACTTTAAGAGCATATTAAATAAGGGCATGCCATTGAGTAAAAAATTTAAAAGAGCGAACAAAAGTCCTTGGATGGCTTGACGCCAATGTAAAAATGCATATAAAAGCAAAAGAGAAGGCCTTCAAAAAATACAAGGTTGAGGGATCATCATCAGCATTCAAACTTTATAAAGAATGCAATAACAAATGTAAGGGTGCAATTAGGGTGGCTAAGAAATTCTTTAAGTATGTAAATAGTAAAAAAGGGAGCACAGACCATATTGGCCCCATAAAGAATGAGGAAGGACATCTGGTTACAAAGGATGGGGAAATGGCAAAGGTATTGAATTTATTCTTTATTCTTCTCAGTCTGGCCTCAACTTCCCTGGTGCTCCACACCTAGAGCATTTAGGTATCACTCCAAATTTACACATTCTTTGGGGAGTGTAATAAACTCTATACATAAAATATAAATGGGACACTCTTTGTGAGGGGGGTATTGAGACCAAGCTCCCTTGTGATAGAATCTTCCCCCATTGTTCCTGGGTTATTGCCCCTAAGTCCATCTTATTCTACTCTTATCGGGTCCTTTTCCGCTTAGATTATTATCTCCCAACTTGGCATATATTTTAGAGGCATCAAGGGGCACGGGCGGTGCGCTGCGTCACCTCCCTATAAGCGGTTGCCACTTAACCAAGTCATCTCCCTATAAGCGGTTGCCACTTACACCTGGTAGACATAATATCCACTTTATGGTGATGTTTTTAATGATTTTACTTTATTTTTGTTTGAAAATTATTAATAGGGGTTTTACTTGGAGCCCATATCTCCTTCTTTCACTGTGACCGTATTGGTCCGGAGGCATGTTGGACTCCGAGCCCATTGTGTTATGATGGTGCCCCTTTTTCTTTCCTTTTTACCCATTTTATATATAATTTTTATTATATTAAAATGTCTATATTGTGTTTGCCCCCTTCTACTGTGGTGTCAGCAGAGGAGGTTTTGTTTAGTGCCTATTTTTTCCTTCCGGAAGGGAAACCGAAAGTTCACCTTCCGGTGTTCGGTAGACAGCCTATCAAATTTTTCAATTTTGAGCAATCTTTTATATGTATATGATTGTTATAGGGAGTTTCTCTAGCGAGTTCTTATATTGCAGTGGAGTTTTTTTAATGCGGGTTGCCATTACTGATGCCGTTCCGCCAGTAATGGGTAGACGCTCATATGACTGGCAATTAAATTAGGCAGACTGAATTGAGATAAGAGGCTCAGAGCGAGGCTTGGTTAAGTGGCAACCGCTTATAGGGAGGTGACGCAGCCACGCCGCCCATGCCCCTTGATGGCGTCATCTATTAAGAAACGCGTAGGGCGGAGCGACGTGCTGAAATCACCTCATGTTTGTATATGGACGTTTGGGAGGGACGGGTTTGGCCGTGTGTGTATCAGCTGATGCACCGGACTTGAGGCTTTGGAACTTATTATGCTTGTAAGTGTTATTCTTTTTTATGAATATTAAAAACGTGGGTTTTATACTATTGGAGCTCTTTGTTTTTTCATGCCGCAACTATATATTAACAACCGCTTGAGCCAACGATAAACTGACCGGAGAGCACTGAAGGGTGTGCCTACATTTTGGAGGCTGTATAATAGAGATAATTGCGAGATCATTTGGCGATTCACTATTATTGCAGGCTTTCTGTGACCCTCTGTAATGGGGGGTCATAGACATCTGGTAAGCAGTAAATCTTCACATTTTTGGTGGTGGATCGGACACAGCACACATTTATGAAGATCTGTTCACGGATGAACTTTATTTAATTTGTAGTATCACTTAGTTTCCTTGGCAGTTTTTGATTTCACATTTTTGCACAGGTGTGGAACTTCGTCATTCTTCATATGGACTTGATATATTGGATATTAATCTATATTATGTGCAAGATTTTATTTTATTTTTTGACGCATATATTTGTATTGTACTTCACAGTATACTTATGTTATTTGTTATGATTATTATTTTGATGACACAATTTTTGGGGGAATTTTTCACATAATTCCACTATTTTGTGACATGGGTTTAGTGCAATTCTTTATTTTTTGGTTTGTTTTTCACTGTAAGATATGTTGTACAGTAGAGTTGCAGCTTCCCATAGATCCTCATAGAAAATCTATTTCTTCTGACATTTCTCCGCACTTCGTGCATTTTTTTTTCCGTAGCGCAGTTTCTTTTCTTTTTTTACTCTTGCTTTAGTTTATATGCAGACTAATTTTACTGTTGTGGGTTTAGTAACACTTTAACTATTAATTCAGGGATAGTCAGGCCCCAGTAACAAAGTGAAACGAAACCAGAGGATTGCACAGAAAACGCTTTTCTGACTAATACAGCTAATAGCAGCACATTTCAAATGTTTACTTTTAAATATTAACCTGGAGTGCAGATTCAGTTTAATATGATCCCCCTCTAACATTTAAAATTAACTAACCCTTATAGGAACATGCATACTTTTTCTTGTAATGGGAGCAGCCAATACCAATGCTCACAGTTCTGTGCTGACAAGGAAATATTTTACCTTAGTGATATAACTACCAGAATATGTCTACTGCACAGCACACACCAACAATTCTCAACAATTAATTGGAATCAAACCAACCATATATTTCAATAGGTGTTGAACTGGGTCAATGAACTAAAAAAGGTCATCTTGAAATATTAGGTAGAAATTTGCCCTTCTTTGGGTTTTTATAATATATTTAATTAGTATCCATAAAAAACAAAACAGGTGAAAGCCATTATGATATAACTACTATTAAAAATCTCCTACAAAGCATTCAGTCTATTTGTTCCATGAGACGTGGTGGTTTTATGGTTCATCTATTATTATGTTCCCATAGTCAATTAATTTATATTTGTTGCACTATACAATGCATGTCTCAAGCAAATGTCCTTTATCAGCACATTTAGAATTTGCTAATTAAATAAAAAATGACATTATTTTGTTTTGGAAGAATAATAACTTCTCTTCTAGCTATCACTTATCATTTGTAAATATGGTGTAACTAAAACTTTAAATAACCTTTCTGAACTGGCTTAGTCTGCTTTATTGTGACTGCCTAGCATTTCCCAGGCAACTCTTTCTAATTTGGTCTTCGTTTAGAAAGAATAATGTAGTAACCTTTAAAATAAAATATGATGACTGCAAGTCTACAATTTGCTTTTTTTTTGCAATTTTATTTTAGCATCAAGTGAACAAAACACTGAAAACTTGTTTTTGGATGATTGAAAGTGTTAATAAAGAACATATTTTAAAATTGCTATTATAGAATACTTTATTTAACCACTTCAGCCCCGGAAGGATTTGCCCCGTTCTTGACCAGGCCATTTTTTTGCGATACGGTACTGCGTCGTTTTAACTGGCAATTGCGCGGTCGTGCGACATTGTACCCAAACAAAATTGATGTCCTTTTTTCCCCACAAAGCTTTCTTTTGGTGGTATTTGATCACCTCTGCATTTTTTATTTTTTGCGCTATAAACAAAAAAGAGCACCAATTTTGCAAAAAACACAATATTTTGTAGTTTTTGCTACAATAAATATCCCAATTTAAAGTAAAATAAAAATGTTTTTCATCAGTTTAGGCCGATATGTATTCTTCTACATATTTTTGGTAAAAAAAAATCTGAATAAGCATATATCGATTGCTTTGCTCATCAGGCGTTAGTTATAGTCACACGTTTCGTTGCATTACACTATGTTTTCAAAAGACAACCCTACACAGGTCACTAAACCTTGAGCTTGCTGGCAATGCAAGTGTTGGTAGGTTGAGCACACGTCACAAACTACAAATGGCAACATTCCTACTTAGATCATACCAGACTTTAGCTTCTCGCCCCAGTGCTTGGGTTCACAGGTTTGTGCTCAGCACAGATGGGCATCAAAGGTATCGGTTACCTGGCCAGTCACCTCCTGGGTTACCTCGGTTGCCATGCACTCTTTTGAAGTTTCTAGAAAATAATTTTATATATATATATATATATATATATTTATGGTCTGAGCCCTCAGTTCTAAAAGATATGGAAGAACACATAAACACGCCACAAGACTAACAACATAAACAGACCTGAAGTCTGTCCTGGCCTGCAGTAAGGTAAGCCCTGGTGAGCTGGGCGGTGAGCCCTGGTCTACTGGGTGATAAGCTAAGAAAAGGGCGCATACCATAATAAAGTAATGGATGTTTCTGTAGAGAAGCGCGTTTCAGAGGAGTACTCTGAGAAGGGAAATGGATGGGCGGGTACTGAGCACTGGAACTGACGCAGACCATACTGGCCTTCTTATATATATATCAGGTCTGGTATGGATATTAAGGGGAACCCCGCGTCAAATTTAAAAAAAAATTACGTGGGGTTCCCCCTAAAAATCCATACCAGACCCTTTATCCGAGCACCTGGCAGGCCGCAGGAAAAGAGGGGTGGGACGGAAGAGTGCCCCCCCCGAACCGTCATCCCCACAACCCTGGTCGGTGGTTGTGGGGGTCTGCGGGCAGGGGGCTTATCAGAATCTGGAAGCCCCCTTTAACAAGGGGACCCCCAGATCCCACCCCCCCTGTTGGAAATGGTAAGGGGGTACAAAAGTACCCCTACCATTTCACAAAGAAAGTGTAAAAAATTGTTAAATAAGACAAACACACTTTTGAAAAAGTCCTTTATTAAAAGTAAAAAAAATAAAAAAAAGATTCCAGCGGTGGTAATCCACTCTAGCTATCCAGCAACGGATGATTATCTCTCCGGGGTCCAGCGATGGATGATCTGATCCAGCGACGGGTGATCTCTCCCTCCAGTCCAGCGCAGCGCAGTCCATCTATCCCTCCTCTGTCTCCACCGGCGGAGACACTGCAGGATCCCGGCAGCCTGACATTTCTTATATCAGTAGAGCGGGGCCACCCGTCACCTGACCCCGCCCCTCTCTGACGCTAGTGGAGAAGCCTGGCTTCCCCAATGATGTGTGGGTGACCCCGCCCCCTCTGATGTAAGGGAAACCTCCCAATGTTGAGGGCATGTGGCCTGGTACGGTTCAGGAGGGGGGGCGCTCTCTTGTCCCCCCCTCTTTTCCTGCGGCCTGCCAGGTTGCTTGCTTGGATAAAGGGTCTGGTATGGATATTTAGGGGGAACCCCGCGTCATTTAAAAAAAAAATATCCATACCAGACCTGAAGGGCCTGGTAATTGAATTTGGGGGAACCCGACGCTTTTTTTTTTTTATCAATGGCTTTCAATGAGTGTACTCTGTATTACGGGAGCCGACAATTCATAATAGCCGTGAGCGATTTTAAATGACTTTTTTCCTGCAGAAATTACACTTTGTGCAGGGACAGTTCTAAGCACGGAAAACATGCGCCCCTTCAAAGGCATACTATACACACCCCCCCAGGTACGAAATTTAAAGGAATATTACACTTTTATTGTTTCACTTTAATCATTATTAAAATCACTGCTCCCGAAAAAACTGCAGTTTTTAAAACTTTGGGCAGGACCCAGGTCCCCAAACACTTTTTAGGACAGTAACTTGCATATTAGGCCGCGTACACACGGGCGGATTGTCTGCCCAACTAAGTTCGTCAGACAATCCGACAGACAGTCCGTCCAAATTTTGAATGAACGGACTTGACCACACACGATGAACAGACAGTCCGCTGAAAACTTGCGCGATGACGTGTACAGCACGTACGCCGGGACTAGAAAAACGACGTCCAATACACTGCAATGCAACCTTCGGCCGTGTAAATCCTTTCTGAGCATGCGCCATACTTAGTCCGTCCAACTTGCCTACACACGAGCGGACTGTCCGCTGAAACCAAGTTTGGACGGACAAAACCAAGTTTCAGCGGACAAAATTACGGAAATTCCGAAAGACAAAGTCCGTCAGACTGTCCGCTGAAAAAGTCCGCTGAAGCCCACACACGAGCGGATTGTCCGCTGAAACACGGTTCAGCGGACTAAGTTGGGCAGACAATCCGCCCGTGTGTACGCGGCCTTAGCCTTTAAAATTAGCACTTTAGATTTTGAACGTTCGAGTCCCATAGACTTTAATAGGGTTCTAAAGTTCACATGAAGTTTAGGTCTGTTCGCAGGTTCTGATATGAACCGAACCAGGGGGTGTTCGGCTCATCCTTACTAAGGCCTAATTCCCGGGTGCAGCCAATCTGATTGTATGGCTTCAGTATTATGCCAGGGATACCATATGCAGGCATCCAGCAAGGGTAATCAGATCAGTTTGGCTGCACCTTAAGGAATCAGGACCAGATGGATAAGTAAAAAATATGTTTATTAGGAAAATTACACACATCCAATACCAACACCAGTGAAACAACAACAAGCAAGGGAAGTGAATGTAACAAGAAAACCCAAGTAATCACCTTACTAAATAACTAACTAATAAAACACAAGTGGGGGAACACACATGAGAAGACAGGCAGAGACAGAGACAAGGGGAGCAGGAAGCCAATAGTGGCAGCAGGAAGCAGGTTCCAGGGGAACAGGTCTCCAGATCAGGGTACTGGGAATCAGGCTCAGGCAGGAACATGGCTTGCAGGAAAATACTTAAGCCCTGAGCCTCAGTGAAGGGCAGGCTTATATACTCCCAGCAGTCCATATCAGGTTCAGCCTGATTACCTGTATGTCCATGCTTGGAGACACCTGCTGGTGGCCACCAGAGCTACACCCTTTGGTGCTAAAAACAGTGCCACCAACAGGTGACCCAAGCAATGACACAGGTCATTGCATTTTCCAGATGATTCTGCAGAACAAGGGATCAGGGGCATTACCCTGTTATACAACCATGTCTATTCCCTGACAGTGAAAACTGCCCATGGCATTCATGTAATGTATTACTTAAAACATAGGATTGGCACTGAAAAGCTCAGCATTAATAAAGGCAAATTGCTAAACACATATACTGTATGGCTTACCTATCAAATATCTGTAAAATTGTTCAGTCATGTTTTACAATCACAAATAGTATAGTTAGGTCAGTGACTAGGGATGAGCCGAACACCCCCCGGTTCGGTTCCCACCAGAACTTTCGAACGGACCCCGAATTCGAACGAACTTTAGAACCCCATTGACGTCTATGGGACTTGAACGTTCGAAATTAAAAGTGCTAATTTTAACGGCTATTATGCAAGATACTGTCCTAAAAAGGGTTTGGGGACCTGGCTCTTGCCCCAGGGGACATGGGTCAATGCCTAAAATGTTTTTAAAAACGGCCGTTTTGGCGGGAGCACTGATTTTAATGACGATTAAAGTGAAAAAAAAAGTGAAATATTCCTTTATATATGGTGCCTGGGGGGTGTCTGTAGTATGCGTGTGAAGTGCCACGTGTTTCCCGTGTTTAGAACAGTCCCTGCACAAAATGACATTAAACAGAAATAACATAGTTGAAAACTGCTTGTGGTTTTAATGTTATATCTGGTTCCTGCAATATGGTTGAAAACCATTGAGAAAAATGGCATGGGTAGCCCTCCCTGCCCATTACCAGCCCCTTTGGGTCTTGTACGCATATCAAGGGGAACCCTGTACCCATATTAAAAAAAGGAAATGCGTGTGGCCCCCAGGCCCTATATACTCAGAACAGCAGTATACAGGCGGTGCAAACAAGACAGGGACTGTGTAGGTTTGTTGTGTTAAGTTGAATCTGTTTGTAATTTTCAACTGGTACATTTTTAAAAAGTGTAGCTCCAGTCAAAAAAACTATTTTTAAGCTTTTTGGAAAACATAGGGAAGGGTTATCACCCCTGTATAATTTGTTTTGTCGTCCATCTTTTTTCGTCTCACTTGCTGTTGTCTCCTTCCGTTTGCAAGTAGGAGATGTTTGTAAGTTGGATGTTTGAAAGTAGAGGCCTGCCCTATATGCTCTGCAGAAATGGCGGAACAAGGTGTGGGTTTTGCCACAACATTGTAAGCCCTCAAAGTGACTCTTGCGGGGCGCTGGAGCACCCTGCTGTGAACGATTATATCAAGAATTGTAATTACATGCCATTGTTGAACAGTGGTAGAAAAATTGACCTTTGGTGGTTGTGGTGCTGGTGCCACAACACTATAAGTCCTCACAGTTACTCTGGGTGGGCACAGGAACGGGTCCTCCTGTGAAATATTATATTAAGAATTGTAATTACATGTCCCTGTTAAACAGGGGCAGAAAAATTGGGCCTTAGGCACTGGTGATGTTGCCACGACACTGCAACCTCTCCCATATACTCTAGTTTTATTGCAGGAATTAGCCCTGCTGAAAAGCATTGCATCAAAAATTGTACTTAAACGCCCCTGTTAAACAGGGGCAGAAAAATTGGGCTAATGGCATCACCCAGAACCAGAAATGTTCTTCCAACATATCAGCGGAGGAGGAAGAGGATAGATAATCAACATAACAGGACAGTCACTCAGCATCAGCATAGGCAGTCTTGAAGGGATGTGATATTTCAAAAAAAATGATCCGGTTACATCAGCTTCAGGTGCTTGGTAGCTGTGGGTGATCCAAGACTGATTCATCTTGATGAAGGTCAGTCGATCAACTGATTCGGTGGACAGGCGCACCCTGTGATCGATAACAAAGCCACCAGCAGCACTGAAGGTGCATTCCAAAAGAACGCTGGATGCAGGACAGGCCAGTAGCTCAATTGCATACTGTGCAAGCTCTGGCCAGTGATCCATCCTCAAGACCCAGTAAGCCAGAGGATTTTCGGTGGGAAAGGTGTCCAAGTCTGACCTTGCCCCTAGGTATTCCTGTACCATGTAAATCAGACGCTGGCGATGGTTGCTGGAACCGATCATACCTTGGGGTTGCGGACTAAAAAATTGTCTGAAAGCATCAGTCAGACGGCCACCTTCTCCACCGCTCCTTCTGACTGATGCCTCAGCAACACGTTGTCCAGGACCAGGAGTTTGTAACCTCCCAGTCTCTGGGAACGCGTTGCACAGACCTTTCTGCAAGGCCTCCCGGAGATGTCTCATCCTCTGCTCCCTCTGCGATGGCAAGATAAGGTCGGCAACCTTACCCTTGTACCGTGGAGAGTGGCCAGCCAGTAATGGTCCCTCTCCTTGATCCGAAGAATACGAGGATCCTTCCGCAGGCTTTGCAGGATCAGGGAGGCCATGCAGCATAGGTTAGCTGAGGCATTCGGTCCGGAGTCCTCTGGGTCACTAAGGGCAACATGATCCGCAGCTACCTCCTCCCAGCCACGTACAAGTCCACGTGTTTCTTGGGACTGTAAATCATCCCTACAAGACTGCTGCTGCTGCTGATGCTGAATGCCAGCCTCCACCTCCATGCTGACACAATCATCCTCCTCCTCCTCTTCCTCCTCCTCTTCCTCCTCCTCATCCTCGTCCTGTGTGATGGGTGGCACAGCAGGAACACTGTCTGGATAAAGGGGGCCTTGAGAGGCAAGGAAGTCCTCCTCTTCCTGCCTCTGTTCTGTCTCAAGTGCCCTGTCCATTATTCCACGCAGCGTATGCTCCAAGAGGTGAACAAGAGGTACAGTGTCACTGATGCATGCACTGTCACTGCTCACCATCCTTGTGGCCTCCTCAAACGGTGACAGGACAGTGCATGCATCCCTGATCATGCCCCACTGGCGTGGTGAGAAAAAAACGAGCTCCCCTGACCCTGTCCTGGTGCCGTAGTCGCACAGGTACTCATTGATGGCCCTCTGCTGCGTGTGCAGCCGCTGCAGCATGGCCAACGTTGAGTTCCACCTGGTGGGCATGTCACATATAAGGCGGTTCTTGGGCAGGTTCAACTCTTTTTGGAGCTCAGCCAGCCGAGCACAGGCATTAAATGATCGGCGGAAATGCACACAGACTTTCCTGGCCTGCTTCAGTACATCCTGTAAGCCGGGGTACCTGCCCAAGAACCGCTGCACCACCAGGTTAAGGACGTGAGCTATACAGGGCACATGGGTTAGTTGTCCCTGTCGGAGGGCGGAGAGGAGGTTGGTGCCATTGTCACAAACCACCATTCCTGGCTTAAGCTGGCGTGGCGTCAACCACCTCTCGGCCTGCCCCTGCAGAGTTGACAAAACATCCGCCCCAGTGTGGCTCCTGTCCCCCAAACAAACCAGCGCAAGCACGGCATGGCATCGTTTTGCCTGCGTACTTGCGTAGCCCCTGGAACGCCTACGGAGCACCGCTGATTCTGAGGACAGAGCACTGGAAGAGGCCATGGAGGAAGAAGAAGAGGAGGGGGTGGAGGAGAGAGGTGTGTCACAACCAATAGTAGCATTTTGGAGGCATGGTGGCGGAACAACCTCCAACACTACTGCACCTTGTCCTGCATCCTTCCCAGCTGCCAGAAGAGTGACCCAATGGGCCGTGAAAGACAGGTAACGTCCCTGTCCATGCCTGCTGGACCATGAGTCAGCGGTAATATGCACCTTACCGCTGACCGCCCTGTCCAGCGAGGCAAGGACATTGCCTTCCACATGCCGGTAGAGAGCCAGAATCGCCTTCCGTGAGAAAAAGTGGCGTTTGGGGACCTGCCACTGAGGAACCGCACATTGTACAAACTCACGGAAGGGGGCCGAGTCTACCAACTGAAAAGGCAGCAGTTGAAGTGCTAGCAATTTAGCCAAGCTAGCATTCAACCGCTGGGCATGTGGATGGCTGGGAGTGAACTTCTTTCGCCGGTCCAGCAGCTGGGGCAGGGACATTTGCCTTCTATAATCGGACGTGGGTGTACTGCTAGCAGAGTGCCCGGAAACACTTGGCTGTGACACACCTAATTCTACACCTTCATTCCTCTCAGAGCAGGTTTCAGAGAGGACTGAAGGTCTTGTGGGGTTGGAGATGCCAGCTGATGAGGAGCAAGGAGAGGGCCGCTTTGTTCTTTGGTGTGGGTCTTTGAGGTACGCTTGCCAACGAGCTGCATGGCAGGTCAACATATGTCTGGTCAAGCATGTGGTGCCCAAGCGGCTGATGTTTTGGCCACGCGAGATACGCTTGAGACATATGTTGCAAATAGCAGCGGTGCGATCTGATGCACTCGTATCAAAAAAGGCC
Organism: Lithobates pipiens; assembly: GCF_037356315.1. Lineage (NCBI taxonomy): Eukaryota > Metazoa > Chordata > Amphibia > Anura > Ranidae > Lithobates > Lithobates pipiens. The sequence continues at coordinate 384,264,090 of NW_027507764.1, forward strand.
CACACCAAAGAACTTTTAGAATAACGTGCAGAGGCAGCGCCCTGCACAGGCGGAGCTCTGCGGTGTGATTCAGTCGGTGTGCTGCCCCTAAGCTGGCCCCCGGAGGGCATCCTGCCTTGTTGGACATGTGCCTCCTCCTCCTCCTCCTCCTCTCTCCTACCAGGCACCCACATGGAGTCAGTGCCCTCATCATCCCCTCCCTCTTCATCGCTGTAGCAAACCTGGCAGTATGCTGCAGCTTGTGGAACATGACTGCCAGATTGCTGTCCTTCTTGAGCATCCCCTCTCTCTGCATTCACGCTACTGCCTTCCTCTAGCTGAGTGTCATCATCAGAGGCTACAAAACACTGGGCATCCTCCTGGAGCATGTACCCAACACTGTGCTCAAGGAGTTCAGGAGACTCCTCAGGAGGACGTGGTGGGTCTAGGGAAGGAGTCACTGATGATGATATTGAGAGGAGGGAAGACGATGCGTTGGCAGCTGCTTTGCTAGTACCCTGAGACTGGGTGAGAGAGGATGAGGAGGATGAAGAGGGCTTGGTCATCCACTCTACCAAGTCGTTGGCATGTTGCGGCTCAACATGTCCAGCTGCCAAAAAGAAGGACAAGCGTGTCCCATGGCCACGTGCTGATGACAATGCACCGCGTCCACGACCAGCACTGTTGTCTCTAGACACAGAGCCTGCTTGCCCTCTTTTATCGGCTCGCGCCTGTCTGCCTCTCCTTGCTGGCTCTCCAGACATGGTAATGGCCTGAAGGGAGTTGGGTAAAAAAGAAGTTGGGTAGTGTATATTGTGCTAGAGGCACACAACACCCACTAACTCCTGCAGATGCCTTTATTATAGAACACCAGAGATAAAGGGGTATATACAGATGTATACTGTGCTGTGCTGGAGGCACACACAACTTCCATTAACTCCTGCAGATGGCAAGTGGTCTCAAATAGAGAAGAGCTATGTAGGTGGATATAGCGGTATGTACTGGGTACAGAGCACGCAGACAGCATGCACAAGCTCCTAACACTACTGACTGCAAGCTCTATTATAAAAGATAGATCACTAGCTATATAGGTGAGGTGAATATAGCGGTGTATACTGCGGTCAGGGCACGCAGATAACAACCACTACACAACAGCAAGATCGAAAATCGCGCTGGCGGCCTTATATAGTGTGGGGCGTGCACTACACAGCCTGAGCTATGATTGGCCACAGGCATCCTGCCTGTTGCCAATCATGGCTCTCCTCGCTGCTGGCCCTGCGATTAGCCAAGCATGCGGGGTCACAGTGCATGCTTGGCCAATCATGAGCCAGCAATGCACTGCGCCATCGCAGTGCATTGTGGGCCGTGAGCGCCACACGAATTTGGCGCGAACGGACCAAAATGTTCGGACTTCGCCAAACGGACGAACAGCCGATGTTCGAGTTGAACGTATGTTCGACTCGAACACGAAGCTCATCCCTATCAGTGACCCATTTTCTATATAGTAGTCAACCAAGATAATTCAGTCTCTAGTCCACCCTGACCTGTTGATTGGACAAAGAGGAGACACATTTTGATGAGGTAATCCCTCTGTACTCCAGTTATGCAGGAATGTTCCAGAAGGAAGACTGTGTAATGTAGAATAGTGCTGTCCTATCCTCTGCCAGGCTGAATCCTACCATACAGGGTATCATAGGAGGGAGATTCAGTTACTTTTATACATGATAGGTATATATATATATATAGCGATAGGCTCAATTTACAAAGCGGTATCTTGGTAAGATACCGCAAAGCATTTTTCAATTTTTTTTCTCATTCACTAAAATATTTTATTTTATGAAGTCATACCGTATTTTAGTAGTAAAAGCCTGCAGTAATTTACCACCGGCAGTAGTCAGCATTTCTACCACAGGCTGGTTGTTAAGGAGCGAGTGGCCAACAACATCCTTAACAACCAGCAACTGTCATTGTTGTTAAGGAGCAGGCGGCCGCAGTGTCCTTAATAACTGATGAGTCATCCTTCACCACTGACAGATGAATGTAAACAAAAGAATGCTGGCAATGAAAAATACAGAAAAGAACAACGTTATGGGTCTGGTATGGATGTTGAGGGGAACATTTTTAAAAAAGCCATACCAGATCCTTATCCGAGTATGCAGCCCGGCTGGTCAAGAAAGGTGGGAGGGAAGAGCGAGCACCCCCTCCTGAACCTGAACCATACAAGGCCACATGCCCTCATCATAGAGGGGGGTTATGGGGCAGAGGTGCTTTGCCTCCAAAGCACTTTGCCCCTATGTTGATGGGGACAAGGGCCTCTTCCCCACAACCCTGTCCTGTGGTTGTGTGGGTCTGCGAGTGGGGGGCCTAACATCAAAATCTGGAAGCCCCCTTTAACCTTCCTAGCGGTAATCCCGAGTCTAGCTCGGGTTGGGATTTTACTAACACGAGCGGTAACCCCGAGCCAGACTCGGGATCGCATCGCTGGATGCAGGGAGGACACAGGGAGAGTTACTTACCTTGTCCCCTGGTTCCAGCGATGTCCTCCGTGCTGTGTGATCGAGCTGTCCTCCGCTCGATTCACACAGTGCCGAATGCCGCAGAGCTCCGTTCCCTGCGACGTTAGGGTGCACGGGAGCGGAGATCGGCACCAAATTCAAAAAAGTAAAAAGACACAAAACACACACAGTACTGTAATCTTACAGATTACAGTACTGTATTAAAATTTATTACACACCCCCTTTGTCCCTAGTGGTCTGTGCAGTGCCCTGCATGCACTTTTATATTATAAATACTGTTTTTTCTGCCTGGAATTTGGAGATTGTCCATAGCAACCAAAAAGTGCCCCTTTTTCAGTGTTTTAGGATTTGATTACATTATTGAATAATTTTTATTATTCTTTATTATATTATAAACTTTATCATACACGGGATGTCTACTAGACTCTGGTTTGAACAGATTTAAGAGAGTTATTCCTAAGAATTACAGGACTACAATATAAAACACCAAATTTCCATGCAAAATAATTGTACCGCTTTCAGCACCTAAAACCAGAATGAATCATACCACCAGGGAGGTTAATAAGGGGGCCCCTAGATTCTAGACCACATAGTACCAATACTCATTCACTAAAAAAAAAATGTAGTGTAAAAAAAGACAGTAGGCAGTTTTTGAAATTCCTTGAAAAACAAAAATGAGAATTTCCCCCAAAGTAGATATATCGCCAAAATCGCTCCAATGATAAGACCCCCACCGCAAACCTTCAAAACCACCAGCCAGGGTTGTGGGAAAGAGGCCCTTGTTCCCAGTAACATGGGGACAGTGTGCTTTGGATGCAGGCGGCTGCAGAAATAAGAATACATTAGTTAATAATTGAATGATTTGTTGGCGAGACCAACTCAACAATAAAGCAAGGCAGGCAAGACATATCAGGTTCAATGATAGCTAAGCAAGTAGACAGATAATTCACCTTATTTGTATACTTTTTGTTAGATAGTGTCCGTATACTAACACTTTATCATGCATGACATGCCAAAACAAATTATTTTAAATGTTGCTTGATGTGTAATGGATCAACATGCAATATGGAAAAAGATACTTTTTTACATGACCATGTCCATAAAATCAGTGAGTGAAAGTGAGTGTAAAATGTCAAACATTGAGAAACATATAACACACAGAGATGTGTGTAAAACACAAACAGCCATGCATCAAAATGCAAATAAAAAGTGCATTGCAACACACAATAATGCGTGTTGAATGAGCCCTTAATGTTTGCGATATGTCCTGAGTACTCCTTAACCACTTCAGCCCTGGAAGATTTGGCTGCTCAATGACCAGAGCACTTTTTACAATTTGCCACTGCGCTGCTTTAACTGGTAATTACACAGTCATGCAATGTTGTACCCAAACAAAATTGGTGTCCTTTTTTCCCACAAATAGTGCTTTCTTTTGATGGCATTTGATTGCCTCTGCCATTTTTATTTTTTGCGATATAAATGGAAAAAGACAGAGAATTTTGAAAAAAAATGATATTTTCTACTTTTTGTTAGAAGAAAAGGTCAATGATCTCAATTTTAGTCATACATTTAGCCCAAAATTTATTCAGCCACATGTCTTTGGTAAAAAAAAAAAAAATGTCACTAAGCAAATATTTATTGGTTTGTGCAAAAGTTGTAGCATCCACAAACTATGGTACATTTTCTGAAATTTATGCAGCTTTTAGTTTATGACTGTCTATCTCATTTCTTGAGGTGCTAAAATGGCAAAGCAGTACAACCCCCCCCCCCCATGACCCAATTACGGAAAGTAGACACCTCAAGGAAATTTCCGTGAGGCATATTGTGCCCATTGAATGTATATGTCGAATTACACCCCAAAATACATTCTGCTGCTTCTCCTGAGTATGGAGACGCCACATGTGTGAGACTTTTTGGGGGCCTACCCATGTACAGGACCCCGAAAACCAATCACTGCCTTCAGGCTTTCTAAGGGTGTAAAATGGTAATTTCACTTCCTCATTACCTATCACAGTTTCGGAGGCCATGAAATGTCAAATAGCACAAAGCCCCCAAAATGACTCAGTTTTGGAAAGAAGACACTTCAAGCTATTTGCCTGGAGGCATGTTGACTCCATGGAATATTTTATATTTTGCCACAAGTTTCGGGAAAATTAATATATATCTATCTATATATATATATATATATATATATATATATATATATATATTTTTTTTTTTTTTTTTTTTTACAGAAAATTGTCACTAAATAATATATTGCTCAAACAAGCCATGGACATATGTGAAATTGGTGATACCACATGTGGGAGACTTTTTGGGAGCCTAACAGCATACATGACCCCAAAAACCAATCACCACCTTCAGATTTTCTATGGGCGTAAATTTTAGATTTCACTCATCACTGCCTATCACAGATTTGGAGGCCATGAAATGCCCAAATAGCACAAGTGTTTGATGAAATAAAAAAGATGATCTTATGCCAAGTACATGGATACCAAACATGACATGCTTTAAAATTGCACACAAACATGCAGCGGCAACAAACTACATACATTTTTAAAAGCCTTTAAAAGACTTGACAGGTTACCACTTTAGATTTACAGAGGAGGTTTACTGCTAAAATTACTGGCCACAATCTGACTTTTGCGGTGATACCTGACATGCATGGTGCAGTTGCTGTTTACATATGACACCAGACCGATGCTTGCGCTCGCCTTTGCATGTAAGCACGGGGGGACAGGTGTGTTTTTTTTTTTTTTAAACTGTTCCTTTCATTTTTTTTTTTTTATTATTTTATTGTGGGCCCCTAGATTCTAGACCACATAGTACCAATACTCATTCACTAAAAAAAAAATGTAGTGTAAAAAAAGACAGTAGGCAGTTTTTGAAATTCCTTGAAAAACAAAAATGAGAATTTCCCCCAAAGTAGATATATCGCCAAAATCGCTCCAATGATAAGACCCCCACCGCAAACCTTCAAAACCACCAGCCAGGGTTGTGGGAAAGAGGCCCTTGTTCCCAGTAACATGGGGACAGTGTGCTTTGGATGCAGGCGGCTGCAGAAATAAGAATACATTAGTTAATAATTGAATGATTTGTTGGCGAGACCAACTCAACAATAAAGCAAGGCAGGCAAGACATATCAGGTTCAATGATAGCTAAGCAAGTAGACAGATAATTCACCTTATTTGTATACTTTTTGTTAGATAGTGTCCGTATACTAACACTTTATCATGCATGACATGCCAAAACAAATTATTTTAAATGTTGCTTGATGTGTAATGGATCAACATGCAATATGGAAAAAGATACTTTTTTACATGACCATGTCCATAAAATCAGTGAGTGAAAGTGAGTGTAAAATGTCAAACATTGAGAAACATATAACACACAGAGATGTGTGTAAAACACAAACAGCCATGCATCAAAATGCAAATAAAAAGTGCATTGCAACACACAATAATGCGTGTTGAATGAGCCCTTAATGTTTGCGATATGTCCTGAGTACTCCTTAACCACTTCAGCCCTGGAAGATTTGGCTGCTCAATGACCAGAGCACTTTTTACAATTTGCCACTGCGCTGCTTTAACTGGTAATTACACAGTCATGCAATGTTGTACCCAAACAAAATTTGTGTCCTTTTTTCCCACAAATAGTGCTTTCTTTTGATGGCATTTGATTGCCTCTGCCATTTTTATTTTTTGCGATATAAATGGAAAAAGACAGAGAATTTTGAAAAAAAATGATATTTTCTACTTTTTGTTAGAAGAAAAGGTCAATGATCTCAATTTTAGTCATACATTTAGCCCAAAATTTATTCAGCCACATGTCTTTGGTAAAAAAAAAAAAAATGTCACTAAGCATATATTTATTGGTTTGTGCAAAAGTTGTAGCATCCACAAACTATGGTACATTTTCTGAAATTTATGCAGCTTTTAGTTTATGACTGTCTATCTCATTTCTTGAGGTGCTAAAATGGCAAAGCAGTACAACCCCCCCCCCCCCCCCCATGACCCAATTACGGAAAGTAGACACCTCAAGGAAATTTCCGTGAGGCATATTGAGCCCATTGAATGTATATGTCGAATTACACCCCAAAATACATTCTGCTGCTTCTCCTGAGTATGGAGACGCCACATGTGTGAGACTTTTTGGGGGCCTACCCATGTACAGGACCCCGAAAACCAATCACTGCCTTCAGGCTTTCTAAGGGTGTAAAATGGTAATTTCACTTCCTCATTACCTATCACAGTTTCGGAGGCCATGAAATGTCAAATAGCACAAAGCCCCCAAAATGACTCAGTTTTGGAAAGAAGACACTTCAAGCTATTTGCCTGGAGGCATGTTGACTCCATGGAATATTTTATATTTTGCCACAAGTTTCGGGAAAATTAATATATATATATATATATATATATATATATATATATATATATATATATTTTTTTTTTTTTTTTTTACAGAAAATTGTCACTAAATAATATATTGCTCAAACAAGCCATGGACATATGTGAAATTGGTGATACCACATGTGTGAGACTTTTTGGGAGCCTAACAGCATACATGACCCCAAAAACCAATCACCACCTTCAGATTTTCTATGGGCGTAAATTTTAGATTTCACTCATCACTGCCTATCACAGATTTGGAGGCCATGAAATGCCCAAATAGCACAAGTGTTTGATGAAATAAAAAAGATGATCTTATGCCAAGTACATGGATACCAAACATGACATGCTTTAAAATTGCACACAAACATGCAGCGGCAACAAACTACATACATTTTTAAAAGCCTTTAAAAGACTTGACAGGTTACCACTTTAGATTTACAGAGGAGGTTTACTGCTAAAATTACTGGCCACAATCTGACTTTTGCGGTGATACCTGACATGCATGGTGCAGTTGCTGTTTACATATGACACCAGACCGATGCTTGCGCTCGCCTTTGCATGTAAGCACGGGGGGACAGGTGTGTTTTTTTTTTTTTTTAAACTGTTCCTTTCATTTTTTTTTTTATTATTTTATTGTTATCTCAGGGAATGTAAATATCCCCTATGATAGCAATAGTTAGTGACAGGTACTCTTTTTTGAAAACATTGGGGTCTATTAGATCCTAGATCTCTCCTCTGCCCTCAAAGCATCTGACCAATTGGCTTTGCCAATTTCCCAATGGCGCTGTTTATATCCATGAAACCTAAGTCATAAAATGTTCATAGCTTCCGGTTTCTTAGGTTATAGAGATGATTGGAGCCATTCTGGTCTCTGCTCTATGGTCAGCTGGCGGAACCACCGACTGCATTCTTGGGTTCTCTGTTGGGACCGGAGAGTCAGAGAAAACCATGGAAGATGGTGGAGGGTACATTCCCTCCCACTGCTTGTAAAAGCAGTCTAGAGGCTAATTAGCTGCTATGATTGCTTTTACATGAAAGCCGAGCGCTGGCTGAAAAGAATGATACTAAGATAATACCTAAACCTGCAGGCATCATTCTAGTATAACCATTCAAAGTCCAGCAACATACCCATACCTCGCTGGTCCTTGTTGTGCATAAATTGTAATGTTCTTTTTTTCATGCAGCCTTTGGTCTGTATGAAAAAAAGAGATTGATATTGACATTAGCATACCGCCCTTCATCCACCCACTTCTAAAGATGGCCATACATGCACCATTTTTTTTTTAACTGTGGTGGTGAAATCACCTCCTACAGCAATGGAGTCGCTAATTCACGTATCGTGGTAGCAAACGCTATTGCTTTGAAGATAAAAAAAATGTGCTGCAGCTGAATACCTGCTAAACAAATGATGTTTAACAATAAAACAAAGTAACATTACAGTATAACAGTAAGACTTACCATACCTGCAAAGCAAATACAATAAAAGATAGTAAAAATAAAACATTGCAATCTGTGCCTAAAAAATATATACCGAAGCATGGGGCAATCTGCCCCTAATGTTAGGAGCAAATCGCTCCTCCACCCCTGCCCCCATACAGCGCTGGAGTCATGGCTTTATGTATCATGGCAGCAAACGCTGTTGCTGGCAAAATAAATAAACCCGTGCTGCAGCTGAATGGCGTACCTGCTAAGAAAATGATGGTTAACAATAAAACAAACATTACAGTATAACATATCATACCTGCAAAGCAAATACAATAAAACATAGTAAAAATAAAATAGAGAGAGAACAATAGATACAGAACAATAGTGAGCGAACAGTAGAGCGGACAGTAGAGAATGAACATAAGAGAGAGAGAACAATAGAGAGAGAGAGAAGAAAAATAAAACCGCAACTATTTTTGGCTTTTTTATTTTATATTTATTGTTTTTTTTTACATTTTTTTTTACATTTTAAAAAAAAACTGTAAACTGAACTTTGCAAATTAGGGTCTCTCAAAATGCTATGGCCATCACATCTTTCGAGATCCTGTGTACGTGTGCCTAGGACTGTGTAGTGTTGTACCCTACACTTTATACTGTGCCACTGTGCCGCCCATATACTTTATGAGCGGCACAGTGGTGTAGTGGTTAGCACTCTCACCTAGCAGTAAAAAGGGTCAATGGTTCAAATCCCAACCACGACACTACCTGCCTGGAGTTTGCATGTTCTCCCTGTGCCTGTGTGGGTTTCCTCCCACACTCCAAAGACATGCAGGTAGGTTAAGGTAGGTAGGTAGGCTTCTGTCCAAAATTGGCCCTAGTATATGACTAGGGACCTTGGATTGTGGCCTCCTTGAGGGTAGGGACCCGATGTGAGTGTTGCATTGTACAGGGTTAGGGACAATTGTAGACACTCACTCGGGATGGACTGGTGTCTTTATTCAACCTTACTAACTATGTAACTAATACTCAACTAGTGTGTGGTAGCATTTGAAACAGTCACCAATGCAGAGACCAGGTTGGTGAGGACAGGATGGACAATAAAAGAGTATTACGCCTAAATCTGTGTTTTCTGCAGACAGGACATGTTGTTTGGGTAGGGGTACAAGGGAGGACATACCAAAAAGGCCTCTCACGCAGCTGGCTCACTGCATTTGCATTGGGAAGATGGGTCACTGTCTAGAAACAGAATTTAAGGAAGGATACAGTCCATCCTGAAGCTTTGTATAGCACAAAAGTGTTCAGCAGAGCCAATTGAAATAAATATACAGACACTTTTTTTTACCAGCGTCTGGCCTTATGGGCATTAGGTACAGCGCCAACAACTGGTCGTTGAGGTCCACCCCTACCATATTAAGGTTGTATTCAATGACACAGAGGTTTTTCTCCACAACACCAGTTTCCGTAGCAATTTGGACTGTCGTATCTGCGTGAAGGGAGGACAGAACGAAAACATTCCGCGAATCCCTCGACTTCACTGCTAACAAATTATGACACTTCAAGCAGGCTCTCTCTCCCCGTCTAAGTCAGGATTTTACAAGCCATTGGGGAAGCCCCAGCGATTAGATCACGCGGTACCACATGCGCCATCCCGTAGTCAAAAAGGTGACTAAAAAGTGGCACTCTCGTGTAATAATTGTCCACGTAGAAGTGGGACCCCTTTCTGAATAAGGGTGACACCAAGTCCCACACAATCTTACCAGTGCTCCTTATGTAGTCTGGGCAGTTCTGGACTATCTTTTCCCTCGTAAACCATAAAACTATATGTATAGCCTGTTGCCCTGTCACAACTTGACCCCATAACTGTAACGCTTGCTGGGAAGATACCGTTTGATAGACAAGCAGCCAGAAAACTTAATCAGGGACTTATCAACGCAGACAACTTGATTGGGCATAAACAAGGCTGCAAACTGTTGGTTGAAGGGGTTTACGAATTTTGTAGAGCTGATCAAATCCAGGGTCACCCTGAGGATGACAGAGTTCATTATCATTGAAGTGCATGAACCGCAAGATCTGCTCGTATCATGTCCTGGTCATGGAGGCAGAGAACACGGGCATATGGTGAATTGGGTCAGTGGACCAATATGACCACAACTCAGTCTCTTTAGTTATGCCAATGAGGAGGGATAGACCCTGGAAGGTCTTAAATTCGGTGACCATAATAGGTCTCCAATCTGTGGCAAGCGTCAGCTGGGGATTAGCGGTGATGAAATGACCAGCATACAAACTGCTTTGGCCCACAATAGATCCATAGAGATCTTCAGTGAAAAACAGCAAATGAAAATCAAGTGACATAAATTAACTGTTTCCACCTGAATTCCAGGTTGGCCATTAAATGGGGGAAGTACGGGTGCTACATAAGTGGTGGGCTCCCAATTAGGATTGGCAAGTGCAGCAGGAAGGGCACTATGGGCTTGACAAGCCTGTGTTTGTCTTCTTCTTGGTGGCAGTGAGACACTACTTGTGCTAGGCACCTCACCAGCTTGAACTGCACTTATGGGACTCGCCATGTCACCAAGTGTTACTGCAGTGCTAGATGTATGTAAGGATGTACTAGGCCACTGGTGCTTGCCAGTTCACTAGAAGGATGAGCGGCACTAGTAGTGGCTCTCTGCTCCATACAAGAGCCCTGCGGTTCTTGCACCTCAACGACAGCAGAAGAACAGGTACGCCTGACCTTGGCAGGGACAACCACTTCTTCAGAGCCATCTGTCAGGGTGCCGCTGCTGTCTACAGGTTCGTATTCTGAGCCTGAATCTGACAGAGGAGTGACTTCCTCTTCACTATCTGTCATGCTCAGAATCATGTAGGCCTTGTCACTACTGTACCTTCGATTTGACATTTTGGTCTCTAAATTTACTGGTACAGTAGTGTGACTCACAGGAAAAAAAAGCTCCTGACAGTCAGCGACTGCTTCAAATGCTGCAAAATAAAAACTGTTGGCATTCGTAGGGATCAGGCCTGACTCTGCAAATGCTGCAGTTATGTGTTTTGGGTTTTTGTAAGTGACAGTGATCGATTGATACTGTACTTGAGTGGACTGGGCTTGGCTGGGCAGAGGGGCTAAACGCGGGTGCTTGCAGGTATCTGGGCTGATCCCACTAGCACTGCATTTTTGGGAACCCTAAACTGCAGGGGACGCTAGTATAGATCTGATCAGATATTGATCCGTTCAGACACTATACTACTAAGGGAGGTGTATGGTGCATGTGTGGGTGTTAGCGCTACTGGCACTAATCTGATGCTGCCTGGGACAATGCAGACCCTATCTGACACTAAAGCCTAACTGATATCACCCGCTGGGTGATCAGGGGGTTAAACCATTATTTAGGTAAAATACGGCGGGTGCCCTGACGCTATAAAAAATAAACTAGCTAACCAGCGTCACCCGCTAGGGACAAGGGGCGATGAAGGGGTTAAATATTTATTAGGGGGGTTGGGGGGTCCCCAGGCCTATCTGGCCCTAATACTAATTACCTTAACGCTGATTTTTGTCACTAATGACACCAGTACAGTGATCAAAAAAATATGAACACTGCACTGGGTGACACAGTGACAGGGGGTGAAGGGTTAACTGGGGGGGTGATCGGGGGTGGCAAGTTTACCTACGTGGACTGGTGTCAGTGTAGTGTTGGTGCACTTACTCTGGGATGTCTTCTCTCCTCTCTCTGGAACGAAAAGTCTTCCACAAGGATAGATGACAACACTTCACCTCAGTGTTTACACTTACACATGCAAGGGAAGGATCTCACTTGACAGGAGCGATCACCAGATCCAAGCCAGATATCATTGGCCTAAGCCTGGGGATTGAAAGGATCTGGATCAAATCCGATCGTCAAGGCCATCGAGGAGGCTCGCACGTGACATACAGCTATGACTCTGTGCAACCGGACCAACCTGCCGCAGTATAACTGTGGTGCCTAGTCCAGAATCGATTAAAGACAAAAGTAAAATGGCTAGCACATGTTATTCAATTAAATACATCATCATATGAAAGCTCCTGTCAATATTTTTAAACTTGTTAAGAAAAGACCTTCATTATTTATTTTATGGATATCTGGAATTATTTAAATAAAATATTGAATCATAGGATACACATTTGCTTGTGAAATATATGCTGAAAAGGAAATATATACATGAATGTATCTTTGTGGTATAGAGTCGTTTGTGTCATTCTATGAAAAATAAAGCTTACAAGATTTTCATGACAGCCAGAAATTCACTCAAATTAAAGCATTCAAGACATAAATAGTATATTTCTCCATTTGATTATAGCAATTCTCTTGACTTCTCAGAAAGAGATCATATATTTCATTGTTTGCATCATTATAAGACACTGCTATCTATGGAGTCCTTTGAAGTTATAAACAAATGTTCTTCAAAATATTTCAGATATTGCTGAAATTGTCAACTGCAGCTTTCCACAGTAGGGTGTGGTTGGGTAAATAAGTGCTGTTTTTTTTAAATCTGAATAGACTAAATTAAATATGTATAAAACAGCAAATAATTCATTAACTGACCATCCACCCCTGACTGACCAGCAGATCTTTGGCCGTTCTTAAAAAAATAAACACGTGTTAGACTCCCATTTTGCCAGTGGATGGAATTAAAATATCAGACTTCTGTTTTGCAACTGGGAAAATTTAAAACAATGTACTCATTTCCACTAGACAGTGGAACTCCCTGAACTCTTTCCTTCCCAGTGCTGGTTGCTCCCCCCTCTCCTCTGTGCCCAAACAACACAAACACCTAATATGAGTGGTGTCACTGGTGCAAACCAAGAATATAAATGTGTAAATATAGGATTTGCTGCAGTTATAGAGATTCCCCACTATATAGTGTGGAATAGTAAAGAGTGCATATATGAAGGATAACTGCGCCAACCCTAAAACTATACCTTGTTTCTAAACTATTCCATCATACAATTCATGTGAATATACAAAATTGGGTGCATACATAAAAAATATATAAGAATATATATAAAGAATAAAGAATATATATCATAATAAATACTTGTGAAAATGTATCAGTGAAAAAAATATATCAAAAAATATATATACAAAGTCCCAGTGCTGCTCCTTTAAGTATATACAATATCTCTTATGCTCAAAAACGTCATGGTGTTATGCACCACCAATTTGTGATTCACCATCACATTCCAAAGTTTGCACTCACCAGAAAGCAATAATAAAATTGATTCAATATTATGCCAGGATTTGTTTTCCTCCATAGTGTATAAGACAGGTTTTCCAGCAATTATCACAGTGTTCCATCCATGCTTCAATAATCTCATGGAAAACAAATAGCTATCATTGTGCAACATTCTCCAATCTCTCTCTTGGAGCCAATCAGTGGGTGCTTTTTCTCGCTGTTTATTCCAGCAGAGGGTACTTAAGGTGCTGAGATCACATGATTCTGGGTTCCGGTCCAGAAGTATGTGCTGACTCCCTGGTCCTGCCCAGCCCCCAGAGGCCCTCATGGCCTGGGGGTGCGGATCCATCCATTTCCGAGTCTCAGGGCTGGCTAGCTCGAGGCACAGTAACTGGAAGGAGGGTTCCGATGTGGTCCGGAGCCGTCTCAGGTTTGGAGAGGCCCAGCAACTGAAAACACAACCAGGGGAGGACTCTTCGGAAGAGAGCCATGCACGAGGCTGGCTGCTCGGTAAGAGCCTGGAAGCTAAGCTGAAAGCACACCAAGTGAATCTGCATTCTTATGGTATCGCCGGACCGGCTGCAAGATACTGGTACCATAAGAAAGTTCCTAATTTCATCCTTCGGTTACAAACTAAGTTCTGTGAGAGACTTTCTGATCTGTTCTAAAGTTCTACAACTCAACTGTGGCAGAGACTTTGCTAAACTTAAATCACCTGTTGGCTGCTAAATTCACTAAAAAGGGGATTTATCCCCTTGATGAAATATCCAGTTGCGAAGGGCTATTCCCTGGATCATTTAGAGAGAGACATTTCAAGTGTCAGCAGTTCCAAGAGTACCTGAGCTTTCCTACCCATACCCTCTATTCCCTACTGAGAGACTGAGTTCTGTTTAACGTTCTTGCAAATAAAAATTCCTAAAGGGATTCAAGTGTCAGTCTCTGCAGTTTATTGGGTCAGCAACCTCGGTAAGCCCAAACAAAACCAGCCACTCCTTCGGGGGTTAGTGCTACATTTTGTATCTTAAAAACGAATGCGCTCACATGTCAACGGCTAGGCCCGAAATGCTGTGCCCGCGTCTGGGTGTACCAAGATGGCCGACGGCTAGGCCAGAGCCCCAGGCTATCCAGACGATCGGCGGCTCTAGGTGGGGCTGCAGTCCGGTTCGTGGAGGATGTAGTTGGGTCCGGCTTGGTGGTGAGAGCACGCCGCTGCTGAGCTCTGGATGGAAGGGAGTGGAGATCCCTGGTTAGGGATGGGCCGAACACCCCCCCCCCCCCGGTTCGGTTCGCATCAGAACTCTCGAACGGACCGCAAATTCGTACGAACTTTAGAACCCCATTGAAGTCTATGGGACTCGAACGTTCAAAATAAAAAGTGCTAATTTTAATGCCTAATATGCAAGATACTGTCCTAAAAAGGGTTTGGGGACCTGGCTCCTGCCCCAGGGGACATGGGTCAATGCCTAAAATGTTTTTAAAAATGGCTGTTTTGGCGGGAGCACTGATTTTAATGACGATTAAAGTGAAAAAAGTGAACTATTCCTTTAAATATCATGCATGGGGGGTGTCTATAGTATGCCCGTGAAGTGCCATGTGTTTCCCGTGTTTAGAACAGTCCCTGCACAAAATGACATTTAACGGAAAAAAAGTAATTTAAAACTGCTTGTGTTTTTAATGTAAGATCTGGTTCCGGCAATATGGATGAAAATCATTGAGACAAATGACATGGGTAGCCCCCCCTGCCCATTACCAGCCCCTTTGGGTCTTGTACGGATATTAAGGGGAACCCCGTACCCATATTAAAAAAAGGAAAGATGTGGGGCCTCCAGGCCCTATATACTCAGAACAGCAGTATACAGGCGGTGCAAACAAGACAGGGACTGTGTAGGTTTGTTGTGTTAAGTGTTAAGTAGAATCTGTTTGTAATTTTGAACTGGTACATTTTTAAAGTGTAGCTCCAGTCAAAAAATCAATTTTTAAGCTTTTTGGAAAACATAGGGAAGGGTTATCACCCCTGTATAATTTGTTTTGCCGTCCGTCTTTTTTCATCTCACTTCCTGTTGTCTCCTTCCGTTTGCAAGTAGGAGACGTTTGTAAGTTGGATGTTTGAAAGTAGGGGCCTGCCCTATATGCTCTGCAGAATTGGCGGAACAAGGTGTTGGTGTTGCCACAACATTGTAAGCCCTCAAAGTGACTCTTGGTGGGCGCTGGAGCGCCCTGCTGTGAACAATTATATCAAGAATTGTAATTACATGGCATTGTTGAACAGTGGTAGAAAAATTGGGCCTTTGGTGTTTGTGGTGCTGGTGCTGGTGCCACAACACTATAAGTCCTCACAGTTACTTTCGGTGGGCACAGGAACGGGCCCTGCTGTGAAATATTATATCAAGAATTGTAATTACAAGCCCCTGTTAAACAGGGGCTGAAAAATTGGGCCTTAGGCACTGGTGCTGGTGCCACGACACTGCAACCTCTCCCATATACTCTAGTTGTAGTGCAGGAATGAGCCCGGCTGCAAAGCATTGCATCAAAAATTGTAATTAAACGCCCCTGTTAAACAGGGGCTGAAAAATTGGGCCTTAGGCACTGGTGCTGGTGCCACGACACTGCAACCTCTCCCATATACTCTAGTTGTGGTGCAGGAATGAGCCCTGCTGCAAAGCATTGCATCAAAAATTTTAATTAAACGCCCCTGTTAAACAGGGGCTGAAAAATTGGGATGGTGGCACTGGTGCTGGTGCCATGACACTGCAACCTCTCCCATATACTCTAGCTGTGGTGCAGGAATGAGCCCTGCTGCAAAGCATTGCATCAAAAACTGTAATTAAACGCCCCTGTTAAACAGAGACTGAAAAATTGGGCTGGTGGCATCACTCAGAACCAAAAATGTCCTTCCAACATATCAGCAGAGGAGGAAGAGGATAGACAATCAAAATAACAGGACAGTCACTCAGCATCAGCATAGACAGTCTTGAAGGGATGTGATATTTCCCAAAAAAATTATTCGGTTACATCAGCTTCAGGTGCTTGGTAGCTGTGGGTGATCCAAGACTGATTCATCTTGATGAAGGTCAGTCGATCAACCGAGTCGGTGGACAAGCGAACCCTGTGATCGGTAACAAAGCTACCAGCAGCACTGGAGGTGCGTTCCGAAAGAACGCTGGATGCAGGACAGGCCAGTAGCTCAATTGCATACTGTGCAAGCTCTGGCCAGTGATCCATCCTCAAGACCCAGTAAGCCAGAGGATTTTCGGTGGGAAAGGAGTCCAGGTCTGACCTTGCCCTAGGTATTCCTGCATCATGTAAATCAGACTCTGGGGATGGTTGCTGGAACCGATCATACCTTGGGGCTGTGGACTAAAAAATTGTCTGAACGCATCGGTCAGACGGCCACCTTCTCCACCGCTCCTTCTGACCGATGCCTCAGCAACACGTTGTCCAGGACCAGGAGTTTGTAACCTCCCAGTCTCTGGGAACGCGTTGCACAGACCTTTCTGCAAGGCCTCCCGAAGATGTCTCATCCTCTGATCCCTCTGCGATGGCAAGATAAAGTCGGCAACCTTACCCTTGTACCGTGGATCAAGGAGAGTGGCCAGCCAGTAATGGTCCCTCTCCTTGATCCGAAGAATACGAGGATCCTTCCGCAGGCTTTGCAGGATCAGGGAGGCCATGCAGCGTAGGTTAGCTGAGGCATTCGGTCCAGGGGGCCTCTGGGTCACTAAGGACAACATGATCCACAGCTACCTCCTCCCAGCCACGTACAAGTCCATGGGTTTCTTGGGACTGTAAATCAACCCTCCAAGACTGCTGCTGCTGCTGCTGAGTGCCAGCCTCCACCTCCATGCTGACACAATCCTCCTCCTCCTCCTCTTCCTGTGTGATGGGTGGGATAGCAGGAACACTGTCTGGATAAAGAGAGCCTTGAGAGGCAAGGAAGTCCTCCTCTTCCTGCCTCTGTTCTGCCTCAAGTGCCCTGTCCATTTTTCCACGCAGCGTATGCTCCAACAGGTGGACAAGAGGTACAGTGTCACTGATGCATGCACTGTCACTGCTCACCATTCTTGTGGCCTCCTCAAATGGTGACAGGACAGTGCATGCATCCCTGATCATGCCCCACTGGTGTGGTGAGAAAAAACGGAGCTTCCCTGACCCTGTCCTGGTGCCGTAGTCGCACAGATACTCATTGATGGCCCTCTGCTGCGTGTGCAGCCGTTGCAGCATGGCCAACGTTGAGTTCCACCTGGTGGGCATGTCACATATAAGGCGGTTCTTTGGCAGGTTCAACTCCTTTTGGAGCTCAGCCAGCCAAGCACAGGCATTAAATGATCGGCGGAAAGGCACACAGCCTTTCCTGGCCTGCTTCAGGACATCCTGTAAGCCTGGATACCTGCCCAAGAACCGCTGCGCCACCAGGTTAAGGACGTGAGCCACACAGGGCACATGGGTCAGTTGTCCCTGTCGGAGGGCGGAGAGGAGGTTGGTGCCATTGTCGCAAACCACCATTCCTGGCTTAAGCTGGTGTGGCGTCAACCACCTCTCGGCCTGACCCTGCAGAGCTGAGAAAATATCTGCCCCAGTGTGGCTCCTGTCCCCCAAACAAACCAGCGCAAGCACGGCATGGAATCGTTTTGTCTGCGTACTTGCATAGCCCCTTGAACGCCTACGGAGCACCGCTGATTCTGAGGACAGAGCACTGGAAGAGGCCATGGAGGAAGAAGAAGAGGAGGGGGTGGAGGAGAGAGGTGTGTCACAACCAGTAGTAGCATTTTGGAGGCGTGGTGGCGGAACAACCTCCAACACTACTGCACCTTGTCCAGCATCCTTCCCAGCTGCCAGAAGAGTGACCCAAGAGGCCGTGAAAGACAGGTAATGCCCCTGTCCATGCCTGCTGGACCATGAGTCAGCGGTAATATGCACCTTACCGCTGACGGCCCTGTCCAGCGAGGCAAGGACATTGCATTCCACATGCCGGTAGAGAGCCGGAATCTCCTTCCGTGAGAAAAAGTTACGTTTGGGGACCTGCCACTGAGGAACCGCACATTGTACAAACTCACAGAAGGGGGCCGAGTCTACCAACTGAAAAGGCAGCAGTTGAAGTGCTAGCAATTTAGCCAAGCTAGCATTCAAACGCTGGGCATGTGGATGGCTGGGAGTGAACTTCTTTTGACGGTCCAGCAGCTGGGGCAGGGAAATTTGCCTGCTATAATCGGATGTGGGTGTACTGCTAGCAGAGTGCCCGGAAGCACTTGGCTGTGACACACCTAATTCTACACCTTCATTCCTCTCAGAGCAGGTTTCAGAGAGGACTGAAGGTCTAGTGGGGTTGGAAATCCCAGCTGATGAGGAGCAAGGAGAGGGCCGCTTTGTTCTTTGGTGTGGGTCTTTGAGGTACGCTTGCCAACGAGCTGCATGGCAGGTCAACATATGTCTGGTCAAGCATGTGGTGCCTAAGTGGCTGATGTTTTGGCCACGCGAGATACGCTTGAGACATATGTTGCAAATAGCAGCGGTGCGATCTGATGCACTCGTCTCAAAAAAAGCCCACATCAAAGAACTTTTAGAATAACGCGCAGAGGCAGCGCCCTGCACAGGCGGAGCTCTGCGGTGTGATTTAGTCAGTGTGCTGCCCCTAAGCTGGCCCCCGGAGGGCATCCTGCCTCGTTGGACATGTGCCTCCTCCTCCTCTCTCCTACCAGGCATCCACGTGGAGTCAGTGCCCTCATCATCCCCTCCCTCTTCATCGCTGGAGCAAATCTGGCAGTATGCTGCAGCTTGTGGAACATGACTGCCAGATTTCTGTCCTTCTTGAGCATCCCCTCTCTCTGCGCTCACGCTACTGCCTTCCTCTAGCTGAGTATCATCATCAGAGCCTACAAAACACTGGGCATCCTCCTGGAGAATGTACCCAACACTGTGCTCAAAGAGTTCAGGGGACTCCTCAGGAGGACGTGGTGTGTCTAGGGAAGGAGTCACGGATGATGGCATTGAGACGAGGGAAGACGATGCGTTGGCAGCTGCTTTGCTAGTACCCTGAGCCTGAGTGAGAGAGGATGAGGAGGGCTTGGTCATCCACTCTACCAAGTCTTCGGCATGATGCGGCTCAACACATCCAGCTGCCGAAAAGAAGGACAAGTGTGTCCCATGGCCACGTGCTGATGATAACGATGCACCGCATCCACGACCAGCACTGTTGTCTCTAGACACAGAGCCTGCTTGCCCTCTTTTATCGGCTCGTGCCTGTCTGCCTCTCCTTGTTGGCCTTCCAGACATGGTAATGGCCTGAAGGGAGATGGGAAAACTAGCAATTGGGTAGTGTATATTGTGCTGGAGGCACACAACACCCACTAACTCCTGCAGATGCCTTTATTATAGAACAGGAATTAAAGGGTAGATACTGGTGTATACTGTGCTGTGCTGGAGGCACACAACACCAACTAACTCCTGCAGATGGCAGATGGCTCAATTAGAGAAGAGTTATATAGGTGGATAATGGTGTATACTGCGGTCAGGGCACGCAGACAACACCCACAATTTCCTACAGCTGACTGAAAGCTCTATTACAGAAGAGCAATATAGCTAGCTATATAGGTGGATATAATGGTGTATAGTGTGGTCAGGGCATGCAGACAACACGCACAATCTCTTACAACTGACTGAAAGCTCTATTACAGAAGAGTAATATAGCTAGCTATATAGGTGGATATAATGATGTATACTGTGGTCAGAGCACGCAGACAACACGCACAATCTCCTACAACTGACTGAAAGCTCTATTACAGAAAAGCAATATAGCTAGCTATATAGGTGGATATAATGGTGTATACTGCGGTCAGGTCACGCAGACAACACGCACAATCTCCTACAACTGACTGAAAGCTCTATTACAGAAGAGCAATATAGCTAGCTATATAGGTGGATATAATGGTGTATAGTGCGGTCAGGGCACGCAAACAACACGCACAATCTCCTACAACTGACTGAAAGCTCTATTACAGAAAAGCAATATAGCTAGCTAAATAGGTGGATATAATGGTGTTTACTGCGGTCAGGGCACGCAGACAACACGCACAATCTCCTACAACTGACTGAAAGCTCTATTACAGAAGAGCAATATAGCTAGCTATATAGGTGGGTATAATGGTGTATAGTGCGCTCAGGGCAAGCAGACAACACGCACAATCTCCTACAACTGACTGAAAGCTCTATTACAGAAGAGCAATATAGCTAGCTATATAGGTGGGTATAATGGTGTATACTGCGGTCAGGGCACGCAGACAACACGCACAATCTCTTACAACTGACTGAAAGCTCTATTACAGAAGAGCAATATAGCTAGCTATATAGGTGGATATAATGGTGTATACTGCGGTCAGGGTACGCAGACAACACCCACAAACTCTTGCAGATTGCTAAAAGCTCAATTACAGAAGAGCAAGAATGATAAATCGGCCAATAACGAACAGTGTATACTGTGTTGAAGGTACACAGAGAACACCCACTAACTCCTACAGACGCCAACACACTACACAAGGTGGCCGCGCTGGCGGCCTTATATAGTGTGGGGTGTGTACTACACAGCCTGAGCTATGATTGGCCACAGGCATCCTGACTGTGGCCAATCATGGCTCTCCTCGCTGCCGGCGTTGTGATTGGCCAAGCATGCGGGGTCATAGTGCATGCTTGGCCAATCATGAGCCAGCAATGCACTGCGATGGCGCAGTGCATTGTGGGCCGTGAGCGCCACACGAATTTGGCGTGAGCGGCCCATAACGTTCGGTATTCGCTGAACGTGCGAACAGCAGATGTTCGAGTCGAACGTATGTTCAACTCGAACATCAAGCTCATCCCTATCCCTGGTACATCTGCTAGGTGGTCCGGGGATCAGTCCTGGATAGCTGGGAGGCTGGGAGCTTCCGACACACACGTCCTGCTGATAGTCACTCATGGACTTTCAAATACAGTATCCAATTTGAATTTTCATGTAAAACACAAGAGATTGGTCTCCTTGGAAAAATCTATGGCAGGGTGCACCATGGGTATCAGAATATTCCAGGTGTGTGTCAGATGGGATCTCCCCCCAAGACTTCATAAGTTAAAAATGTTGGACAGATTAAATGATAAAAGCCCTCACCCCCCTCGCATCATTCCAGCTAGCCCCTTAGGATTCCAGAGTTTTCCACTGGTTGACAGTCAATGTTTCATTCAAATATGAGCCATGATTAGGAAAACTTCTCTAGAAAATGCATCTTTAATGAACGGTTAATCTTACTGTCACAATTGCAGGCACAGTATGGGAGGTTTTTGTTCAATGAATGGACAAATACACAACTGAGCAATTTCATCTCCACTATCTAATGCTCAATTACTGTTAGACTACACTTTTTCCAAGAATGGGAATTAGAACTGGATTTTTTTCTTTACAGACCACCAGAAATCATAACCCCAACTAAGCTAGCTAAAATCTCCTCAGCTATGCCTGTGTCACAGTCAGGGGTCAGGCTCAGAGACCAGTAGCTATAGCCATAGAGAGGCTCCCACCGAACATCTGGATAAGTGTTTAAGCAGATCAACCTGGTGGATGATGCAGGCTCACTGAAGGAGCAGGGTCCGATCACTAACTGGTATTCAACAGTAGGGATGGGCAAACAGTTCGGCCCGAGCATAAGTTCAGGCTGAACTTTCGCTGCTCGGACATTCAACGAATAGCCGCACAAACAGGTCGTTCAACCATTTGTTTGGCCCCTCAAACCAACCACAATGCGTTGTGGTGCTGAACAGTGCATTGCAAGCCCTGATTGGCTGAAGCAGTGAAAGCTTCAGTCAATCAGGGCACACTGTCATCATGACTTTATCCGATCATGGCTCTCCCACCTCACAGTATAAAAGTATTCTTTCAAAGGCAGCCATTTTCAGTGTGATTTTATTTTATAGACTATTAGGGGAGAGGAAAAAAGGGAATGGAAAAAACAGGAAAAACAGAAGGTAAGGGGATGAGTGTGGGGGAGAGGTAGATAAAGGGAGAGGGAAAAGGGGAAAAAAAACTCCACCCTTCCCTTCTCCTTCCCCCCCCATTTGTCCCTCCCCTTTCCCCCCTCCTCCTTCCTTTTCCCACCTCTTACACAGTCACACAGTGACATTCACTTGGGTTTTTTTACCACTTTACTACACCACCCTTTGTAGTAAGGTTATATATATTAATCCTTACCATCACCTTTTAACCAGAGACTGTCATTTGCAATCCCCCTTGTCTGCTGTGGGGGGAACGTTGTCGGGCCCTGTCACTAGTTGGTTTCGTCCAAAAGAAAGAACTTGTCTCTCTATCCTAACTTTG
This sequence comes from Lithobates pipiens, assembly GCF_037356315.1. Taxonomy (NCBI): domain Eukaryota; kingdom Metazoa; phylum Chordata; class Amphibia; order Anura; family Ranidae; genus Lithobates; species Lithobates pipiens. The sequence goes on from NW_027507764.1 coordinate 384,286,940, forward strand.
AATGTAATTATGCTTTGTCTAAATGTATTACTTGTTTCATAGACTACCTCCTCCTGAAGAAGTGGTTTATACTGCAAAACCGGTAGAGGAAATAATTTTAACTCCACTCCAACAGAAGCTCTACGGAAGAACTAGTATTTGTGGTGTTTATTTTAAATTTTCTGTATGTTTGTTCTTTTCTAAGTTGTATTAAAGCTTGATTTTTTATCATAATTATTTGGTCATTGTATCAGTACCGAGATCCATTAACCATTATAGGTGGTCATGTATATTGGCCAGCTTCAGCAACTGTCCCATTTCCACCTTCCCAATTTTTTGTAATTGTAATGTTGATCCACTAACCAACGCCTGAATTAATTGAAAAAATACCTAAACTGGAAATTAAATACTTCTACAGATGAGGGTGTGTTTCCATACACACCAAAGCCAAAGGTATAAAACATAACATTTATTAGGACTTTTTAATAAATTGTACATATGACTGTGTGTGCTTATTCACTTTAAGGGACGGTTTGAGTTTTATTGAAATATAAGATTTTAGCAATGGTCAGTATTGATTAGAACAGGAGAAAAGCACAAAAAACACCTCCTTTAAAGAGTAAGTAAACCCTGATGAGATTACTTCCTCTTTCATTCCCTGCAAAGGTAAAGCATAATGGACTACTATGCATCGCATAGTAGCCCATTATGTGTCACTTACTTGACACAGGAGCCAGCGATGTCACCGCTGTCCCCTGTAGTCCGGCACATCCATCTTCTCAGTGCGTCTTCGCTGCTCCGCCGCTGTCATTCAGCGAAGCCGCGATGACGCCACTCCCGCGCATGCGCACGGGAGCCGCCACGGGCGGCATATTCGCCATTGACGGTGCCGCGCTCTGTGCGCCGCTGTCTACGGTGCATGTGCCGTAAACAGCGGTGCCTGTCTTCTGCAAATATCTCCTAAACCGTGTGGGTTTAGGAGATATTTCTTGGGCCTACAGGTAAGCCTTAATCTAGGCTTACTTGTAGGTCAAAGTGTGTTGTAAGGGTTTACAACCACTTTAAAAAGAGGAAATATATACAATAGAGCTAAAAAACAAAAGATAAAGCTCAATACTAGTAAGCTTCCTTCATATAAACTAAAATTCAGCTAATCTGGCTATGGAAGGTCTGTGCAGATAGTTGCAGTATTCCCTGTATCTATTCAATCCTCATAAACTGTTCATTGTTGAGTGCAACCTCATCTCTCATTTGAACCAAAACTCCCTCCCCAGAAAGACCATATGTGCTGACACAAACATTATTATTGCCAGTAATCAGCACAACTTTACGAAAAGTTTGCTCTTTCCAAACCAACCTATTAACATTCTAAGAGGAAGTGCGCTGCAATCTAGATAAAGGAAGGTCAGTGGATGTGGTGTATCTGGATTTTGCAAAAAGCATTTCATACAGTCTCCCACAAATGCTTAATCTACAAGCTGAGGTCTGTAGGCATGGACCAAAAGTTTTTTTTATTGGATAGAAAACTGGCTATGGGGATGTGTCCAAAGGGTTGTGATAAATAATGTATACTCAGAATGGTCTACAGTGTTTAATGGGGTACCCCAAGGCTCTGTCCTGCCACTAATTTTGTTACATTTATTATATAGAGGGTGGGATAAATAGCTAAATCTCAGTGTTTGCTGACGGCACAAAAATATCCAGGGCAATAACAACCCAGCAGGATATAGAAACTGTACAAGAGGACCTGAATAAATTAATGGAGGGGGTTACTACATGGCAAATTATATTTATTTAAAAAAAATATAAGGTAATGCACTTGGGGGCGTAAAAATGAAAATGCAAGTTACTCATTAGGGGAGAACCCCTAGGGGATTCCAGGATGGAGAAGGATCTACGGGTCCTAGTAAAAGACAGACTGAGCAATAGCATGCAGTGTCAAGGTGCGGCTACCAAAGCCAGCAGAATATTAGCATGCATTAAAAAGGGGATTTACTCCAGAGATAAAATGATTATTCTGCCACTTTATAAAACTCTGGTTCGGTTGCATCTGAAGTATTCTGTTCAGTTCTGGTCACCAATCCTCAGAAGGGATGTGCTGGAGCTGAAGAAAGAGTCCAGAGGAGGGCAAATTAATATGGGGACTGGAGGACCTCAATTATGAGGAACAACTGCAAGCATTACATTTATACTCCCTGGAGAAGAGATGCTTGAGAGGAGATATGCTAGTAATTTACAAATATCTCAACGGTGATCCCAGTGTAAGTATGAAACTTTTCAATCCAAGGGAGTGTAAGAGGCCACGGGCCACATGATGAGACTGGAAGAGAAGTGGTTTAACTTTAAGCTGCGTATGGGGTTTTCCACTGTCAGGGCGGTAAGGATGTGGAACTCTCTTCCACAATCGGTGGTTTCAGAAGTATAGATAGTTTTAAAAGATGGGCATAGTGAACAAAATCAATACACAGGGATATGGGAAATGTTTTTTCTACACGCACACACACACACACACCTACACAGGTTGAACTGGATAGACTGTTCAATCTTACCAACTATGTAACTATGTAACTATATGTGACCCCGAAAGAATAAAAGTGCTCCCAAACTTTTACAAAATAAAGGAATTACAAAAAAAAGTTCTCCCAAAGTGCAAAACCCTACATGTTTTGCTTAAATAATACGCTTTGTCGGGAGGGAGAAATTACCCAAAACACACCAAATAAAAAGTGAAGAAATGCAAAAGAAGTGGGGGGTCCAAACTATAAGAGGTTCTTCTGACTTGTATATGGAGAATAACCATTTAGGCAATCTTTTAAAGGAGAATCATGCATTATTTTCTCAAAACATCTATGACTGTCTATATTTTTCCTACTGTAGCCACACTTCTTTTAGTCAGAACCTGTTCATTATTATTTATTGCCTTCACTCGCCCATTACAGTCTATACAATAGTCTTTTTCATAATTGTATTTTAAAATCTTACAAAATTGACAAAATAAGTCATATAAACAGATACCACAATTGGAAACAGGGTCCTACTGTAATGGATGTGATCATGAGTGTTATAAGTGAAATGCCTATTTCTGGTACTCTTATAGATATAAGTGCTTATCTTTCATTATCAGTTATCAACCTTAATCATACTCATTTAATTATAATTAAGATGTCTGCCAGCTTCTCCCTTCATGTGAAACTGCAAGAGTTAAAAGAAAGAGAGCAACGTCAAAGAGAAGAATTGCGCCTGTTCTCGGCCACCGTGACAGTACAACCAAGAGGAAGGGGGCTGGGAAAAAGACTATTTTAGCTACCGTAGCTTGCTTTTGCCTTTTTTAGACATAACCCAGCTAAAAAGCTTATACTCCGTCACAATAATGAATATGTATAATTTGTGGTTTGTACAGCTGTCTTTTATCTAATTTTTGATTTGATAGTAAGATATCCGGCTATAGTATATCATCCGGTGTTCAGGAAATAAAAAGCAGAAGTATCTGAATACTGAACTACGTGTGTGTCAGTGTTTGACTTCAAGTGTGCACACTTTATATTAAGGATTAATTTGGCCAGGGGGACAGAAACAAGATACGGGGCTTTTCTAGTCCGGGTCCGAAACAGCTGGCGCCCAACGTGGGGCTCAAGTGTCGGTCCAAAGGACAGCCGAAATGGAGAGAGACCGAAGTAATACCAAACACGGGCGGTTCGGAGCCTGATCAACTCTGGATAAAACGGTAAGACATTTTCCTTAATAATTTGTCTACCGTTTAGTCCGCATCCGTATCTGGTTAATTTCTGTCTTGACATCGGCTTCCTGAGGCCTAAAAGACAGGTATATATCTTCTCTCGAGTCCATTTATATGAACCTCCAATTGTTTCTGGCCCGCCTGTATTCGGAGTGTTTTGTTTTGTTGGAGTTTGTCTGTTTGCCTGTTTGTCTTGTGGGAACCACCTTTTGGGAAGGAGGGATTGAGTATATCATCACGGATGGAGGTGATGTGGTTAAACTCCTCTTAGTAGAATAAATAATTGTACTAAGAAGAGTACGGGAATTGTACCAAGAGTGCGGGAATTGTACCAAGAGGGGGCGTCACATACGCCCAAGGCGAGGGCGTGGGGATCCCATGAGAATAGTCAATCCCATATTTCACCTTGGTTGCCACAATGATTGTGGTGATGTCATGTCTTAAGTGTATTTGTGGGTATTTGTGGACTGTTGTTCGGTATTAAGAGGACAGGGGAGCAAAAGGTGTCCCCTGCAACCTCAGCAACCAGAAAACTACGAGGAGGCAGAGAAAGCGAGAGTGAGGAATTTGGGTGTTGCACTGGGACGTGTTAGGAATGTTTAGAAAGGTCCATTGAATAATGGTTGTTGATTTTCATTGTATGTTCCCTCAATAACTGTATTACAAGAGATCTTTTAATTATTATCTGGTCTCTCTCTCTCTGCCTTCACTAAGTGACTTATTACTAGAGATCTCTTACTTACTCATTGCCTATATCAGCTTCAATCTCTCTCTCTCTCAATCTCCCTTCCTATCTTTCATTTAACTTGAAAATTGTGAAGGATGGGAAATAAACTGATTAGGCCCACAGAGGGTCGTTTAGCTTGTGACTTGGTGTTGGAACGGGAGGGAGAAGATGCCATTAAGAAGGGGAAGAAATTAGCAAAAATATGTGAGATTGACATGCATTTGGGTGGGAGATTACAAGTAGACGAATGGCGCTCTCTCTTGAAAAGGAAAAGAGGCCTGTTAAAAGATCATGGCCTACTAGGTATAGAAGACTCCTGGTTTAAGGTTTGCAAAAGCTATTGCTGAAGAAGGGTGGATTGAGGAGGAAACAAACCAAAATGGCCGTATTGTGTACGCGTACAAGGAGTTAGGAAAGAGGAAGTTGAGTAGGCAGCCACCGCCCTATGATGGCGGCTGTCTCTCAGGAAATGAGTACCGCCCTTCGTCTACCGCCCCTCTTTCACAGACAGCACCTCCCCTTACTGCCTCTATGCAGCAAGAAATAGACCAACAGGGAATACCTCCTCCGCCATGTTTGACGGTTGGCAAGGCACACCTATCTTTGTACCCCTCAGTCAACTGCCATCACTATAGTACACCTCACTCTCCTGACCCACCAGCACTGCCGCCCACACCGGAACATACTACAAGGCCCAACTCATCCCTATTTCTGCTCAACCAACCCAGCTGATGATGGCAGGTTCCCGGGATGGTAAGGCAAGCCCGGCTAGCTCTTCCGCCCATTCCGTGACTGATTCAATGGACCAAACACGAGACCAGTTTACGGTGGAGATGCCGGGGCCAGACCACATTGATGGGATGGATCAGGCAGCATCACCAGTTCATGCGAGTCCCACTCACCACAGCCCGGATACATCGGCAGTTCATGTCGGTCCTTCCCACCATAGTCCTGACCAGAGTAACCAGACAAATCCCCATGCACAGAACATTGTGGTGTCCGGAGGTATAACTAACATAGACAACAGTGCAACCACGGTCCCACTGGCCCCCCGAATACAGTCCCACCAAGACATAATGTTACATTCCCACAATATGACCCACATTCCGAGACTAACATGGATTCCTTGTTCAACGACTCATATGTGTCACCACAATACCCTTCCCAACCTCCTCACCCTTCTCAACACTGGCTTCAAGGACTTGATTCACACTGGCCTGCACCTGGGGGGAAGGGGTCTAACATGACCCCCCATTGGCCAACCACCCACACACAATGGACCACCCCCCGGGGCATAAGTGCGGCACGGGGGCTCCGCTGATGTATGTAACTTTCACTCCCAAGAATGCTGCCAGCCTGGTTGGCGGCCTGCCGGACCCAGAAAAACAGCAAATGTTTTTTTATAGAAGGATTGAGCAGATCCAGAAATCATATAGTTGTGCATGGCGGGATTTAAAAAGTCTGTGTGAAATAAAAGCAGGGAACGCCTACTGGCCAGTAATGGGAAAATGCTTTAATGAGAATATACGGTATGACCTCGATACTTGGAATTGGCACAGTTGAAAACATGGGCTCAAGATCGCTTGGCAGATCAAGCGACCGGTATACAGGATATGACACAAGATAAGGGGGAAACAGTTGAGAAATTTCATACCAGAATTACAGAAGTGTTCAATGACCTGGGGTTCAGCAAGCAGATCAAAGCACACATGCAGATGCTGACTGCTGCCTTTGTCTCAGGTCTTAGGGAACCAATCCGAAAGGGTCTGCTTCTAGCACGACCAGAGTACAAGACAATGGAGAGTGATAAGTTGTTGTTGGTGGCAAAGGGTTTAGAATCAGCACATGGTAGTAAAATAATTACTCCTCTCATGATGGCCTCTGGTACACCATATTTGGACCACCCACCAAGACCAATACCATGCCCCCACGTGTTGCCACACCTCTGTTACACCTGGACTGTCATGCCCCAAGGTGCGCAGAACTCTCCTACCCAGTTTGCCAAGGCAATGGGACTCATCCTGGACACATGGATGAAACTCCACCTGGACATTGTCCTCCTTCAGTATGTTGATGACCTCCTGCTGTGTGCGAATACCTTCAGTGATGCCTCCATATTTTCAGAGAGCCTCCTCCACTACCTGGCTGAACAAGTTTGTAAGGCTTCAAAGCAAAAAGTCCAGTGGTGTAGAGAGAAAGTGATTTTCCTAGGTCATTGCACTCCCAAGGTACCCGACACCTTACTGAAGAAAGGGTTGCTACAATCAAGGCCACCCCCCTGACTCAAGGACAGAAGCCGCTCCATGCTTTCCTAGGACTAAACTCCTACTGCCGTGCTTGGATCCCAGAAGCCTCCCTTTTGATGCAACCGCTCTACGAAGCTTTGAAATCCGACCCCTTCCTGCTTTCACCAGAAGCTGTGAACAACTTTGAAATTCTTAAGAAAATCCTTTAGACGGCCCCCGCTTTGGGCCTACCTGACTATGGAAAGACTTTCAAACTGTTTGTCTCAGAGGGACAAGGACATGCCACAGGAGTTCTAACCCAAAACCATGGCAGTAGACTCAGACCCATTGGGTACTACTCTGGCCAATTGGACTCAGTGGCGAGGGGGGGACCCTCCTGCCTCAGAGCTTTTTTTGCGGCCCAAATTCTCCTAGACAAGACTGCAGACCTCATTCTGGGCCATCCCTTAACCCTCCTCGCCCCGCATGAAATCACTGCCATACTGAACCAGAGCTAGCCCAGACACCTGTCTTCAGAGAGGCACCTCAGACTTCAGTGTGCCTTGCTTCTCCCCGACAACATTACCATCCTTCGATGTAATACTCTCAACCCATCCACTCTGGTTCCCATCTGCTGCTTGCTTTCTGGCAGTATCTGCCAGGTGATTGCCTCGTGCTTCTCAGGAAACCATCTTGCCGTGCGCTTTTACTTTAAGTATGGCTACTTGTGTTGGGAGAAGTAAGGCATCCATCAAGTTCTTGATAGCCGTGCTGTGTTTCACAGGTGTTCCTGCAGCTTTCAGGAACCCTCTGATTTTCCAGATGATCCCAAAACAGCAGAAGTATCTGAATACTGAACTACGTGTGTGTCAGTGTTTGACTTCAAGTGTGCACACTTTATATTAAGGATTAATTTGGCCAGGGGGACAGAAACAAGATACGGGGCTTTTCTAGTCTGGGTCCAAAACACTACATGGAAGTCAATGGTGAATTACAGATCTGTAACAACTTAAGACATTAAAAGAAAATATCGGCATTTGCATCACATGAATATAACCTTGATATGAACAATAGGCTGAATTCACAAAAAGAAACAAAAACAAAAGAGAAATACACCAGGGGTCTGGATAAAGGGAGCTGGGACATGAGATGGAGGGATAACCCAGTTTGGAAATGATATCCCCGAAAATCTCGATCAGTCAAGACCGGGAGGGGAGCCAAATTCTGAAGAATCCCAAGCATCCCATATCTTGTTAAACTGAGATACTGCATCTCCCACCTGAGCCATCATATAATCCATTCTGCATACTTCTGAAATCCCTTTCAGGAGCTGAACCTGGGGGGGGGGGGGGGGGGCTCGTTGGGGTAGGGGATAACCAGTGTAGTGGTATAACTCTCTTGGCCACTAGTAGGATAAAAAAAGCAAGTCTATTTAAATGTTTTCCAATACCAGGAAAAGGAAAGCCTAAAAGATAATGTAGAGGATCCAACGGAAAAGAGTGGTCTAATACTCGTTGGAGCAAAGACATTACCGTCGACCAAAAAGCTTCAATGACCTCACATTGCCAAAAAATATGAAAATGGGTAACTCTAATAGTTTTACCACAGCATCAACAAAGAGGGGGAGGGAACGATCTTGGAAATGTAAAATTTCAGGTATTCTGTACCAGAAGATTATAATTTTGAATGCTGTCTCTCTGCGCCACGCATTTAGATATTTTAATGTAGATAATCAAATTTTGTTCCAACAAGGGAGAGTGATAGGGCATTGCAGAATAGATGACCATTTACACATATAGGGGTTAAGATCTTAAGAGATAGGGGTAGCATCATGGAGTAATTCATAGTTAGAGGAAATTAGATGTAACTGGTGGGGGCCTTGAGTGCAGATAAGTTCAAAGGCAGTAGGTTTAGACAATATAAGAGGTGAAAGTGTGGAGCAATAATGTTTAGTTTGTGCCAGCCTCAACAACCCCTCCCCTCAGAGGACCACCAGGTTTGGGGGGGAAAGGTCTATGGAAAGCACGGAGGAGGATAGGAGCATGTATGTCTGATGATGAGACCCAAGAGCGTTCCTCCAGACCGTACCCTTTCTAATAAACCAGGTACTGTACGTGCCCACGGAACCTACAGGAGTCAATGATCGATTGTATCTCACACTCTCCATTGTTCTCAACCTGAACGGGGCGAAGAAGTGGTACAGAGGTAGTGAAGCGGTTGCATATCAAAGGTTTTAATAAGGAGACATGGAACACATTCAAAATACGCATGTTAGAAGGAAGTTCTAATATGTAAGCCACTGGGTTGATCCTCCAGAGAATGCAGAAAGGCCCAATAAACCATGGTGCCAATTTCAGTGAGGGAACATGAAGTCTGAGGTTAGGGGATGACAGCCAGACGCTCTACTCAACCTGGTAGGAAGGCGCAGGTAGGCGTCTGCGGTCAGCATGGAGTCTGTAACTCTCTCTGGCATGTTGCAAGGACTCTTGGACCTGCACCCAAGTGGAACAAAGATCACGGAGATGCCCCCCCCCCCCCAATGAATCAAAGAAATTCTTTGAGGAACAAAAGAGTCAGGCAACATGGATGGTTGGAAACCATAATTCGCCATAAACTGAGACAATTGGGAAGCGATATTGATGGCACTATTATGAGCAAACTCTGCCCAAGGTAAGAGGTCTGACCAGTTGTTATGGTGGTCTGAAATATAGCAACGTAAAAACTTCTCCAAGACTTGATTGGCTCATTCTGCAGCCCCATTGGACACCATTTCCAAAATGGGGTCATTGGGGGTGGGGGTTTGTGCTAATTTTTAAAAGGCTTTAAAAGCCTTTACAGGTTAACAGAGGAGGTCTTTTGCTAGAATCATTGCCCTTGATCTCACGTTCATGGTGATACCTCACATGCATGGTGCAATTGCTGTTTACTTACATCACAAGACCGACGCTTGCATTCGCCTTTGCGCGTGAGCACAGTGGGACAGGGGTGCTTTATTTTAACACAATTTTTTTTGCTTTTTTATTTTATTTTTACACTGGTAGGTAGGTAGTGACAGGTACTCTGTTTTGAAAAAATGGGGGTCGATTAGACTCTAGATATCTTCTCTGCCCTCAAAGCATCTGATCACACCAAGATCAGATTGATAAGATGCTTTCCCAATGGCGCTGTTTATATCCGGCAAAACTGAAGTCATAAAATGCTCGTAGCTTTTGGTTTCTTAGGCCATAGAGATGATTGGAGCCATTCTGGTCTCCGATCAGCTCTATGGTCATCTGGCGGAACCACCGGCTGCATTCTCGGGTTCCCCGGTGGGGCAGGAGAGCACTAGAAAACCATGAAAGATGAGGGGGACTTTCCCTCCCACTACTTGTAAAAGCAGTCCGGTGGCAAATTAGCCACTAGGATTACTACATGAAAGCCGACCGATGACTGAAGACTGAAAAGAACGATACCAAGATGATACCTTAACCTGCAGACATCATTCTGGTATAACCACTCATATAACGCAACATACCAGTATGCCGCTGGTCCTTCTTGGGCATATATTGTAATGTTCTTTTTTTTCATGCAGCCTGTGAGCTGCAGGAAAAAAATAAATTGATTGGTGGTATGCCCGACATTAGAATACCGGCCTCCATGAGCGTGGCGGGGGCGTGCGGGCACAAGCGACATACAGGTACGGTGGTTCGCGCAGGGCAACAGTTCTCGTACTCTGTTTGATGGACATGAGGCTCTGGCAGCAGAAGTGGAGCGTGCGGGAACATCGAATACCCTTTTAAAGGAAGCCACAAACTCAGGGTAACTCAGGACAATGGGTTTTTGCATCTCCCATAGGGGGTTTGCCCAGGCCAAGGCTCTATCAGAAAGCAAAGAAATAATGAAGCCTACTTTGCTCCTGTCCGTGGGGAACGCCTGGAGCAACATCTCAACATATTTCCCAACCGAGTTGAGAAACCCTCTGCATTGAACTGGATCACCCCCAAATCACTGAGGAAGCATAGCGAAACCAGACATACCTCTTATAGTTATGTGCCTGCACAGAGACTGGAGCAGCAGCAGGGAAGGTCTGCACCGGTTGTACTGGAACAGCCACAGTGGGCGGATCCAGCTAAGCAGTGCTAATCAGGAGCGTCTGTAACACTAATGAAAACTGATTAATGCTGTGGTCCTGCTCATTTAGCAAGAACACAGCAGAGAGTCTCCAGATATGTTTGACCAAGGCGAAGGCATGGAAGAAATGAACCAGGGAGTTTAAATAGCCAGAAGGGACAGGCTGTAGGCTGGACTGAAATGATCACCAGGTGAGCCACTGTGGAACAATGAGTGCTGGCAATTAATTGACAGCTGAGAAACCTCAGCACTGAGAAGGAAGGGCTGGGACCCCAGCCCTGACAGTTTAGAGGTAGAAAAAACATATGTTTAAGAATGTGGTATTTAATCTGGAGATTATTGAATGTGCTCAATCTGCGAGTGACTGGATGTACAAATTGGCAGAGCTGGAACAAGACAGCCTCAGCCCAGGGTGATACACGGGCATAAGATAAGGTGTCAGGAATAGTGGGATTAAAGAGTACATTAGAGGAGGGCATGGTGAAGAGAGGGAGAGAACTTAGTGACACAGGTGCACCAAATCTTCAGATTAAAAAGCATTGGGGCTAAACATAACCCCGACAATTTAGGATCTTGAAGTGAAGAAGGGAACCAAAGCAGAGAGCAGAGATGAGCAGGGTAGAGGGAGCCCATTTCAATTTCTGACCAGCTATTCAGTGCCATCTGAGAAGACCAGGACAAGACCGTGTGAAGGTGAGAAGCTAAATAATATTTAAGAATATCAGGTATACCTAAGCCACCACAGTGCTTTGGAGAAAAGACCACAGAACTGGCTACCCAGTGTGCTTTATTGCTCCAGATAAAAATGAGAAACCATCGCTTAACCACTTCATTACCCAGCCATTGTCATATGACGTCTGCAGATGGGATCTCCCATCCTGGGTGGGTGTCATATGACGTCCTTGGATTCCTGCTGCTACTGCATAATTTTGTGGGCGTTTCCATTGTCCTGGGGCTTCAGGGTCTTCAAAAGTGCGATAGGTTGTCATAAAATGAGATGTGCAATGTATGCTCGTAGAACACTTGGAGGTGCTACTTGGATGTTGGACCTCTGTATGTGGCCAGGCTGTGTAAAAGTCTCACACATATGGTATCACTATACTTATGAGGAGTAGCAGAATGTATTTTGGGGTGTGCTGTGTGAGAGTAATAATGTTATTATGACATTTTGTGTAAAAAAAGAATTGTGGGAAAAAATCACATCTTCAAAAAACTCACCATGCCTCTACGAAATACCTTGGAATATCTGCTTTCCAAAAATGGGGTCATTTGGGGGGTATTTGTACTTTCCTGGCTTGTTAGGGTCTCAAGAAATGAGATGAGGTCTTCAGTACATCGGGTATGATCAGGTTTGATCAATTTTCAATGATTAGCACCATAGCTTGTAGACTAATTTGGGTTCATTTTACTAAAGATATGTAGCAGTATACATTTTGGCCCAAATTTATGAAGAAAAATTACTTATTTGCAAAATTTTAGAATAGAAACTAAAAAAAGTTTTTTTTTTTTCAAAATGTTCTCTCTTTTTTGCTTATATTGCAAAATTTTTTTAAAACAGTGGGGATTAAATACCACCAAAAGAAAGCTCTGTCTGTGAGAAAAAAATTATACAAATTTCGTTTGGGTACAGTGTAGCATGACTGAGTAATTGTCATTCAAATTGTGAACACGCTGAAAGCTAAAAATTGGTCTGGGCAGGAAGGGTGTATAAATGTCCTGTATAGAAATAGTTAAGTACCTTTAATCGGGACATGGGAACAGGCACCTGCAGTGTTTCAAAAAAAGAAAGCATCTTAGGCATAATAGACATTTTTAAGACATTAATCCTACCCAACCATGGAATAAGGTCTGTATTCCAGCACTTCAACATGTCACTAATGTCCCTAAATAAAGGCACATAATTAACCAGAAGCCAAATCAAGACAAGGTTGCAAACAAAGTTGCAAAGGCCAACTTAACCAATCAAATGCTTTCTGGGCATCTAAGCTTAAGATTAGCACTGGGTGACTAACTCTGTTTAACATGTCTATAAGGTCAATGCTGCGTCTAATATTGTCCCCTGCATGCCTGGCCAGGACAAAGACTACTTGGTCCTTGTCAATCAGTTTGGATAGCATTTGGGACAAACGGGTGGCATGGATTTTTGTAAATATCTTGTAATCAGAGTTTAAGAGTGCTATCAGTCTATAGTTATCAGGGAGGGAGGAGTCCTTGCCCAGTTTTGGTATAAAAGAGATAAAGAAATGTGTGAAAGAGAGGTGGAGGACCTTGCCTTCGAGTAGGGAGTTAAAAAGATATAATATATGAGGTGCCAAAATATGCATGTAGGTTTTAACATATGTATAGGGTAACCCATCAGGGCCAGGGGACTTGTGGGTGAGGAGTAGCTTGATAATAGAAGAGAGTTCCTCCATTTTAATAGGGGCATTCAATTTTTGCAGATCAGAGGAGGATATCTTTGGTAGGTGAATATCTGCCAAGAAAGAGTCAAATGACTCTTGACTAAAGGGTGGATGAGCTGGGGTTAAGCAATTGTAGAGTTTACTATAAAAAATCCCCAAATACCCTGGCCATAGACTGAGGACAATGGGTAGGCGCACTATTAGGTTGTAGCAGAAAATCAGGGAAAGAGTGAAAGGGATGCGGATTAAACTTAGACACTGACATTCTATAGAGTTTATTGAAGTATTCATAGAACTTTTGTTTCGTCCAAGGTAAAGATTTGGTAGTAGTAGATTTGCTTATGGATTTGAGCTGGTCACGTTGAAATGTCAATACGCGGAGGCGGGCCACCATAGGGGAGAAAACAAGGCAATACTCAGCGGCAGTGGCGGAATTATCAGGGTCGCACCAGTCGCATTTGCGACTGGGCCCGTGAGCTCCGCCACTGTAAGGGGGCCCGCCGCCACCCGGGAGATAGTCATTTACGCGGAGTCCCGGTAAGCCCCGCCCATCCTTTCCGACTGCTCCGCCCATCCTCCCCGCCCATCCTCTGCTCCCGCACTCATCGGGGACAGTCCCCGCCCGCTTCGCCCATCCTCTCCGCCCATTCCCTCTGCCCGCACAGTCTCCGCCCAAATTCTCTGTCCCCGCTTGCTCCACCCATCGTCTCCGTCCACACCTTCAATCAAAGGCCTCGCCCAGCCTCCCTGCTCACCCAAGCAAGACCGAGCAAGCAGGGGGAACCAAGTGATCTACAAGTGAGTGGCACCCATCTCTTGATCCCCCCTCCACACCACTGCTGCCACTGATACCCCCCACACCACCACAACTGCCACTGTTACCCCCACACCACCACAACTGCCACTGTTACCCCCACACCACCACAACTGCCACTGATACCCCCCACACCACCACAACTGCCACTGATACCCCCACACCACCACAACTGCCACTGATACCCCCCACACCAGCACTACTGTCACTAATACCCCCACACCACCACAACTGCCACTGATACCCCTGCACACCACCACAACTGCCACTGATACCCCCGCACACCACCACAACTGCCTCTGATACCCCGCACACTGCCACTGATACCCCCCACACCAGCACTACTGTCACTAATACCCCCACACCACCACAACTGCCACTGATACCCCCGCACACCACCACAACTGTCACTGATACCCCCGCACACCACCACAACTGCCATTGATACCCCCGCACACCACCACAACTGCCACTGATACCCCCGCACACCACCACAACTGCCACTGATACCCCCCACACCACCACAACTGCCACTGATACCACCCACACACCATCACCACTGCCACTGATACCACCCACACACCACCATTACTGCCACTGATACCACCCACACACCACCATTACTGCCACTGATACCACCCACACACCACCATTACTGCCACTGATACCCCCACACACCACCATTACTGCCACTGATACCCCCACACACCACTATTACTGCCACTGATACCCCCACACACCACCATTACTGCCACTGATACCCCCACACCACCATTACTGCCACTGATACCCACACACCACCACTACTGCCACTGATACCCACCACACAACCACTACTGCCTCTGATTCCCCCTCCCCCACACCACCACCATTTATACCCCCCACACCACCACAACCACTGCTGCCACTGATCCACCCCACCATGACCATCCAGCAACGACCATCCTTGCCACTGATACCATTCCCCTCCCCACCACTCATCCCATCCCACCCCCCCCCCCCCCCCCCAACCATCACCCTCACCATGGATCCCATCTTCCCACCACCACTGCCACTCATCCCATCCCATCCCCCTCCAACCATCACCCTTGCCACTGATCCCATTCCCACCACCACATCTGCCACTCATCCCATTCAACCCCCCCATCCCTGATCCCACCCCCCAACCACAACCCTTGCCACTGATCCCATCACCCTCACCGCTGCCACTCATCTCATTCCCCACCACTGGTACTACTGATCCCATCCCCACCCAACCAACACTGCTGCCACTGATCCCATCCTCCCCACCGCTGCCACTCTTCCCATCCTCCCCACCGCTGCCACTCATCCCATCTCTCCCTCACCACTGCCACTCATCCCATCCCCCACCACCGATGCCACTGATCCTATCCCTCCTCAAACACCACTGCTGCCACTAATCCCATCCCCCACCACCACCACTGGCACTCATCCAAGGGGACGTAACTACAGGGTTCACAATTGTGATAGCGCACATGTTGCCCCTGAACACCTAGATGGGGGAGGGGGGCATTTAGAGGAACACATCCCCTCAATTTTTCTCCTGTAGCCACTAAAAGTCTGCTTCTCCTCCTCTCCCTCTGATAGGAATTAAGTAACTGCAGGAGGAAAATGGAGAGGATTTGTTCCCCCTCCTATCCAGGTCCTGCTGCCCCCGGGATCAGTCAGAAGAGCCCTGGCTGGAGGTCAGGGGGGCCCTCCATGGTTTCTTGCATCGGGGCCCTGAAGGTTCTAGTTACGCCACTGCTCAGCGGGGCATAATTTAGTTAAGAGAGATTTTATTGCACAGCTGCATCTCTTTTCAGATGAGATCCTTCAGATATACACTTTCCTTGGAAAAAGGCCTTGTGAGCCTCCCACATTGTGGACGCCCCCTCCACAGAACTGACACTAAGGAGAAGCTTTCTAGGGCACTGACTGATTTTTTTCAACTCAGTGTCCAGCTGTTAGAGGAGGGACTTGTTAAGTCACCAGTGGCATTTTTTAGGGAAGGCTTTTGAAAGGGAAAGGTCTAAAGACAATGGGGCACGATTGGACCAGGTTATTGAGCCCAATACAATAGTCTATAAAATACGTTTCAGTACACTACAGAGCTAATTCATTATGTTCAAAGGGCAAATAAGTAAGGCCCTCATTCAATCCATGTGGGGCATGTGAATTGAGGCGAAAAATCCATCTTGCCTTTGTTTTTAGCAAATGCTTGTCCAAGTCCCCCTTTCCCAACTGTAGTTGTTTGATGACCCAGAACTTTAGATAATTTTAGATAATTTTAATTCCTCCATGCATTTGCCACGTGTCCAAGACACAACGTTGAAACTGACAAATTGTCTTTCCCACATATAGTCGCAGGCATAGACACTTGCCATTTGCAACATAAATCACCCCCTCTGAGTTACAGTTGAAAAATGATTTCAGTTGGATCACTTTTCTTCATCATTTTTTGGATTCAGGAATTCCTGAGCAGGGCATTGGTGGAAGTAGGCTTGCAATACAGCGTAGTATGAATAATTACACTAGTATGTCTTGTAATTGTCAGATCCAGAAAATTAATACAATCATGTTGGATCTCACTAGTGAAATACATACCAATCTTGTTCAAGCAGGCTATAAATTTCCCAAATGCTTTCTTTAGGACCCTTCCACAAAATAAACACATCATCTATGAAGCAGACCTTTAAGCGCCTTAGGTTTATACTGGAGCAACACTTCTTTCCATATAATGGCAAAATATAATGCATTGATGTATGCAAATCTATTCTTGGGTTTGGGGGAGAGTACACCCAGGTATTCATTGAGAATATTCACAACTATACCCCAAGGATACTACTATGGGTCCACTTCATAGATGCAGAGAAATCATCTAAAATTCTGGGTCATCGAACAACTACAGTTTGGGTCCAAGAAAGGGAGACCTGGACAAGTGTTTGCTAAAAACAGAGGCAAGATGGATTTTTGGACTCAATTCACATTCCTCACACAGATTGAATGAGGGCTTTACTTATTTGCCCTTTGTACAGTACATAATTAACAAGCTCTTTAGTGTGCATTCTGAAACCTCTTTTATAGACAATTGTATAGACTGTTTGGAATGGACAGTTGAAGGCAATAAATAATAAAGAACAGATTCTAACTAAGTGAAGACTAGAGGGATACAGTAGGAACAATACAGACAGTCATAGGTATATTGAGAAAATAAGGCATGATTCTCCTTAAAAAATATTGTCTAAGTGTTTGTTCCCCATATAGGTGTCAGAAAAACCTCCTATATGTATATAAAATGATACATTTCTTCAGGGAGCCTTCTGGCTTCCCTCCACAAGATGGCGGTGGCAATACTGTTTAATATTCAAGTGCATGTATCATGACGTTGGGTACATTGTAACGTCACCGCACAGCGTGCATGATGATGTTATCACACTTCTAGCGTAGCAGCCATCTTTAAGAAAAAATATAAATAGAGGGAATGGAGGAGAAGCCACCATTTTAATTTCTGCCATGTGGGGATAGTTTATACCCTCACTTTTTCATTTCTTCACTTTTTGTTTGGTGTTCTTTAGCTATATTTCTCACCCCTGATGAAGCTTATTATTTAAGCAAAACTTGTAGGGTTTTACATTTTGGGAGCACTTTTATTCATTTGGGGTCACACATGGTCTTTCTGGGGAGGGAGTTTTGGATAATTTGTGGAATGAGGTAGCACTCTGTAATGAACAGTTTAAGAGGATTGAATACAGTGTCAGGGCTGGGCTCAGCCCTTCCTTCTCTGAGCTGGCTGCTCAGTTGTCGGCTAATTGCCAACTCCCATCTCTCTCCACAGTTACCCAGCTGTTGTATATTCTGCTTATCAGTCTTGCCTACTTAAAGCCATCCAGCTCACTTGATCTCTGCCTTTGCCTTGGTCACGTCACAAGAAACCATCTCCTGCGTCCCTGTTTAAAGACTGGCTTTGCTAACATCCCTTCTGGCTCCTTATCCTGCTTGTTGTTCCTCTACTTGGATCCCTGACTTCTGGCCTGGTTGATTACCTGATCTGGTTACTGAACTCTGGCTTGGCTGATTGCCCGATCTGGTTACTGATCTCTGGCTTGGCTGACTACCCGATCCAGTTACTGGACTCTGGCTATGCTTTGACTACGTTTACTTTATTTATCTTTTTGTTTTTATTAATAAACAAGTGTGATTTTACTGTACTTCTGTCTTTGTCTGGTTTATAGTTTCTGACATACAGGGAGTATAGCAACTATCTGCAACCATAGCCAGATTAACTGAACCTTAGCTTATATGGAGGAAGCTTATTGGTATTGAGGTTTATCTTTTAGATTTACTTTTTTTTTTTTTTAAAGGAGTTTTTTTTGGTGTCATATAGTAATAGACGTGACCGGTTAAAGTGGATACCATCTATTTCCTTTTACGGTTTATTAAGACCAAGATTATCTGGCGGGGAAGAGATATGATAGAAAACTCCTTGAGGCTATACAAAGTAGCTGCATAGCAGCATAGAGAATGATGGGGGAATATCCTTTTCTTTTACATTTTCCCTGTTCCCATCAATACTAACCATTGCTTAGATCCTCTTACATGTCAATAAAACTCAAACCCTCCCTTAATGTGAATGAACAAACACAGTCATATGCACATTTTATTAACCACTTTGAGACAAGGTCTATTTTTCAAACTTGTTGTTTACAAGTTTAAAATATTTTTTTTTGCTAGAAAATTACTTAGAAAAAAATATATAATGTTTGGGGGTTCTAACACCCTAGAGAATAAAATTCAAAATATTTTTTATCACACCGTATTTGAACAGCGGTCTTACAAGTGCACTTTTTTTGTAAAAAAAATGTTTGAATTAAAAAATAAGACAACAGTAAAGTTAGCCCAATTTTTTGAAAGCTGTATGCCGAGTAAATTGATACCCAACATGTTCAAAGTTGTCCCCACACGTGGAATGGTGACAAACTTTTACCCTTAGAAATCTCCATATGCGACATTTAAAAAAATTTGACAGTTTGCATGTTTTGAGTTACAGAGAAGGTCTAGGGCTAGAATTATTGCTCTCACTCTAGCTGTTGTGGTGATACCTCACATGTGTGGTTTAACCACTTCCCACCCGGCCAATGCATATATACGGCCAGGTGGGAGCCGTCTACTCCTGATAGGACGTTCAGGAACGTCATTCAGGAGTAGCGGGATCGTGCGCGCGCCCGCGCAGCGGCGCGATCCCGATGTGCTCGTGTCACCCGGACACGGCACATCTCAGATCGGCAGGAGGGCTCTGTGATTGGCCCTCCTGATCACATGACGGCCGTGTCCAATCACGGCCGTCATGTGATGTAAACAAACAGCCGGTTGCTAGGCAATCGGCTCTCCTCTCCTCACACGGAAGTCACCGCTGAGGAGAGGAGAGCAGAACGCTGCAGCCGGCTGATGATCAGTGAGTATGGGCTGCTTTTTACAGCTTTTTACTCACTGATCATCAGTGTAGTGTAAACACACAACACACCACACAGTACAAACACAGTCCCCACATATGTCCCCAAAACACACATGTCCCCAAAACATACATGTCCCCAAATAATAAAAACACATGTCCCTAATAATAAAAACATGTCCCCCACATATGTCCCACTAAAATCACATGTCCCAATGATTATCTGCACACATATGTACGTGATCACCTGCACACATATGTACATAATCATATGCGTACATATGTCCGTGATCACACAAACCAATTATTATACACTTTACGGATTTTTTTTTACCAAAAACATGTAGCAGAATACATTTTGGCTTAAATTTATGACAAAATTTGATTTTATTGGATTTCTTTTCAAATAGAAAAAAGAAAATATTGTTTTTTTTCCAAATTTCCGCTATTTTTGCGCTTATATCGCAAAAAAAAAAAAAACGGAGTCGTGAATAAATAACACCAAAATAAAGCTCTATTTGTGCGAACAAAATGATAACAATTTCATTTGGGTACAGTGTAGCATGACCGCGCAATTGTCACTGAAAGCGCTAGAGCGCTGAAAGCTGAAAATTGGGCTGGGAAGGAAGGGGGTGAAAGTGCCCTGTATTGTAGTGGTTAAACAACGTTTTCATATGCGGGCGCTACTCACATACGCATTCACTTCTGCACAGGAGCTCGGTGGGACGGGTCGGGTTTAAAAAAAAAAAATTCTTCTTTATTTTACCTTTTATTTTTAATTTTTACATCGTTCTTTAAAAAAAAATTTGGCACTTTTATTCCAATTACAAGGAATGTAAACATCCCTTCTAATAGAAAAAAAGCATGACAGGACCTCTTAAATATGATATCTGGGGTCATATTTACACTACAGTGCAATAAAAAATAAATGTCGTTTGAAAAAAGAAATGTTGCTTTAACCACTTTCAGACCGGACCATTTTGCTGGTAAATGACCAGAGGTCTTTTTACACTTTGGCACTGCGCTGCTTTAACTGGTAATTGCGCGGTCATGCAATGTTGTACCCAAACGAAATTTGCGTCCTTTTCTTCCCACAAATAGAGCTTTCTTTTAAAGGTATTTGACTGACTCTGCGATTTTTATTTTTTGCGATATAAACGTAAAAAGACCGCAAATTTTGAAAAAAAATGATATTTTCTACTTTTTGTTATTAGAAAAATCCAATAAACTCAATTTTAGTCATACATTTAGGCCAAAATGCATTCAGCCACATGTCTTTGGTAAAAAAAAAGTCAATAATTGTATATTTATTGGTTTGCGCAAAAGTTGTCACATCTACAAACTAAGGTACATTTTCTGGAATTTACGCAGCTTTTAGTTTATGACTGCCTATCTCATTTCTTGAGGTGCTAAAATGGCAGGGCAGTACAAAACCCCCCCAAATGACCCCATTTTGAAAAGTAGACACCCTAAGGAAATTGATAAGAGGCATGTTGAGCCCATTGAATATTTTATTTTTTTGCCGCAAGCGATTGAATAATGACAAAAAAAAAAATGTTTTTTTTTTTTTACACAAAGTTGTCACTAAATGATATATTGCTCACACATGCCATGGTTATATGTGGAATTGTACCCCAAAATACATTCTGCTGCTTCTCCTGAGTACAGGGATACCACATGTGGTCGACTTTTTGGAAGCCTAGCCGCGTACGGGGCCCCGAAAGCCAAGCACCGCCTTCAGGATTTCTAAGGGCATACATATGTCATTTTACTCCTCACTACCTATCACAGTTTTGAAGGCCATAAAATGCCAAGATGGCACAAAACCCCCACAAATGACCCCATTTTCGAAAGTAGACACCCCAAGCTATTTGCTGAGAGGCATGTTGAGTCCATGGAATATTTTATATTTTGCCACAAGTTGCGGGAAAATTACAAACTTTATAAATTTTTCACAAAGTTGTCACTAAATGATATATTGCTCACACATGCTATGGGCATATGTGAAATTACACCCCAAAATAAATTCTGCTGCTTCTCCTGAGTACGGGGATACCACATATGTGGGACTTTTTGGGAGCCTAGCCGCGTACGGGGCCCCGAAAATCAAGCACCGCCTTCAGGCTTTCTAAGGGCGTAAATTTTTAATTTCACGCCTCACTACCTATTACAGTTTTGAAGGCCATAAAATGCCAAGATGGCACAAAACCCCCCCAAATGACCCCATTTTAGAAAGTAGACACCCCAAGCTATTTGCTGAGAGGCATGTTGAGTCCATGGAATATTTTATATTTTGCCGCAAGTTGCGGGAAAATTACAAACTTTTTTTTTTTTTATTTTTTTTTTCACAAAGTTGTCACTAAATGATATATTGCTCACGCATGCCATGGGCATATGTGAAATGACACCCCAAAATAAATTCTGCTGCTTCTCCTGAGTACGGGGATACCACATGTGTGGGATTTTTTGGGAGCCTAGCTGCGTACGGGGCCCCGAAAGCCAAGAACCGCCTTCAGGCTTTCTAAGGGCGTACATTTTTGATTTCACGCCTCACTACCTATCACAGTTTTGAAGGCCATAAAATGCCAAGATGGCACAAAACCCCCACAAATGACCCCATTTTAGAAAGTAGACACCCCAAGCTATTTGCTGAGAGGCATGTTGAGTCCATGGAATATTTTATATTTTGCCACAAGTTGCGGGAAAATTACAAACTTTTATTTTTTTTAATTTTTTTTTCACAAAGTTGTCACTAAATGATATATTGCTCACACATGCCAGGGGCATATGTGAAATGACACCCCAAAATAAATTCTGCTGCTTCTCCTGAGTACGGGGATACCACATGTGTGGGACTTTTTGGGAGCCTAGTCGCGTACGGGGCCCCGAAAACCAAGAACCGCCTTCAGGATTTCTAAGGGTGTAAATTTTTGATTTTACACCTCACTACCTATCACAGTTTTGAAGGCCATAAAATGCCAAAATAGCACAAAACCCCCCAAAATGACCCCATTTTGGAAAGTAGACACCCCAAGCTATTTGCCGAGAGGCATGGTGAGTATTTTGCAGCTCTCATTTGTTTTTGAAAATGAAGAAAAAAAAAAATTATGTATATTTTTTTTCTTTTTTTCAATTTTCAAAACTTTGTGACAAAAATGAAGGTCTGCAAAATACTAACCATACCTCTCGGCAAATAGCTTGGGGTGTCTCCTTTCCAAAATGGGGTCACTTGGGGGGATTTTGTGCTATCTGGGCATTCCATGGCCTCCGAAACTGTGATAGGCAGAGAGGAATGAAATCTAAAATTTACACCCTTAGAAATCCTGAAGGTGGTGCTTGGATTTTGGGGTACCGTACGCGGTTAGGCTCCCAAAAGGTCTCACACTTGTGGTATCCCCGTACTCAGGAGAAGCAACAGAATGTATTTTGGGGTGTAATTTTACATATAACCATGGCATGTTTGAGCAATATATCATTTAATGACAACTTTGTGCAAAAAAATAAAAATAAATAATAATAATGTATTTTTTCCACAACTTTTGTCAAAATATAAAATATTCCATGGACTCGACATGCCTCTCAGCAAATAGCTTGGGGTGTCTACTTTCTAAAATGGGGTCATTTGGGGGGGTTTTGAACTGTCCTGGCATTTTATGCACAACATTTAGAAGCTTATGTCACACATCACCCACTCTTCTAACCACTTGAAGAAAAAGCCCTTTCTGACACTTTTTGTTTACA
Source organism: Lithobates pipiens (assembly GCF_037356315.1). Taxonomy (NCBI): domain Eukaryota; kingdom Metazoa; phylum Chordata; class Amphibia; order Anura; family Ranidae; genus Lithobates; species Lithobates pipiens. Next base: position 384,310,126 of record NW_027507764.1, read on the forward strand.
TGAAAAAATATTTTTTTTTGCAAGAAAATTACTTTGAACCCCCAAACATGAAGTGTTTTTTTAAAGCAAAAGCCCTACCGATTAAAATGGTGGGTGTTTCATTTTTTTTTTTCACACGGTATTTGCGCAGCGATTTTTCAAACGCATTTTTTGGGGAAAAAACACACTTTTTTATTTTAATGCACTAAAAATCACTATATTGCCCAAATGTTTGATGAAATAAAAAATATGATCTTAGGCCGAGTACATGGATACCAAACATGACATGCTTTAAAATTGCGCAGAAACGTGCAGCGGCGACAAACTACGTACATTTTTAAAAGCCTTTAAATGCCTTTACAGGTGACCACTTTAGATTTACGGAGGAGGTCTACTGCTAAAATTAGTACCCTCGATCTGACCTTCGTGGTGATACCTCACATGCATGGTGCAATTGCTGTTTACATATGCCACCAGACCAACGCTTGCGTTCCACGTTGCGCCTTAGCAGGGGGGTACAGGGGTGTTTTTTTTATTAATTTTTTTTTTATTATTTATTTTGCTTTTTTATTTTATTTTTAAACTGTTCCTTTCATTTATATATATTTTTTTATGATTTTTATTGTTATCTCAGGGAATGTAAATATCCCCTATGATTGCAATAGATAGTGACAGGTACTCTTTTTTTAAAAAATTAGGGTCTATCAGACCCTAGATCTCTCCTCTGTCCTCAAAGCATCTGACCACACCAAGATCGGTGAGATAAAATGCTTTCCCAATTTCCCAATGGCGCTGTTTACATCCCGCAAAATCTAAGTCATGAAATGTTTGTAGCTTCCGGTGTCTTAGGCCATAGAGATGATTGGAGCCATTCTGGTCTCTGATCAGCTCTATGGTCAGCTGGCGGAACCACCGGCTGCATTCTCAGGTTCCCTGTTGGGACAGGAGAGCCTGAGAAAACCATGGAAGATGGTGCGGGGGGGGGACATTCCCTCCCACTGCTTGTAAAAGTAGTCTAGAGGCTAATTAGCCGCTAGGATTGCTTTTACATAAAAGCCGACCGCTGGCTGAAAAGAATGATACCAAGATGATACCTAAACCTGCAGGCATCATTCTGGTATAAGCACTCAAAGTCCCGCAACATACCAGTATGTTGCTGGAACTGGTTGGGCATATATTGTAATTTTTTTTTCATGCAGCCTGTGGGCTGAACGAAAAAAAAATATTGATCGGTGGGTATGCCCACCATTAGATACCACCCTTCATCCACCCACTTTCTAATGGTGGGCATACATGCACCATTTATATATGCCGAAGCATGGGGGCATCCTCCCGCAAAAGGTAGGAGCAGATCGCTCCTCCACCCCTTATGCCCCCATGCTTCGGCATATATGCTCTTTTTTAACTGTGGTGGTGAAATCACCCCCGACAGTGCTGGAGTCGCGGCTTTATGTATCATGGGAGCAAACGCTGTTGCTGTCAAGATAAATAAATCCGCTCTGCAGCAGAATGGCGTACCTGCTAAGCAAATGATGGTTAACAATAAAACAAAGTAACATTACAGTATAACAGTAGGACTTACCATACCTGCAAAGCAAATACAAAAAAAATCGCAAAAAATAACACATTTAACACAATCTGTGCCTAAAATATATATATGCCGAAGCATGGGGGCATCCTCCCGCAAAAGGTAGGAGCAGATCGCTCCTCCACCCCTTATGCCCCCATGCTTCGGCATATATGCTCTTTTTTTAACTGTGGTGGTGAAATCACCTCCGACAGCGCTGGAGTCGTGGCTTTACGTATCGTGGGAGCAAACGCTGTTGCTGTCAAGATAAATAAATCCACGCTACAGCTGAATGGCGTACCTGAAAACAAAAAATGGTTAACAATAAAACATTGCAGAATAGAATACAGTACAAAGGAGCAGAACAATAGAGAGAGAATAGAGAGAGAGAGAACAATAAAACGACAACTATTTTTGGTTTTTTTATTTTATATTTTTTTTGGTTTTTTTTTTTTTTTACTTTATTTTTTTTTTTTTTAAACACTTTTTTATGTAACTTTAACACTTCTGTTGTAACGGTTCCAGCGGTTTGGGTCTCTCAAAATGCGATGGCATCTTGGGAGACCCTGTGAACGTGTGCCTAGCCTGTGCAATGCTGTACCCTACGCTAATACTCAACTAGTTCATGGTAGCGTTCAAAACATTCACCAATGCAAAGACCAGGATTGTCAGGACAGCGGGGACAACAATAACGGGTGTCACGCCTAAATCCGCGCTTTCTGCAGACACGACATTTTCTTTGGGGGGCTCGTTGGGTAGGGGTACTCGGGAGGACATAAAGATAATGCCTCTCATGCAGCCGGCTTACTGCATCTGGTAGGGGAAGGTGAGATGGAGCACCGTCTGGATACAGAAGGGCTCTGACGATATCCTCCTGGAATTTAAGGAAGGATCCAGTCCGTCCTGAAGCTTTGTGTAGTACATAAGCATTCAGTATAGCCAATTGGAATAAATAAACAGACACTTTTTTGTACCAGCGTCTGGCCTTACGGGCAACTAGATACGGCGCCAACAACTGGTCATTGAGGTCCACCCCTCCCATGTTAAGGTTATATTTGTGGACACAGAGGGGTTTCTCCACAATACCAGTCGCCGTAGGAATTTGGACCGTCGTGTCTGCATGAAGGGAGGTAAGAACGAAAACATTCTTATTATCCCTCCACTTCATAGCGAGCAAATTATTACTGCGCAAGCAGGCTCTCTCCCCCAGCCTAAGAGGGGACTCTACAAGCCGCTGGGGAAAGCCCCGGCGATTAGGTCGCACGGTGCCACATGCTCCAATCTGCTGATCAAACAAGTGACTAAACAGTGGCACGCTTGTGTAATAATTGTCCACGTACAAGTGGTACCCCTTTCCGAATAAGGGTGACACCATGTCCCACACTATCTTGCCAGCGCTTCCTATGTAATCAGGGCAGTTCTCCGGCTCTACGTGACTATCTCTACCCTCATAAACCATGAAACTACGTGTATAGCCTGTGGCCCTGTCACAGAGCTTATACATCTTGACCCCGTATCTGGAACGCTTGTTGGGGACGTATTGTTTGAATGACAAGCGACCAGAAAACTTAATCAGGGACTCATCAACGCAGACAACTTGATGGGGAGTAAACATGTCTGCAAAACGTTGGTTGAAGTGGTTTATGAGGGGCCGAATTTTGTAGAGCCGATCGTATTCAGGGTCTCCACGAGGACGACAGAGTTCATTGTCGCTGAAGTGCATGAACCGCAAAATCATCTCGTATCGTGCCCCCAGAAACGTGTAGGCCTCTTCACTAGTGTACCTTCGCTTTGCCATTTTGGGCTCTAAATTTAGGGGTACACTAGTGAGACTCACAGGTAAAAAAGCACCTAGCCTGTCAGCGACTGTTTCAAAACGCTACAAAAAAAACTGTTAGCGATCGCAGGGATCAAGCCTGACTCTGCGAACGCTGCAGTTATGTGTGTTGTGTTTTGTAAGTGACAGTGATCGATCGATACTGCACTTGGGTGGGCTGGGCTGGGCTTGGCGGAGGGGCTAAACGCAGGTGCTAGCGGGTATCTGGGCTGATCCCGCTAACAATGCGTTTTGGGAAACCTAAAATGAAGGCAACGCTAATATAGATCTGATCAGATACTATATTACTAAGGGAGGTGTATGCTTTGCGCGTGGGTGTTAGCGGTACTGGCACTAACCTGACGCTGGGGCGACGCAGGCCTTATCTGACCCTCAAACTTATATCACCCGCCGGGTGATCAGGGGGTTAAACCTTTATTAGGTAATAAATGGCGGGTGCCCTGAAACAAAAAAAAAATAACTAACCAACCAGCGTCACCTGTAACAGTTATATGGTGATCACTGGTGAAAGGGTTAACTGGGGGGCAATCAGGGGGCTATGCGGTAGTATATGGGGGTCCCTGACGCTATAAAAAGCTGCGGCGAACCTAAATACTTACCTGCCTAACTAGCGTCACCTGTGACACTAATACAGCGATCAGAAAAAAATCGCTTATTAGTGACACTGGCGACGGGGGGTGATCACGGGGTTAAACCTTTATTGGGGGGGTTAGGGGGGCACCCTAGAGCTAAAGGGGGCTAACCCTAACTGCCCTAACAGTTATTACAGTCACAAATGACACCAATGCAAAAAAATAAATAAATAAATAAAAAATGCACTTGGTGTCACTGTGACTGGGGGGGCAGGGGTGATTGGGGGGGTGATTGGGGGGTGATCGGGGGGGTGAAAAGTGTGCCTGGCGTGTTCTACTGTTAGTGTAGTGTTAGGTGCAACTCACCGATCCTCTCTCCTCCGTGCCGGAACGAAAAAGACCGACACGAGGAGAGATTACATCACTTCCTCTGCCTGTGTTTACAATACAGGAGAGGAAGTGATGTCACCGAGGATTTTCATTCGTCGGGAGCGATCGCGAGGGGGTGGCCATGAATGAATGGCCGTCCCCTCATCCCTGATCTCTCCCGAACGAATGCCGACCGCCGCAGGCACCGGGGGGGGGCCCGATCGGGCCCCCCACCCGCGGGCAGGCAGGGACTTATATATACGCCAATATGCCTGCCCGTGCCATTCTGCCGACGTATATCGTCGTGCGGCGGTCGGCAAGTGGTTAAGAGCTATGGGCAAATATCTAGGGAATGCTGGAGGGGGGGTGGACAATTGGGGACTATGGCACACATATGGTGGAATGGCCCAAAGATTAAAAATTACTGGAGGGAAATATTAAGCTATATAAAGGCGATAATCAATATCCAGATACCCGGACATCTGTGGGTTTGTCTTTTCCATGGTATAGATACTTGATTAAAAGAATATAGAAACTCCCTGACAATCTATTTGATAAATGCGGCAAAGAGTCTGATCCCAAAAAAATGGAAGGAAGTAGAAGCCCCTAAGGTATGGGAGTGGCTAGAGAAAATAGACAAAATATATAGAATGGAAGGATTTAGAGTAGATAAGGAGGATGGAAGTAGGGAGTCCCAGAGGAAGTGGTAGAGATGGAAGAGATTTAAGTCAACAAGGAAATACAGCGAGGTGTATAGGCTGTAGGTGAGGAGGAGGAGAAGGCGGCTTCCCTCCTTCCCACACATAAAACAAAACAAAAAAGGCGGGAGGGGGTTAGAGTGAGGTGGATGGGAAAGAGGGGAGGGGGGAGGGGGGAAAATGGGGAAAATTGGAAGTATGTAAAGTGAAGAATTGGTATAGTCTGTTTTATGTTGATGGTGGGATGGGGCAGGGGAGAGAAAGGCTCCTCCCACTCTTATCTGTTATTTATTATATCGGTGACATTATTGTTCCCTTTTCCTTCTTGTAATAGAAAATTTTGAAATAAATAAAGATTATTAAAAAAAAGAGCTATGGGCAAAAGTGAAGTTTTGACATTGCTTCTGCCCTGCAATGGTATGGAGACGGGTGGAGGCCAGCAGAAAACTGCAGGAGACTCAGGTCACCATATTTTATCTGTATTTAAGCAATCTTTTTGGCCAAGTCCTCAAAGTAGCTACAGATTGTCAACCACTTTTTTATTTTTTTGTACCTGAACAATGATTTAACACAAAATTCAGAGAGCATCCCATGGTTTTTTATATTATTTTAAACTATTCAGAAAAGTAATAGTTGTAGAGGATTATAAACTTGTAAAATTATTTTTTTTAGTTTGGGTTTAATTGAAGAAGGATTATGTCATGTACACATGACCGGACTTTCCGGCAGACTAGGTCTGACGGTCTTCCCGACGGACTTTCGGCAGACTTCCGAAGAAACGGACTTGGCCACACACAATCACACCAAAGTCCGACGGATTGGACTGTGATGACGTACGACCGAACTAGAATAAGGAAGTTCATAGCCAGTAGCCAATAACTGCCCTAGCGCTGGTTTTAGTCCGTCGGACTAGCATACAGATGAACGGATTTTTCGACCGGACTCAAGTCTGTAGGAAAGATTTGAAACATGTTATAAATCTAAAGTCGGTCTGATTTTTCCACAGCAAAGGTCAGATGAAGCCCACACACGGTCGAATTGTCAGACTAATTCGTTCCATACTCAGCATACTCTTCCATCCATCCATGCTCAGCCACCCATCCATCCTCAGCAATACTCATCCATCCATCCATCCATGCTCAGCCATCCCCATCCATAATTAGCCATACCCATCCATACTCAGCCATACCAAGCCGTACCCAGCCACACCCAGCAAAACCCAGCAATACTCAGCCATACCCAGCCATACTCAGCTGTACCCAGCCATACCCAGCCATACTCAGTCGTACCCAGCCATACTCAGCCGTACCCAGTCATCCCATCCATACCCAGCCATACCCAACCGTACCCGGCCGTACCCAGCCATACTCAGCCGTACCCAACCATACTCAGTCATACCCAGCCATTCTCAGCCATACTCGGCCGTACCCAGCCATACTCAGCCATACCCAGCCATACCCAGCTGTACCTAGCCATGCTCAGCCGTACCCAGCCATACTCAGTCATATCCAGCCATACTCAGCCGTACCCAGCCATTCCATCTATACCCAGCCATACTCAGCCGTACCCATCCGTACTCAGCCATACCCGGCCATACTCATTCATGCTCATCCATCCCCATTCATGCTCATCCATGCCACATCAGTTCTCATCCATGCCACTAGAGTGCCTCACAAAAGTGTAATAGGTAGTCAAATTAGATTTTAAACTTGTACCCATAGAACACCTGACGGTGCTCCCTCCTTGGGCATCTCTAGGTGGCCACGCTGTGGAAAAGTCTCACCCGTGGTATCGCTGTACTCAGGAGGAGTATCTATTTGGTAGTGTAATTTTTGGTCTGTACATGCTATGTGTTAGAAACATTGTATAAATGGACAACATTGTGTAAAAAAAAATTATTTTCATTTTCTTTACACTTTTTCAAAAAACTTGAAGAAAAAAAGACATGTTCAAAACACTCATTATGCCTCATAGATTATACATTGGGGTGTTTTCTTTCCAAAATGGGATCATTTTTGGGGTGTTTCCATTGTCCTGGTTCTCCAGTGCATTCAAAAGTGCAAGAGGTAGTCAAGAAATTATATGTGTAATTTATGCTCTAAGGACACCTGATGGCGCTCCCTGCATGTTGGGCCTCTGTATGTGGCCACACTGTGTAAAAGTCTCACACATGTGGTATCGCCATACTCAGAAGGAATAGTAGAATGTGTTTTGTGGTGTGCTATGCATATGCTGTGTGTACGAAATAACCTGCTAATATAACAATTTTGTGAAAAAAAATTCTTGATTTTGCAAAGAATCGTGGGAAAAAATTACAACTTCAAAAAACTCACCATGCCTCTAAATAAATACCTTGGAATGTGTAATTTCCAAAAAGGGTCTTTTGGAGGGTATTTTTACTTCCTGGCTTGTTAGGATCTCAAGAAATGAGATAGGCCATCAGTGCATCAGGTGTGATCAATTTTCAGAGTTTGGCACCATAGCTTGTGGACTCTATAACATTCACAAAGACCAAATATTATACACCTTTTTGGGTTATTTTTACCAAAGATATGTAGCAGTATAAATTTGGCCAAAATATATGAAGAAAAGTTACTCATTTGCAAAATTTTATAACAGAAACAAAGAAAAATGCATTTTTTTTTTACAGAATTTTCAGTCTGTTTTCTTTTATAGCGCAAAAAATTAAAAACCAAGTAGTGATTAAATATCGCCAAAGAAAGCTCTATTTGTGTGAAAAAAGGACCAAAAATTTCATATAGGTACAGTGTTGAATGACTGAGTAATTGTCATTCAAATTGTGAGAGCACCGAAAGCTAAAAATTGGTCTGGTTAGGAAGGGGATTTAAGTGCCCAGTGGGTAAGTGGTTAATATACAATGTGTATTGTAGACATGTCACTGGAGAAGTGATCGAGGGGGTGTACATCTCACCTAGGTTGCTACACAGTGTGAGATGGTAAATCCAGGATGGTTCAGTTTCTCAGCAGTGATATGCTGCTGAATTGTTATTTAATTTTGCCGGGCCTGGGTTTATATGGAATGGCAGGTAGGTTTGGTAGAGGGACCTGTCATTCCACATCCCCCGATCCAGTTCTGGGTTTGGGATCAGGTGAGCTTGGATCCTAATTAGCCTGGGAAGCTAAAGGCTCTGTAGGGTCTGCAGGTGATTGCTCCCAGCCAGGGAATGAACAGCCTGTATGTTGAAGGAAGCTGCAAGCACAGACACTGCTGGAGCTAAAACCCACCCTGCGATATCCAGACGAAAAGACGCTGTCTTTATAAATGTCAGATAGGTGAGAAGAACCTGTTAGTAAGCGCCCAGCCGGGCTAGGTCTTTTGTTTATTTTGTTGTACTTAGAAAGCACGGTGTTGCTGTATGTTTTGTTTGCTGGACTGTTTGTACCACGAATAAACGCCAAGATCTGCTTCATATATTCCAAGTCTGCTGTGAACTGTGTCCAAACACACCCTACCCCGGGAAGATCCCTTACAATTGGTGGAGGTAGCGGGCAACGCGGTTGCTAGGGGCAACGGTGTGGACAGACTTGGCTACAGCTGCTGATGTCCTGGGTGAAAGCTGCAACTACACTCCAAAAACAGTCCAGCAACATGGAGGAGATGCTGAAGCAGTTTATGCAAGTGAGTTTGCAACAACAGCAGGCTCAGACAGAGGCCAATAGACGACATGAACAGTCCATGGCTGAACAACAGCAGATGATGGCTGCACAACAGCAGGCTCAGACAGAGGCCAATAGACGACATGAACAGTCCATGGCTGCACAACAACAGTCCATGGCTGCACAACAGCAGATGATGGCTGCACAACAGCGGATGCATAAGGAAGAGTTGCAAGCTTTGCGCCAAAGCCAACAACAACTTATCGAGCACCTGATAGTAAATCGAGAGGCGCCTGTGGTTGCTAATCCACCCACAATGGAGGGAGCCGCTCCAGAGATTTTTTTTGGGAGAAGGACTGTGCAGAAAGCGCTGCAAAAGATGACTGCTGAGGACGATGTTGAGGCCTTTCTAACAGTATTTGAGCGCGTGGCTGAGCGAGAGAAGTTACCAGCTGCTGAGTGGGCAGAGGTAATTGCACCCTATTTAACAGGTGAACCCCAAAAGGCCTACTATGACCTCAGTGAGCAAGAGGTTAAGGACTATACTCAGCTAAAAGAGGAGATACTTGCCCGACTAGGAGTTACTACTGCAGTCCGTGCCCGGAGGGTACGCAACTGGAGCTACAGTCTGGACAAATCAGCGAGGTCCCAGATGTATGACCTAATCCATTTGGCAAGAAAGTGGTTGGAGCCAGACACTTCTACTCCTGCACAAATCCTAGAGAAGGTCGTGATGGATCGCTACATCCGAGCGCTTCCTACTGACCTGCAACGCTGGGTGGGACAAGGTGATCCTAGGGACGCAAACGAACTTGTCAACCTTGTGGAGAGGTTCCAGGCGACTGAGGACTACCTCCGCGATGTTCCTGCAGCATCTTCACCTCCCCGGAGCGCCAGATCTGTGCCGTCAGCTGGTAAGAGACTTCCATCTGTTGGGGGAGTGTGGAGGGGTGCTGATGGGGGGAAAAGGGCTCAAGTGGTGTCTCAGGGACAAAAGACTGGTGATGGTCCCGGGTGGCTAAGGGGCTCTGAAAAGGACTCCTTGCCAAAGAGACCAGGCCCTATCCAGTGTTGGAGATGCCATGAGGCGGGACACGTGTCTGCCCATTGCCCTCTTACCTCTGAACCCATGGAATGTGACGCTAGCCGGCGTCAGTCGCTATTTGCGGAACCATCTTGTGCTGCAGTTCCTGGACTAGAGACTGAACCGCAAATCTGCAACATCACAATCAATGACTTTCCTGTTAAAGCGTTAATGGACTCAGGAAGCCTCGTAACCTTGGTGCATGCTAGCCTGGTGGCTGGGGACTTAGAGCCTAACAAGCATATGAGTGTTGTGTGCATACATGGTGATACAAAAGTGTACCCTATAGTGCGGGCTAAAGTCGGGACTAAACAAGGCACCGTACAATATGAAGTGGGTGTGGTTAAAAACCTCATGCATGATGTAATATTGGGCCGCGATTTTCCGTTATTCTGGGCTCTCTGGGAAAAAAGAGAAATCCCCAAAAGGAGTGAGGATACCTCTAAGGAGGTTGCCTTGTCCGCTGTGAATGATAAAAGTATGCAGGATGAAAATGATTGTTTTCCTTTGCAGGTCCTGGTTGGGGAGGAGGATCCTCCCACTGAGCAAAATATACTAGACTTAGAGGTGTCTAGCGATAATTTTGGGACTGCACAATTACAGGACCCCACTCTCAAAAATGCGAGAGAGCAGGTTGCTGTTATGAACGGGGTACCTCAGGAACCAGATGCTGAAAAAAGATTTCCACATTTTTCGGTGACTAATGATCTTTTCTATAGAGTCAATAAGGTTAAAGATGAGATTGTGGAACAGCTTCTGGTACCTAAGCCGTACCGGCGTCAGGTGCTTGACATGGCACATAACCATGTTCTTGGGGGACACTTGGGGACTGACAAAACGCGAGAGAGGGTTCTCCAGAGGTTTTTTTGGCCGGCCATATATGATGACATTAAAAAATACTGTGAGTCGTGCCCCACATGTCAGGTTAGTGCCCCAGTGTCATATTTTCGCAGTCCTTTGGTTTCGCTCCCTATTATAGAGGTGCCTTTTGAGCGTATTGCCATGGATTTAGTGGGTCCCATTGTAAAGTCAGCTAGAGGACACCAGTATATTTTGGTAGTCCTGGATTATGCGACCCGCTATCCTGAGGCTGTACCCTTAAGAAACACTGCATCTAAAACAATTGCACGTGAGTTGTTTTATATGTTCTCTAGGACTGGGATCCCCAAAGAAATCCTAACTGACCAAGGTACGCCATTTATGTCGAAAGTAATGAAGGAATTATGCAAACTATTTAAAATCTCACACATCCGTACCTCTGTGTACCACCCCCAGACGGACGGATTGGTGGAGAGATTTAATAAGACTTTGAAACATATGTTGAAGAAAGTGGTGGCAAAAGATGGTCGTGACTGGGATCATTTATTACCCTACCTCATGTTTGCTATTAGGGAGGTGCCCCAAGCGTCCACAGGGTTCTCACCATTCGAGTTGGTCTATGGTCATCACCCTAGGGGTCTACTGGACATTGCAAAAGAGACATGGGAGAATGAGTCCACCCCATACAAGAGTGTTATTGAGCATGTAGCACAAATGCAGGACCGTATAGCCACTGTAATGCCCCTGGTAAGGGAACACCTCCAGAGGGCTCAAGAGGCCCAAAGTAGAATTTACAACCGGTCCGCAAGAATCAGGACATTCAACCCAGGCGATAGGGTCCTTATACTAGTCCCCACTGTTGAGAGTAAATTCTTGGCGAAGTGGCAAGGTCCTTATGAAATTGTTGAAAAGATCAGTGAGGTGAACTACAAGGTGCACCAACCAGGTAGAAGGAAGCCTTTCCAAGTTTATCACATAAACTTGATCAAGCCCTGGAAAGACAGGGAATCCTTGGTGGCGACAAATACTGTTAATGATTTGTCACAACCAATCCCTCCAGTCAAGGTAGGTGATACTCTATCAGTGTCACAGAAACAGGAGGCTCAGGAATTTTTACAGAAAAACAAAAAAAAGTTCTCTGACCTCCCAGGGCGTACACACCTCATCCATCATCACATTGAAACTGAGCCTAGAAGCAGAGTAAACCTTAAGCCCTATAGGATACCGGAGGCACGTAGGGAAGCCGTATCTGCCGAGGTAAAACGTATGCTTGCTCTGGGGGTAATTGAGGTGTCACAGAGTGAATGGTCCAGCCCAATTGTGCTAATCCCAAAGCCCAATGGAACTTGGAGGTTCTGTAACGATTTCAGAAAGTTGAATGAGATCTCCAAGTTCGATGCGTATCCTATGCCCAGGGTAGATGAGTTGATTGAGAAGTTGGGTAATGCCAGGTACATAACCACTCTCGATCTCACAAAGGGCTACTGGCAGATTCCACTTTCTGGTGAGGCTAAAGAGAAAACTGCATTCTCCACCCCTGATGGGCTATTCCAGTATGTAGTGATGCCATTCGGGTTACATGGAGCGCCTGCAACTTTCCAGAGGTTGATGGACTTGATTCTGCGACCACATCGTGATTACTCAGCTGCCTACCTCGATGATGTGGTCATTTTTAGCCCTGATTGGGAAAGTCACCTCTGTAAGGTACAGGCCGTGTTGGATGCCATAAGTGATGCGGGGTTGACCATAAATGCCGAGAAGTGTGCTCTAGCCCTAGAAGAGGCCAAATATCTAGGCTACATTATTGGGAGAGGGTTGATTAAGCCACAGCTAAATAAAATTGAGGCAATACAGAATTGGCCTAGACCCCTGACAAGGAAACAGGTTAGAGCTTTCCTGGGTATTACGGGGTATTACCGTAGGTTTGTGCCGAACTTTGCCTCAGTTGCTGCTCCACTAACTGACTTGACAAAGGGCGGAAAGACAGCAATGGTCACGTGGACCCCAGAGGCCGAGAAGGCTTTCCAAAGCCTTAAGTCTGCCTTGTGCCAACCACCTGTGTTAGTTACCCCCGATTTCAAACGAGAGTTTCTGGTCCAGACAGATGCCTCTAACACAGGCTTAGGTGCAGTACTCTCACAAGTAGTGAATGGTGAGGAGCATCCGGTGACGTACTTGAGTAGAAAATTAACCCCGGCCGAGAAAAATTATGCCATTGTGGAGCGAGAGTGTTTGGCAGTAAAGTGGGCCCTAGAATCGTTAAAGTATTACTTGCTAGGCAGGAAATTCAAGTTGGTGACAGACCATGCCCCCCTAACATGGATGAAGTTAAACAAGGAGAGAAATGCAAGAGTGACTAGATGGTTTCTCTCCCTACAAAACTTTAATTTCACTGTGGAACACAGGCCAGGGAAATTACAGGCAAATGCTGACGCATTGTCGAGGGTAAGTTGTCTGTGGGGACAAAAGGCTCAGCCCTCCGGTCTGAAAAAGAGGGGGGGGATATGTAGACATGTCACTGGAGAAGTGATCGAGGGGGTGTACATCTCACCTAGGTTGCTACACAGTGTGAGATGGTAAATCCAGGATGGTTCAGTTTCTCAGCAGTGATATGCTGCTGAATTGTTATTTAATTTTGCCGGGCCTGGGTTTATATGGAATGGCAGGTAGGTTTGGTAGAGGGACCTGTCATTCCACATCCCCCGATCCAGTTCTGGGTTTGGGATCAGGTGAGCTTGGATCCTAATTAGCCTGGGAAGCTAAAGGCTCTGTAGGGTCTGCAGGTGATTGCTCCCAGCCAGGGAATGAACAGCCTGTATGTTGAAGGAAGCTGCAAGCACAGACACTGCTGGAGCTAAAACCCACCCTGCGATATCCAGACGAAAAGACGCTGTCTTTATAAATGTCAGATAGGTGAGAAGAACCTGTTAGTAAGCGCCCAGCCGGGCTAGGTCTTTTGTTTATTTTGTTGTACTTAGAAAGCACGGTGTTGCTGTATGTTTTGTTTGCTGGACTGTTTGTACCACGAATAAACGCCAAGATCTGCTTCATATATTCCAAGTCTGCTGTGAACTGTGTCCAAACACACCCTACCCCGGGAAGATCCCTTACAGTATCTAATTAATAAAGGGCAAAAATAAACTATCAAAAATGTCCATAATAATCATATGTGAACAAATCTTCTTGTGTGTATGCTCCAACACCATGAAAATAAAGTGCACACGTGCTTCAGTAATCTTGCTAAAAGTAATATAATAACAAAATGCGCTCACCAGATCGCCTCAGCCCCAAAGTAACCTCAAAGCTTGACTAATGAGAAAGACTCCTTCATTCAATGCTGTAGCTCCTTTATGCATCCCATTCCAATCAAGCAATCATACAGTACCTGACCGCGGGAATGTGTTTCCAGCACAATGTTCACGGCGACAGGGCACTGTACATCTCGCGCTGGCTCCAATAGGAAAATGTCACATTTTCCTATTGCAGCGAGGGTGATAAAGAAGCGACAATGTTGCCTCTCTAATAAAACTGGCATGGATTCCCCTCCAGGGGCATACCAGGCCCTTAGGTCTGGTATGGATTTTAAGGGGAACCTCTACGCCGAAAAAACAGCGTGGGGGTCCCCCCAAAATCCATACCAGACCTAAGGGCCTGGTATGCCCCTGGAGGGGAACCCATGCCAGTTTTATTCAAGATGCCGGTCAGGAAAACGGGTGGGGATGAGCAAGCGCCCCCCCTCCTGAACCGTACCAGGCCGCATGCCCTCAACATGGGGGGTGGGTGCTTTGGGGAAGGGTGGCACCCTGCGGCCCCATGTTGATGAGGACAAGGGCCTCTTCCCGACAACCTTGGCCGTTGGTTGTCGGGGTCTGTGGGTGGGGGCTTATCGGAAACCGGGAGCCCCCTTTAATAAGGGGGCCCCCAGATCCCAGCCCACCACCCTATGTGAAGAAGTATGGGGTATGGGGTATGCCGGGCTCCTCCGATATCTTCTTACAGCTCTTTTACTGGGGGACTGGGGACTTTCATGACACTGGGGATGCAGACAGATTCATTCGCTGAGACTTGAGAAGTTGCAACTTTCAAACGAGCATCCTCCCAGCTGGAGGTAACCACAGCCTTTTGCTCCACCAGAGCGCTGCCAGGTGCTGGACTCATACACAAATTTTCAGGCTCAGCATCAATGTCACTTGGACACTCCATGTCAACCTCAGTTTTGTGGGTCACAGACAATGTGTCTGCTGTGCACTCGCCATTATTTTATTTGTCACCCATGTTAACCAAACCATCAAAAAAAATTTTCATCATGGCCAGAAATATAAATGCATTTGTTATATTTAATTTTGTCCATGTTCGACAGGGCAGTGTCTGGACAGGAACTGCACCCAGTGGAGTGGTCATCTACGGCCGCTTCACCATACACCAGCTTCACTGGCATGAGATCCTTTGCCAGCAACTGTCCTGACCCCTGACTACCATCACATAAAACATCTGGACCTGTGACTACAATCACTTCATTTATTTCTGTGCCGTCTGGCACTTCCACCAACCCTAGCTCATTTGGCATGGCATCAACCATTACCACATCATTATCCCCTTTGTGGATCACAGACATGACCTCTTCTGTGCATTCCCCCTTACTTGGAGGTTCCATCTCGTGAGCAATATCTGCAGTAGCAAGTGCACCCTTGCATATAAGTTGCTCTGCAGGTCCTTCATCTGGCACCGCAGAAGTCATGTCTGCTACTCTCTTACTAACGGAGGCCTTTTCCAACAAAGCCAACAGGCTTTTTGCCCACCTGTCACAGTCTGTTATCTCTGTGCTCCCAGAGGGACAGAGTGGCTCAGCAACAGACACGTTGCACATGTCACTTTTGTTCAAACCAGACTGTTGTAACACATTTTTAACCAGAGTAGGCTGCAATACCACACTCTCACCACCTTGCTCTGTCCCAGGCAACCTCTGGCTCCAAAACGCAGAGCTCCCTGGGGGTTTCTAGGCACACCTCTGTGGCCTTCGTCACCATTGCTAGGGGAGATAGCACATCTTTAACCGCATTCATAGCAATGTTTTTATCTCTAGTGAGTTGCATTAGCCCATTAGCAACTGGACCATCAACTTTAGCTAACACAATATTAGCAGTTTTACCCATCACATTATCATATTCAAGTTTACCACTTGCCTCCCCACTGGACAGGGCACTGCAGCGAGGCGAGTCTTTTTCCACACAGACAGTGGATCTCCCATTTGGGGTCTCCTCCACTCCAGTGGGCATGGCCACATGATCAGTCTCCTTCATGTATTTACCAGTAACAGTCTTACCCACTGCAGTAGTTTGGGTCACCATCTTCATTTCAGTACGGCATCTCAAGAACAAGTCATCTGCTGCACTCTTACTGGCCAACTCCTTCTGGTGGCCACGGGATGAAATTACAGCAGGTATCTCCCACTGTTTCGCACCCCCTGCTGACAAAAAAGGAAACTCCTTCTTGTTGCTAGGGGGGACTGCAAACATATTTTCACAGGAATCTGAGCCTGCAAATGAAAACTTTTGCTCAGCAGCAGTAGTATCTCCAGCCATATTCCATAATCTAGGGCAAGAAAATATACCATGCCCCAGCTGGCCACATTCCAGGCATGGTACTGGATTACTTTTTCCCAGGGTGCTTCTCTCCTGGTGACTCCCAGCTGGCAAAAACGCACAGGCCTCTTTGTTGGGATGTTGAGCCAAATCTCCCCTGCAGCTCCTCCTTTCCAGCATCACTTTCACTCTCGTTGCCATGGGAGACCGCACTCTCCCAGCAGAACTTTGCTGGCTCTCTCCAACATGATGTATCGGCTCCTCCTTAAGCCACTTGCCACGATCCTTATTAGACATAGCCCATGGTACACAGACAGCCCGACTGGCTTCTTCTGCGTTGCTATGGGCAATCACTCTCAGTCCCAGCCTTTGATCAGCCTCTCTTCTAGCAAATAACACAGGCTTCCCTCCGCTGGACCCTGTCTCAAGCTGTGTCACTTTCACACTTTTCGCAACAGCTGCTGGTTTAATTTAAGCAGCGTTGCCAGGGGCAACAACACCCCTCTCCCAGGTATGGACATCCGGTAGCTCTCTCTTTGTAATGAAGGTTGGCTTGCCTTCCACTATAGCTTGGTCCATTCCTGCCAGGTGCCGATTGCACCAATCCACTGCCGATTTAAACAGTGGTGGACTCTCCATATTTGCAGACACTCCACTGCACAGAGCAACAACAGGAGCACTGTCTCTTTAAGGGGTTTCTCCCTTCCAGATACACCACCTGCTGCACAAACTGCAGAGCACAGGCAGTTTCTGGCAATAGCTCACTGCTGTATTCGAGGATCTTCAGTTATGCCCGCATTCTCCACCACTTGTGATATTTGGGGGTTCTTTAGCTTCTGTGTAGAGCACACCATTGAGCAGAGACCATGCCAGCCATTAGTGATGGCCGAACGGTTCGCCCGGCGGTCGTTTCGCGGCGAATTTCGGCTGTTCGCGGTCCACCCGTTCGGCGGACTATTGGCGCCGTTCGCCCAGCGGACTTCCGTGTTTACTGTGTAAAAGAACTTTGACCTATGATGGCACATCCATCATGGGGTACAGGACAGCCAATTGAGACATTACAGCACATGGACACTTGGACATTCCCCCTAACTTATAAATACACCCGATCCGGCGGCCATTTTACATTCTTTCTTCTGTCACTATAGGGAGAGGTTGCTGTGTGGAGCAGGGAGAGATTACAGTGACCCAAATCGCTAGCTATTTGGTACACAAAAGTTCTTTTCAGGACTGGTATAGGTGTTAGGTGTAGTTCAGGATAGGCAGTGCTGTGCTAGTGATTGTTGCAGCAGCCTGAGTGTCTTTTGTCAGTTTAGAGAAAGGGACAGGACGGCGTGTGCTGCAGGGACAGCCAGTTTACTCATTAGCTGTTACTATCAGGTCCACAAAAGTGCTATTTCAATTATTGTTCCAGTAGCCTCTGTTTTGTCAGTTTATATAGGGACAGGCAGGAAGCAGTGTGTGAGGCAGTGAGGGTCAGTTTAATCAGTAGCTGTTACTATTAGTTCCACAAAGGTTTTTTTCAGGACTAGTATCAGTGGTATGGTAATAGGCTTGTACACGTATAATATTCTTTCTTCCGAATATATAAAGAATATTATACTTGACTGCTGCCCTTCTGCTGCAGTCTGCTAATCATTCACAACCCACTTGTTCCACAAAGCTCCTTATAAGGACTGGTATCTGTCTGTCTAGGGTGCTACAGTACGTAGGGTTGAGTGAGGTACAGTCTGCCATTCTATAAGGACTGGTATCGGTCCACAGTACATAGGGTTGAGGTGCACTACTGCTGACCGCTGCCCTATACTGCAGCAGTCCTTCACCGGTATAGGGACTGACGTACAGTCTGCTAATCACTCACACACAACCTACTTGGTCCACAAAAGTCCTTATAAGGACTGGTAAGGTATAGGGTGCTACAGTACATAGGGTTGAGTGAGGTACAGTCTGCTACTCTATAAGGACGGGTATAGGTCCACAATACATAGGGTTGAGGTGCACTACTGCTGACCGCTGCCTTATACTGCAGCAGTCCTTCATCGGTATAGGGACTGACGTACAGTCTGCTAATCACTCACACACAACCTACTTGGTCCACAAAAGTCCTTATAAGGACTGGTAAGGTATAGGGTGCTACAGTACATAGGGTTGAGTGAGGTACAGTCTGCTACTCTATAAGGACTGGTATAGGTCCACAATACAAAGGGTTGAGGTGCACTACTGCTGACCGCTGCCCTATACTGCAGCAGTCCTTCATCGGTATAGGGACTGACGTACAGTCTGCTAATCACTCACACACAACCTACTTGGTCCACAAAAGTCCTTATAAGGACTGGTAAGGTATAGGGTGCTACAGTACATAGGGTTGAGTGAGGTACAGTCTGCTACTCTATAAGGACGGGTATAGGTCCACAATACATAGGGTTGAGGTGCACTACTGCTGACCGCTGCCCTATACTGCAGCAGTCCTTCATCGGTATAGGGACTGACGTACAGTCTTCTAATCATTCACACACAACCTACTTGGTCCACTAAAGTCCTTATAAGGACTGGTAAGGTATAGGGTGCTACAGTACATAGGGTTGAGTGAGGTACAGTCTGCTACTCTATAAGGACTGGTATAGGTCCACAATACATAGGGTTGAGGTGCACTACTGCTGACCGCTGCCCTATACTGCAGCAGTCCTTCATCGGTATAGGGACTGACGTACAGTCTGCTAATCACTCACACACAACCTACTTGGTCCACAAAAGTCCTTATAAGGACTGGTAAGGTATAGGGTGCTACAGTACATAGGGTTGAGTGAGGTACAGTCTGCTACTCTATAAGGACTGGTATAGGTCCACAATACAAAGGGTTGAGGTGCACTACTGCTGACCGCTGCCCTATACTGCAGCAGTCCTTCATCGGTATAGGGACTGACGTACAGTCTGCTAATCACTCACACACAACCTACTTGGTCCACAAAAGTCCTTATAAGGACTGGTAAGGTATAGGGTGCTACAGTACATAGGGTTGAGTGAGGTACAGTCTGCTACTCTATAAGGACTTATATAGGTCCACAATACATAGGGTTGAGGTGCACTACTGCTGACCGCTGCCCTATACTGCAGCAGTCCTTCATCGGTATAGGGACTGAGAGTTTTGTCACAGGGTCATTTAAAAAATGACAGGCAGAGGAAGAGGCAGGCCCTTCCGCAGGGGTGGTAGGGGTAGGGTAGGAGCAACAGGCTTGAGCCAAAGTGGGAAGTTGCAGAAGGTGCGTTCAATTACTTTAAAGGACGCACCAGACTTGGTTGAGTGGCTCGCTCAGCCTTACTCTTCTGCACCCTCCTCATCCTCTCGATCTGCACCCTCTTCTTCACTCTCTGCTATGTGCACCCCCAAAGACACTACCACCAACAACACCACCACCACCACCACCACATACCTTCCGCTTGAGTCACAGGAATTATTTTCCGATCCATATCAAGACATTTCTGATGCGCAGCCACTCTTGGTATTGGATCAGGAAGAGGAGGCAGCAACAACCGCTACTCAGCAGTCTGACGACAGTACCCAGATCAGCCCAAGGAGGAGGTTGGTCCCCGGTGTTGCTGCCTACTCCGAGATCTCTACTTATAGCGGTGGGGAAGGTGACGTTGATGATGACGTGTCTAGTGATGTCACGTGGGTGCCCACAAGAGAGGAAGAGGAGGGGAGTTCAGAGGGAGATATGGATTAGCAGATAGGGAGGAGAAGCAGGAATAACTTACATTGCACAGGAGGGACAAAGCAGACTGCAAATGTATCAGGAGCGAGTCATCGACCATGTACGGTCACATCTGGCGCTCCCAGGACACCGGCACATGGCTCCGCAGTGTGGGCTTTTTTTTTTTTTTTTCCGGAAAGTGTTTTATTTATTCAAACAGTAAATACAAAAGCCAACAGAAGCGAAAAAGTGACACGAGTACATAAACCAAAAGTATTGTTCAGTCTTATATGAGTACAATTAATGAAACAATGCGCACACATAGCAATAAGCCCACCTCCTAGTACTGAATGGTGTGGACTCGAGAGACAGATTGTCTCACATATTGTGGATAATCTTGGTATAGGGCCTCGAGTGTGCGTCCTACAAAGCAAGTTAGGGAGATAAAGTGTTTTGTAGTCAGCGGAGATGGCTACGTTGAAGGCTCGTGTGACAAGCTCGACATGTGAAATGGAGCGTGAGTAAGTTGGCAAGGTGTATAGGGGGGGGGGGGTAGTAAGAAGACAGATCAGTTGGGAAGGAGGAGGGGAGGGGTGGAAAGAAGAGGAGGGGGGGGAGGAGAAAAATAAAACAAATGGACAAATAAATATAAAGGGGAAAGGGGGACCAGGGGGGAGGGTGGAGAGTGTTCGTCTCCGACTCCCTTGCAGATGTGCTTATCCGATAGATTCTTATGTTCGGTAGTCGTAAGGGAGTACAAATCTGAACCAGACACCTGGCGTTCTATGAAAAAGGGGTGGGTGCATAGAGAAGGATATCAATATCTTTTAAATGTAGCTGATGAGGTCAAACAAACCAGTATTCGGTGGATTGTCTATTCTATCCTGGGTGGCCTATTAGATCTAAGTGGCGGGGTTACTAAGGGTGTCAAATGTAGTTGTTGCTTGGAAGGATATCCAATCCGCCCATTGTTTGCTAAATTTGGCAGGGGTATCGTGAGCAGTGTGAATAAGTTTTTCCATGTCTGCAATTTTCTGAATCCTGGCGAACCATTCTTTGATTGACGGTGTGGTCAAGGATTTCCAGTGCGGGGGTATACATTGCTTTGCCGCGTTAATTAAATGCATCGTTAGAGACTTATGATACCGTTTATGAGGGAGTGTCGAGAGGTGAAGAAGAAATTGTGCTGGTGTGAATGGGATGTCAAGACCGGTGACAGTGGAGATAGTTTGATGAACCGTTTTCCAAAATGTCTGAAGGGCTGGGCACTCCCACCATATGTGGAGTAGGGTGCCTTTGGACTGATGGCAACGCCAGCAAGCAGCAGAGACCTCCGGGTTAAATTTGTTAAGGATAAACGGCGTGCGATACCATCTGGACTGGATTTTATATCCATTTTCCTGTGCATACACATTTCTCAAGCCTTTGTGGATGTTTAGGAAAATCTTCCCCCAGTTCTCTTCTGAGATCGGGATCACTAGGTCATTTTCCCATTGCTTGCAGGCTTTGCCTTCATTAGCTTTTAAGTTTTCATATAAGAGATTGTGGGTGAAAGAGATAAGATGGGTTTGGGGCGTTCTTTGCATACATAGCCTTTCAAAAGAGGTCAGTGGTCTGGAGTATTGTGCATCTTTGTCAGTGGATTTAAGGTATTGTGTCATGAGGAGATAGTCCCATGGAGGAATGGGTGGGCGTTCAACTGTTAAAGATAATTGATGAGCTGAAAGGAGTTTGCCTCGACGGTACAGTTGGTGTGCTCTGGGGTATTTTTCCGGCCAGTGTTTAGTCAAGTAGCGGTTGTGCATGCCCGGGGGAAAGTCAGGGTTTAGTTTTATTGGAGTCATTGGGCCTGGAGTCGAGGATATGGGTGTTTTTCGACATGTTTGGTGGAAATATTGCAGGGTCGGGCCAATCAATGGGTGTACTAGTATATCTCTTGGGACGTGTTTCAGGGGTATCCACGGGAGGGTGTTCAGATGTAAGTCAGTAAAAGAGGCCTCTAGATTTACCCAGTCTTTTGGAGCCGAGTGAAGGTTCCAATCAAGAATTCTTGTGAGATGTACTGCTATGTTATAATTAGAGAGATTAGGAAGGCCAATGCCTCCGAGATGCTTCGGACGAGTAAGCGTGAGAAATTTTGTTCTAGGTGAGCGGCCACCCCAGAGAAATTTAGAGCAGATACTGTTGTATGTGCGGAAGTATGAGGGGGGGATCTTTATAGGGATAGTTTGCAAGATATACAACAATCTAGGTAACGCATTCATTTTTAGAACAGCGGCCCTACCAAACCAAGAGATTGTGGACTTATTCCATAATTTAAGGTCAGATTCCAATTTGGACAGGAGGGGGAGGTGATTTTTGGCATATAAGTCTGTGAGTTGCGTGGGAAGTTGAATCCCTAGATAGGTGATCGTTTCCTTTTTCCATATGAAGGGGAAATTAATCTTGCATTGTTCTACAATGTGTTGTGGGAGGGATATGTTAAGGGCAAAGGACTTCGAAAAGTTGATTTTGAGATTGGACAGGTCTTGGAACTTTTGAAACGTTTGTAAAAGGTTCGGGAGAGAGATGATTGGGTTCGTTAGGAAAAGTAAAATGTCATCTGCGAAAGCAGCGTATTTATATTCCCTGGTGGGTGCCTGGATGCCCTGGATGTTAGTATTGAGTGTTAGTTGCCTAAGAAGAGGCTCAAGCGTGAGAATAAAAAGAATGGGGGATAAAGGGCAACCCTGTCTCGTTCCATTACCGATGTGGAAGGCATTCGACAGGGTACGGTTGACTCTTACCTTAGCTGTTGGGTTCGTGTATAGGGAGAGAATCATTTCTGTCATACGTGGTCCGAGACCTGTCGCTGCTAGTACTGCTTCCATATAGTCCCATGCCACCCTGTCGAATGCCTTCTCTGCATCTAGCGAAAGGAAAAAGCTCTTCTGTTTGGTCCGGGAAATAAGTTGGTGTAGATTAATGGCTTTAAGGGTATTATCCCTGGCCTCTCTACCAGGGACAAAGCCTACTTGGTCATAAGATATGAGAGAGGGGAGGCAGGGCAGCAATCTATTGGCTAATATTTTGGAGAATATTTTTAAATCTACGTTCAAGAGCGAAATCGGGCGGTAGTTACATGGGAGGGTGGGGTCTTTGCCTTCTTTAGGGATAACTACAACGTGGGCTTCTAGCATGCCTTGCGTGAAAGGGCTAGAGGGGGAGATGGAGTTGAATGCTCGTAAAAATGGGGTTTTTAAAATTTCTGAGAAGGTTTTATAATAAGTGGTAGGGAGGCCGTCCGGGCCTGGGCTTTTGCCTGCTTTCGATTGTTTTAGGGCGTCATTCCATTCTTGCTCCGTGATCGGCGAGTCAAGATTGGTGGCCACCTCAGCAGAGATTTTATCCGGGGCAAAGAGTTCCAGGAACGCTTTAATAGCGGGAGCTCGTTGAGGATTTGGATGCTTGTTGGGTTCAGAACCGTTTAAGTTATACAGCGAGGAGTAATATCTTTCAAATTCTGTAGCTATGTCTCTATTATGGGTCAATTGGGTACCTACAGGGGATTGTAGATGGTGGATTGTGTTGTTGGCTCTTTTTTTGCGTAGTGCTTGTGCGAGGAGATGGCTGCTTTTGTTGCCAAACTCATAAAATAGTTTTTGAGAGAGTGCATAATTTTTCTTAATGGAACTGTTTAGCTCATCTCGTATGAGCAGGCGTGTTTCGGTCAATTCTAGAAGGGTTGTTTGAGCTAGGGAGCTCTTATGGGAGGATTCCAGTTTGGCTAATTTTTTGAATAAGGCCGTAAGTTTGGCTTTTTTTTCTTTTTTGAGGGAGGCAGATAGGGAGATCATTTTGCCTCTAATCACACATTTGTGGGCTTCCCATTGGGTAAGTTTGGATGTGTCAGGAGTGTCATTTTCTGCGAAGTAATTCGTGAGGCAGTCTCGAATCTGTTGTTCAAATACAGGGTTTGTGAGAATAGTTGGGTCGAGTCTCCATATGTATGAGTGTTCTAGTTTTTCTGGAAATGTGAGTGTCATAGTGACGGGATGATGGTCAGAAAAGGTCATCGGGTCGATGGTAGCTGTCGACAAAGATGCTAAGTCTTGTTGGGTGACGAAGAGGTAGTCTAGTCGTGAGTATTTGTTGTGGGGAGTAGAAAAGTATGTATAGTCCTTTACAGTGGGGTTAATGGTTCGCCAGGAGTCATGTAGCAGTAATTCCCATAGACAATTCTTAATTTGTTTGAGTGCCCTATAGGGTATGTGGGAGCTGCCAGAAGATGTGTCTAGCAAGGGGTCGAGAGGGACATTCAGGTCTCCTCCAAAAATCAGGAGTCCTGCTTGAAAGGAAATCAATTTACTTGAAATATCACGGAAGAAAGGAACTTGGCCAGAATTTGGGCTGTATACATTTGCTAGCGTAATCGGCCTATTTCCAATGTGGCCTTTAAGGAAAAGGAACCTGCCTTGCTCATCAATCAGTTTATCGGATATCTGCACCGGGATTCGTTTGGAAATGAGGATTGAGACTCCTTTAGATTTAGAAATGGGGGAGGTTGCATGAAAAACGTGAGGGTAGAGATTGTTAGTTAATTTAGGAATGTTTCTGGAGCTGAAGTGGGTTTCTTGTATGAAGACCACGTCAGCTTTTTTACAGCGTAATAGTGAAAACAATTGCAAGCGTTTTTCAGGTGTATTCAGCCCATTGGCGTTAAGTGTTAGTACTTTCAAAGATTGGTTTAGTGTCTTATTCGCCTGAGGCGCCATGCCTGCGGGGGGGGTAGCAAACTATTTCTAAGGGGCGGGGTCGGGGGGAGTCAGAGACGAACAACAACAAAAAAAAAAAAAAAGGGGGGGGGGAAAGAGGATGAGATGAATTAGTAGAGTAGGAGAGGTAAGAGTTGCCCAGGGAGAGTGGTAAGGAGTCCTTCCCAGGTATGGGAAGCGCGGGAGAATACGGAAGTGGGGGTTAGCCTGCAACCCCACTATATATTACTGGGGTACCGATGAGGGCAGTGGTTCCTACAGAAACCGCTTCGTGGGAGAGTGGTAGGAAACGCCCTACAAGATGGGTGAGTTCCATGCTCCTGTGAGGTCAGGGTGTTTATGGCTTGGGATGAAATACCGGTCTGATGAGTAGCCAGCCGAGAGTTGTGCTCAAGGCTAGCTTTGGGAGAAGTATGTTTCGAGGGTATGGTCATGGTGAGAGATTAAGTGGACAAGGTGGGGGTATAGGGGGAATATAGAGAGGATCTATTGCCGGATGGGGCATCAGTTTAGTCGGACGCGTATGGTCATGGTATGGTAGTACAACTTACAATTCAATCATATAGATCTACCAGGATCTCGTTTAAGGGGGTCAGAAAGCTCAAACGGGATCTTAAAGAAGGACATCTGTGACAGCTAGGAGCAGTGGAAGTCATATAATAAAAAATAAGAGCGTGTCACAAACCAGTAAACCAGTAAGGGCAATGGTACAATGTGCCCAATCATGAAACCATATAAATACCTGTAAACTAGGGTACATAACAGAACAATCTAGGCACATAAATGTTGAAACAATAATTCTTACCTTTTGAGTTGCACCTGGGTGTGCAAATCTGTGAAAAGACATGTCAAACATGACAACAGGAGTACTAGGCTGTCAGCCTCAATGATGGCCGAATCGGAAAGTGGGAGGTTTTTGCAGAATAGAGTAGAGAGGTGTACTTCACAATGAAGAGGACCTGTCTAAGTGGAGGGGCAGATATTACTGCTTTAGAGAGTCACCTCCCAGCAACCGAGTCGAGACCTAGAACACAACAGAAGAAAAACAAGAACAAACTATAGTAGTACATCCTAGGTTTTGATATCTCTATTAATGTGGTAGCATAGACAATTGAGGCTCAGAGACTTGGGGTGCCTACAAATATCTTGCTTAAGGCAAAGTTATCATTTTTACAAGAAGGGAGAGCAGAAGGGTGTGAGCGTAGAAAGCAAGTAGAAATCAGGAGAGGAAGAGCAGAAGTAGTAGTAGAAAAAAAGAAGAGGTAGGGCAGAAATGATGGGAGAGTCCAGTTAGCAAAAGAAACGTTACTGACAGGGGAATCTGGTCAGGAAAGAACCAGAGACCCCAAATTCGTGCGGGTTGAATGATATTCATCTGACGGGCTAATTAATTACTAGTGACTCAATCGTCTTAGTGTATAGTTTGCTTGAAACGAAGCAATGTTAGCCAGAGCCTAGGGGAGGCCAGTTACAGAACTCAGGGAAAGTAGTGCACGTCCGTCCTTGTAACAGAAGCGGGTCTCTAGGGCACGGATATGTCCACATAGGGGAGAAACTCGAAGTCGTTACTCCTGAGGTAAACTGGGTCATATTCCACCTGGGGAGGACACAGTACATGTCATTTATGTGGATGAGGGCAGAGATAAAATATGGGTCAAAACAGGTCGGTGTGGCCCTGTTATGTGTGGAGGGAATCAATAAGCAAGTGACACAAATTGGGTACTTCCCTGTATCAGACGATGCTTAGTGTCAAGTTAGTGAAGCCGTGCTCTGCGATGTGCTGGTGAGGCAAAAGGGACTGCCATTTCTTGGTGCACTCAGATCCTTCGGTGGAGTGTGAGGCAGTGGTGGGTGGGTTCTCCTGTGTCCGCCATTAGCGTTGCCCTCCTCGTGGATACCATCCATAGAGGTTGCTCTTCTGGGCATGGGTAGACGGAAATCGCTATACCAATCTGGCAGGTCAACCGGTGGTATGCCCATTAGCTCGCAAAAGTGGTCGACGTCTTCTGGTACCTTCAGGTTCGCTGTACGGCCTTGATGGGTTGCGGACAAGCAAAAGGGGAATTTCCAGCGATAGACAATAGATCTGGCCCATAGAACTTCTAGGAGAGGTTTCAGTTCTCGTCTGCGCTGCAAAGTAATGCTGGATAGATCCTGGTATATTTTAATGGAGGCCCCTTGAAAGGATATCTGGTTGCGACTTCTCGCTTTACGGAGTATTTCCTCCTTGAGGTGATAATCAATGAGGCAACAAACCGCATCTCTCGGTGGATCAGTGTCTCTGCCACGCGGGCGCAAGGCTCTGTGGAGACGCTCAAATGAGATTGGTGTTTCAAGGGGTCTTTCCAGCAGCTCATTAAATATAGCCGTGACTGATTGCGACAGTTGAGTGGGATCAATGGATTCTGGGATGCCTCTTACCCTCAGATTTCGTCTTCTCCCACGATTGTCAAGATCCTCCATGTGGCGATTGATCTCTCTCAGATGACTAGAGTGAGATTCAGTCACTTGTTGTACTTGACACAGCGCAGTGTCATGGCGGTATTGTGCTTCCTCCACCTCTTCCACTCTGATGGCTATAGCTTGCATATCAGCTCTCATATCCGTGATTGCTGCCATCAGGGTGGATTTAATGTCCGCCGCTAGGCTGCGGAGATCCTCTATGCTGACAGGTGGGGGATTAGGAGCTTCCATCTCTGCTCCCAGAGATCTACAGGCGCCTGAGCGGGACGGGCTGCGGCTGGGAGTGCGTGTGCCCTGAGGTGGATCCGTCTGAGAGGCCTGTGGCAAAGAGGCTGGCGTGCTGTCTCTAGGCCGCGGTCCGAAGAGCGCGGGGATGCGGCGGCCTTGCGCGGATTCGGGACCCAGCGGGGATCGGGAGCGGGTGGCGGAGTTGCTACGGGCTGTTCTCA
This sequence comes from Lithobates pipiens, assembly GCF_037356315.1. Classification (NCBI taxonomy): domain Eukaryota; kingdom Metazoa; phylum Chordata; class Amphibia; order Anura; family Ranidae; genus Lithobates; species Lithobates pipiens. The sequence continues at coordinate 384,337,609 of NW_027507764.1, forward strand.
CCATAACTGACCCTCGGAGCTGCGGGTTATCGGTAAGGCTGGACCTCGTGGAGCGGGAGCTCTGTTCTTACACGTCCATCTTGGAACGGATCCAGGCCACCAGTGTGGGCTTTTTTTAACGTGTCTGCTGCTGACAATAGCGTTGCCATCTGCAATCTTTGCAGTCAACGCATTAGTCGCGGTAAGCCCAACACTCACCTAGGGATGACCGCCTTAAGAAGGCACATGAGCAGCCATCACCGAGCCGAGTGGGAGCAACGGAACACACAAAGCCACACTGCAGGCTCTCACCGTCCAGCCTCGTCTTCTACTTCTCCTTCTCCTCTCTCCTCACAATTGTCCTCCACTCCACCTTCCATCACGCCAAGCTCACGTTTTTCTGCAAAAAGGCAGGCTTCCGTGGGCCTAATGTTCGAGCGTAAAAAAATGATGATGCCGGATAACCCTCTTGCCCAACGGTTGACGGCTGGCTTGTCAGAACTGATAGCCCGCCAACTACTGCCATATAAACTGGTGGACTCAGAGGCCTTTCGCAAATTTGTGGCCATTGGAACACTACAATGGAAGGTCCCAGGAAGGAAGTATTTCTCAGAGAAGGGCATCCCAGAGCTATATGGCCATGTTCAGCGTGAACGCAAGTGAATGTATCTCTGGCACACAGTGTCGGTGCCAAGATACATCTGACCACAGACACGTGGTCTAGCAAACACGGGTAGGGAAGGTATATCACTTTTACTGCCCACTCGGTGAACCTTCTGACGGCCGTCAAGCATGTAACCCGTGCCACCCGTGTAGATTTGGTTTTACCGCCACGGATTGCATGCAGGCCTGACTCTTCTTCTCCTCCTCCTCCTACTCCATCCTCCTCCCTCTCCTCCCCGGCTGACTCCTCCTTTTCCGCTGCTAGCGTCTCTTCCGCTGTGCTGCCCAAGCTCCCCAGAACCTATTCGACATGCCAGGTGAGACGTTGCCATGCCGTGCTGCGTCTGTTGTGCCTGGAAGCCAAGAGCCACACTGGCCCGGCACTCCTTTCAGCTTTGCGTTCACAGGCAGATCAGTGGCTAACACCGCTCAATTTGACAGTTGGTAAAGTGGTGTGTGACAACGGTGCCAATCTGCTTAGCGCATTGAAACAGGGCAAAATCACGCACGTGCCATGCATGGCACACGTCTTAAACTTGGTCGTGCAGCGATTCGTTGTCAAATACCCTGGGGTCCAGGACATCTTGCGGCAGGCAAGGAAAATCTCGGCCCATTTCAGAAGATCTTACACGGCCATGGCTCGCCTTGCTGACATTCAGCAGCGACACAATCTGCCTGTCAGACGTCTTATTTGCGATAGCCCGACGCGATGGAACTCAACCTTCTATATGCTTGATAGGCTGCTCCAGCAGAAACGTGCAGTTAACGTCTACCTGTATGAACTCTGCAGCAGAACCGGTTCTGGGGAGCTGGGTTTTTTTTTCACCACGCCAGTGGCTGCTCATGCGCGACGCATGCAGACTTCTGCGCCCATTTGAGGAGATCACCAAACTGGTCAGTCGCAGCCATTGCGCCATCAGTGACATGGTACCTTATGCCTTCTTTATGGAGCGTGCATTGCTTCGTGTCATTGATCAAACTGTGGAGGAGCAGGAGCGGGAAGATGAGGAAGTCACAATGCTGGATGAATTCCCAGGGGGGGCTACCCTATCTGAGACAAGTGAACAACAGGAGTCTGAAGAGGAGTCAGAGGAGGATGGATGGTGCCGGGGCGGATGAGGAGGCGCAAGAAGAGCATGCTTTAAACCTTTCTGGGATCCCTGTTGTGCGTGGATGGGGAGAGGATAATGAAGAGGACGACATTATCCTGGATTCTGAGCAGGAGCCAGGCCACCACACCGCTTCCACTTTAGTGCAAATGGGGGCCTTCATGCTCCAGTGTTTTAATAGGGATCCCCGTATAAAAAGCATAAGGGTCAAGGACCAGTACTGGGTGGCAACGTACTTAGACCCCCGGTACAAACACAAAATGGCGGAAATGTTACCGCCGTCACAGAGGGCTGTCAGAATGCAGCACTTTCAGGCCTTGCTTCAAGAAATGCTGCATTCTGCTTTTGCGTGCGCTGGCAGAGGAGCAATTCCCACTCCCAGAGAAGGAGTTGCGCGTACCAATCCAACAGCGCCTGCAAGAAGAGGCCGGTTTGAAGATGTGTTGGTGACTTCGGATATGAGATCATTCTTTCAGCCGACCCATCGACAGGTGTCATCCGGATCCAGCATCAGGGAACACCTAGACCGTCAGGTGTCCGACTACATCGGGTTAACGGCCGATGTGGACGCTCTGAGGAGTGATGAACCCCTGGACTACTGGGTGGGCAGGCTTGACCTCTGGCCAGAGCTTGCCCAATTTGCAATCGAACTGTTGGCTTGCCCCTCATCCAGTGTCCTGTCCGAAAGGACGTTCAACGCAGCAGGGGGGATCGTGACCGATAAGCGTACTCGCCTAGCTCATGACAATGTTAACTACCTCACATTTCTAAAAATTAATGAGGCATGGATCTCTGAGGAATTCAACACATGTGACCAGTAGACCATGTATATGTCTATAAACAATTTTTTTAATCGAGCACAGAGACCTTCTTTTTTCATTTGGCTCACTTACTAGTCCAAAAAAAGCACACCGTACTATATGCCCGTACCCTCCTCTTTGAAGAGGTTGAGCGGTGTCATATTTCTACTGGGGCTGCTTATTATGAGGGGCTCCCACCATCCCTGTGCTGTGCTGACGTCCTCCTGGGGCTGTACCTCTGCTGTGCATATTATGAGGGGCTCCCACCATCCCTGTGCTGTGCTGACTTCCTCCTGGGGCTGTACCTCTGCCGTGCATATTATGAGGGGCTCCCACCATCCCTGTGCTGTGCTGACATCCTCCTGGGGCTGTACCTCTGCTGTGCATATTATGAGGTGCTCCCACCATCCCTGTGCTATGCTCATTATGAGGGGCTCCCACCATCCCTGTGCTGTGCTGACTTACTCCTGGGGCTGCTTATTATGAGGGGCTCCCACCATCCCTGTGCTATGCTGACATCCTGCTGGGGCTGCTTATTATGAGGGGCTCCCACCATCCCTGTGCTATGCTGACATCCTCCTGGGGCTGCTTATTATGAGGGGCTCCCACCATCCCTGTGCTATGCTCATTATGAGGGGCTCCCACCATCCCTGTGCTATGCTGACTTCCTCCTGGGGCTGCTTACGGTGCAGGTGTCAGTGCTGTATATCACGGTGCTGATGTCAGTGCTCTCTGTCACGGTGCTGCTGTCAGTGCTGTATATCACGGTGCTGGTGTGAGTGCTTTATGTCACGCTGTTGATGTCAGTGCTCTCTATCACGGTGCTGCTGTCAGATCACTCTATCACGGTGCAGGTGTCATTGCTGTATGTCACGCTGCTGATGTCAGTGCTCTCTATCATGGTGCTGCTGTCATTGCTGTATATCACGGTGCTGGTGTTAGTGCTTTATGTCACGCTGCTGATGGCAGTGCTCTCTATCACGGTGCTGCTGTCAGTGCTGTATATCACGGTGCTGGTGTGAGTGCTTTATGTCACGCTGCTGATGTCAGTGCTCTCTATCACAGTGCTGCTGTCAGATCACTCTATCACGGTGCAGGTGTCATTGCTGTATGTCACGCTGCTGATGTCAGTGCTCTCTATCACGGTGCTGCTGTCAGTGCTGTATATCACGGTGCTGGTGTGAGTGCTTTATGTCACGCTGCTGATGTCAGTGCTCTCTATCACGGTGCTGCTGTCAGTGCTGTATATCACGGTGCTGGTGTGAGTGCTTTATGTCACGCTGCTGATGTCAGTGCTCTCTATCACGGTGCTGTTGTCAGATCACTCTATCACGGTGCAGGTGTCATTGCTGTATGTCACGCTGCTGATGTCAGTGCTCTCTATCATGGTGCTGTTGTCAGATCACTCTATCACGGTGCAGGTGTCATTGCTGTATGTCACGCTGCTGGTGATCATCTCCTGCACCCTCTTCTTTGCCTACCCTGGTCCCTGACCTTCCCTCTCCTCCATTGCCTTCATGCGCTCCACAGTCCTGAATTGTCACAACAATTTCCCATATAAAAAAAGAATGCTTGTAGTTGTCGATCCCAGATTCACCTCATACATGTGTTATGTCATTGGCCATGTGGTGGGACTATGTTTGCACATCTATTAATTATTTTGTGGCTGCAAATTTGACCTGTAGGTTTGCGAAGTTTGCCTCCCATTGAAGTCAATGGGGCCCGCCGCGAACGTTCCGGTTCGCGAACTATGGGCCACGTTCGCGGTCCGCGTTCGCGAAACGTCACGTTGGAAGTTCGTCCATCACTACCAGCCATGCCATTTAAGGGCTTGTTGGCCCACTTTTATTAAATGAAAAAAAGAAAACAAGTCCAATAACAGAAGGGTTGCCGACACAGGGTTATCAGCTTTCCACAGCAAACACTCTTTAGCAGCACTGCTGCTCATGCTTAGGCTTCAGCCCTCTCGGCTCTATAACGGAGTTCCTTTACACTCTGTACCTCAACACTCTTCCAGCTTCCACAGGCTTGGACCCTCTGTCTGCTCTGACAGACAGAACTGTGCAGACATGCACACTTCTCCCTTGCTTACCTGGACTCCTCGGGAGGGTGGAGCCCAGAACCACGGTCTTGGCTCTGTTATAAGCCCAGGACCCATCTGTTCAATCAACCAGCCAGACTCCTGGCTGTTCCAAAAACCCGGTCCCAGGATTGGAGATTCCGTCCCACCCATACCGCTATGGAATCCCCGGGCTCCAGGTCCCCAACTGGATTTTTGTAAACAATGAAGAAAGGGAAAAGCCAGTTTCCTCCCAAATAAGCTACTCCCCTGGAGCCCCTCAGCCTGCCTGGTTGAGAACCCTGCATCCTTCTGCTGGTGGGGTACCACACTACCACACTATGTTTTGACGATGTTTGTTCTTTATACTTTTATTATTAAACAAGTGTGATTTAACTGTACTTCCATCTCTGTCTGTTTTCATGGTTTCTGACACACATGAGCATTGTTGTGTGCACCCCTTATGTGTGCTGCTTGTACTGTGTCCCCAGTTAGGTTTTTTTTACACATTATGGCTGCTTATACAAAGGAATTTGGTATTTTTACTAAATTATACTTGTTCATTTAGTGTCTTTTTTGTGATTAGCTGGGATTGGCCAAAGCTAATCATGTGGTACAGATGGGCTGTGATTGGCACTGTCTGTACCATGTGATCACTGTGACCAATCACAGCTAGCAACACAATTGTATACAATGGATGGCATGAACAGAAGCCATCCATTGTTTACAATTGTCATGTGATATGTTGTGATTGGTCAGAGCAATCATATGGTCTGGCAGCGGGGCAGTGGACACAGCCGGTGAAAGATCATGCCACTGCATGGCCATGTGAGAGGTGCATTCTGGGAGGACGTCATATGATGTCCTCCCAGAACAACAGTGCTTTAACACCTTTCCGCCTTGCCTATAGTACAAAAACACCTGGGCGGGAAGGTGTTGAATAAAATAGAATTTTCTTTTTCTAAAGTGGGTAGGATAATCAGAACAGTTCTAATTCAGATAAAAACAGGCAGACCTATGAGACCTAAACTTTTTTGTATTGTTGGCCTTGTCTGCCCCTGTTTATTTACAATTGTTAACTTATTTGACCTCTAGTTATCCCTTCTGTGTCTGTGTGAGAAGAGATCTAAAAGTGTGAGAGGATCTTGTTGATGGAGAGTGTGATGGAACTGAGGAATTGCTGTTGGAATTACGTACGAATGTGTAAACATTTTACTGGAGTATCTTATAGCATTACCCCCCGCCCCCCGTATTCATGAGGTATAAAACACTCAGTTCCTTGGACTTTGCATAAAGTAATCATTTATTTTTGTTTAACCAATGGGTTGAACAAAAAAAATTACCAATTCCCCAATCCACACTATCTAGGTGGATGAGGAAATCACTCCCATGGCTTTCCCTGCCAACAGGCAGTCCATCAGTATATTGACTTCTGTACAACCATCCTGCCCATACATGTATCAAAATTTAGCCAGTCTTTGCTGAACCAGACATATTTTGATACATGTATGTCCACCTTTACACAGCCAGAAAGGGCTGCATGGGCTGGGACAGTGAAAATAAAAGGGAGATTTTAACAATTTCCCTACCGGCCTATAGTCATATGACATCCGCAGGAGCATTCTGCCATCCTGGGTGGGCATCATATGACATCCTCTGCTATTCGACTCTTCTGCTGGCTCCCGGGGCCCGCAGCACAACGATTGAGGAAGAGACGTGTCCCTTGGACACAGCCCATCCCAGATCAGTGTAACGAGCTAATTTCATTGACTTTTTACCACATGACCGGCTGGATCCAATTACAGTCGGTCACATGCACTGTCCTCGTGCACGGCACTCTTGCGTGCCCCTAGGGCACTCAGAGCGGCGATTGGGGACAAGGCTTGTCACTCTGACACAACTCATCCTCGATCTTGGTAAAGAGCCAATGAAATTGGCTCTTTACCACCTGTCTGGCTGTGTCCAATCACAGCTGGTCACAGAATGTCAACAAATCATGGTAACAAACTGTTAACGGGTTTTCCTTCTCATGCGGTGTGAGGAGGAGTTTGCAGTAACAGCTCGTTACTGCTTACAGTGTACACCCAATCACACTGATTGCCCCCTCCCTAATAAAGAGGACATGTCACCACCCATCAAAGTACCTGTCATCACCTATCAATGCACCTGTCACTAGCGCCTCAGAGTACCCAAGTACCTACCCGATTACCTGTCACCAGCCCATCTGAAGTACCCGAGTACCTGTCACCAGCCCATCAGAGTACCCGAGTACCCGTCATCATCTCACCTGAGTATTATTATTATTATACACATTTTATATAGCACCAACAGTTTACGCAGCGCTTTACAATATATAGAGGGGACAACACAATTACAGTACAATACAAAAGGAACAGGTACAGGTAGAAAAAAGCTCATCTGAGTAGCCGAGTACCTGTCACCAGCCCATCTGAGTACCCGAGTACCTGTCACCAGCGCATCTGAGTACCCGAGTACCTTTCACCAGCCCATCTGAATACCCGAGTACCTGTCACCAGCCCATCAGAGTAACTAATTATCTGTCACCAGGCCATCAGAGAAACCAAGTACCAGTCACCAGCCCATCAGAGTACCCGAGTACCTATCTGCAGCCCATCAAATTACCCGAGCACCTGTCTCCCGCTCATCAGATTACCCAAGTACCTATTTGCAGCCCATGCCTCATAAAATATACATTGGAGTGTTTTGTGGGTAATTCCACTTATCTGGTGCTCCAGGACCTTCAAAATTGTGATAGGAAGGAATTAAATTATATGTGTAATTTATGCTCCTAGAACGCCTGATGGTACTAATTAAATTTTGGACATCTGTATGTGGCCAGGCTGTGTAAAAGTCTCACACATGTGGTATCACCATACTAGTAGCAGAATGTATTTTGGGACATACTTTTTGCTATGTACGTGCTATGTGTTAGAAATATCATATACAATGATTATTTTCTGTATAAAAATACATTTTCATTTTCTTTCCACGTTTTCTGAAGACTTGTGGAAAAAAAATAACCATTCAAAAGACTCCTTATGCTTCATATAATATAACTTGGGGTGTTTGCTTTCCAAAATTGGGTCATTTTGTGGATAATTCCATTGTCCTGGTGCTCCAGGACCTTCGAAAATGTAATAGGTCCTTAGGAAATTTTAAGTGTAATTTATGTTCCAGAACACCTGACAGTGCTCCCTGCATGTTGGACCTCTCTATTTGGCCAGGCTGTGTAAAAGTCTCACACATGTGGTATCACCATACTCAGGAGGAGTAGCAGAATGTATTTTAGGATATAATTTGAAATAATGCTTTTGCTGTGTGTGAGAAATAACTTGACAATATTGTGTAAAGAAAACAATAATAATAATTTCCTAATTTTCCCAAGAATTGTGGGAAAAAATTACAACTTCAAAAAACTCACTATGCCTCTTACTAAATACATTGGACTGTATACTTTTCAAAAAGGGTCATTTTGGGGGTATTTTTACTTTCCTTACATTTCAGGCCCTGAAGTACATCCGCCAGCGCACCAGGTGTGATCAATTTTCAATGATTTGCAACATAGCTTGTAGACTCTATAACTTTCACACAGACCAAATAATTTACACTTATTTGGGTTATTTTTACCAAAGATATACAGCAGTATAAATTGTGGGCCAAATGTATGAAAAAACATTATTTATTTGCAAAATGTTATCATAGAAACTAAAACAGAATGTTTTTTTTTCAAAATGTTTGCTCTTTTTTCACTTATGTGGCAAAAAAATAAAAAACACACCGGTGATTAAATACCACCAAAAGAAAGCTCTATTTGTGTGAAAAAAAATTTGTAAAAGTTTTGTTTGGGTATAGTATTGCATGACTGAGTAATTGGCATTTAAAATGCGAGAGCGCTGAAAGCTGGAAATTGGTCTGGGCAGGAAGGGTGTAAAAGTGTCCTGTACTGAAGTGGTTAAATACCCTAAAATTGACTGGTGTTATGGCACTACCAGAACAATATAAGGGTAGAATTCTGTAAACTTATTACTAGACAATTTTATGGGAGTTTTTAGAAGCTCCAACTATTTTCTGTTAGATCTGTTAATTTGAAACAATGCATGGCTTAATACACATAATTATATAAAATAAATGTGGGTAGCAGTGACCATAACATGATTGCTTTTGATTTAACTTGTAAACCAGGACCACATACTGGAAAAATAAAAAATACATTTAAGAGAGAAAATTTTCATAATTTTGTTGTCCAGGATTTAAATTGGGTAATATAGTCCTCAAAAACACAGAACAAAAATGGGAATCTTTCAATTCAACTGTGTGCAACTAAAAAATATATTGTAAATAAAGCTACGCTCAAACACCACCATAAATTATGATTTAAATATACCCAAATTAATCAAAAATGTACTGTGCTTGTAGGATATTTAGTGAATTAGTGTGAAACCACCCATACAAATAGTGAAGAACTTAAAAATAGTCCAAATTATAACTGTTTAGTGACGTGTTCTTCCAGTGACGTTAACATCCAACACCACAAATGAAGTGCATCCTCCACCCCAAGAAATGCACACTTACCAGCTTAAGTGGACCTTCTATCATGGGAGATTTCAATTGCTGGTGGCTAATGCCCAGCCAAGGCCTTTATCCAATAAGAGGGATATCCACAAGGTAACTCCCACCAAACATAATTTTCATAAAGCGAAGGCACAAACAACATTTGTATTAGTAGCTCATTCGGGACCTTCCACAGGCTCCTAGACACAAAATCCTCCCGCAAAGTAACAGGCTCATGGAGATTCCCAAAAAGAGATAATGCTTGCCATAGTGTAAAACCAACATGAAATAGAGCAAAGCATGAAATAGAACAAGCTAGCCGGCTATAGCAAAAATGTCCGTCTTCGCGGGATCACATGCAGTGTGGATCACCATGTCGCTCCACCCGATGCATTTCATCATGCCTCAGTCTGAGCCTCGGGCAGTCTGTCCAACTTTCACCATCTTTGAGGCGCGAATACTACCACACTTATTGCAAAGGATTTGGAAGTCTCCCATTTAACCAATTACAGTCACACAGGAAATAAAGTAAGTATAAAACATTCTTACAAACATTCAAACACCAGATACCACTAAACAAGACCAGCAGATATTAGACTAATCCAACAATATCCCTAACATATACTCTAACGAATGTCATCTAGAGGTCAAAAAGGCAATAGAATCACCTTCTAGAATTTAACTAAAATATGAATCACAAAACAGACAACATTCAATAACGTGCTCAAAAATTATTTACCAAAAATGCACAAAAGTTTAACCTGCCCCCGGGTCATCTGATCAGTCAGCAGGATTGACTCTGTCACATCCCATGTGGGCAGGTACATTAATACAACCTTTGTTTAAAAAGATGCCTTCTTATGTAAAAGATACCTTACCTGTTATAGATATGCTCTCTGGGTATACATCCAGAGATGGGATGTGGTTGGGGAAGGCTGATGTCACTTCATTGTACACAGTTATAGCCTATGATTTGGGCCTGGGTGCAGTTAATTATTATTTAAAGCGTGATTCTGGCTTACCAAACAACCAGATCACTTTTTATCATGACCTTCTTGAATTTGCAGCCATGCACAATTATTTTTGGTTCGATAACCATTTTTCCGCCAAGATAGTTGTATCGCTAGAATTTATGGATTCATTAAATGCTAACAGCGGAGGGATCCATTTGAACCATGAAGCAAACAGTGGGGAGATCATCTTCCTAGACCTCAAGATTTCTGTCAGGGGGATATGTTTGTTTCCTCCATGTATTTTAAACCTACTGGTGGAAATTCGTATATCATGGTGGATAGTAGCCACCATTGGCTCCTGGTTTAGATCGGTCCCTAAGAGCCAGTACATCAAGCGTAATAGCACCAAGCCTAATAAGTTTCTAACACAGCAAGGTTTTGACTAAACGATTTATAGAAAAGGGCTATACTTTGGAATCCCTACAGACCACTTTGGGGCAAATCACCCAGATAAATTGGGTGAACCTGTTAAGGGAGAGGCCCCCAGGTGAGAGGAATGATATTCCTCCTACTGTTCCATTCATTACTACCTTTTCCATACAGCATCAGAATACAAAACATCTTATTCAGGAACACCAATACCAATCACCAATACCATTTTGCCCAGCAAGCCTTAGGTGATCTTTAGAGGTTCTCCCTCTCTCAGGGATAAGATAGCCCCTAATATCCTTGACCCTCCACTGAAGAGACCTAGTTTCTTCCAGAATCTTACTGGCTATTATCAATTTAAGAAGTGTCAAGTGTGCTCTATCAATGACTGTAGGAGCAGGAGGACAAAATGTTTTGTCTCCATCAACACTTCAGCCAAGTTTGAGAGCCATTTGTCATGTGTTCCACCACAGGAGTTGTTTACCTACTGCAGTGCCCATGTGGGCTACAGTATGTGGGTAGGCCTAAGCACCCCATTCAGGTTCGACTTAATGAGCATATTAATAATATTAGAAAGGGCATTAAAAAACACTTTGTATCTAAACATCATCTACCAGTGCATAATAGAGACTCCACAAATACTATATTTCTTGGGATAGATAAGTACAGCCCCATTGGAGAGGAAGCTCCTTAGTGAGATAAATTTCTAAGCTTGAGATGTCCTGGATTCATAGGGTTAAATCCTGTGTGCCCTTTGGGTTAAACGTTGATGTTGACTTTAATTCGTTTTTTTTTTTTTGGAATGCTGTTTCCTTATTAGATGAGGTTTGGATGAAAAGACAAAGTATCCGTCTACATTCATTTAAGCTTAATTTAATTTATTTTACTTTATTTTATATATTCATATTTTTATTCGTCAATTACATTATGACCACTAGAGGCCGCAGCCCCAGAAGGATTTACCCCCTTAATGACCAGAGCATTTTTGTGACAAGGCACTGCGTCACTTTAATTGACAATTGCGCGGCCATGCAACGTTGTACCCAAACAAAATTTACATCCCTTTTTACCCACAAATAAAGCTTTCTTTTGGTTGCATTTGATCACCTCTGCAGTTTTTATTTTTTGTGCTATAAACAAAAAAAGACAGACAATTTTGGTAATAAAACAATATTTTTTATTTTCTGCTATAATATATATCCCCAAAAAATATTTAAAAAAAATTATTCATCAGTTTAGGCGATATAAATTCTTCTACATATTTTTGGTAAAAAAAATTGCAATAGGTGTATATTGATTGGTTTGCGCACAAGTTATTACGTCTACAAACTACGGCATAGATTTAGGGACATTTATTTATTTTTATTGTTTTTACTGGTAATGGCAGCGATTTGCGATTTTTAACGGGACTGCGACATTACAGCGGACAAATCTGACCCAAAATAACACTTTTTGGGGACCAGTGACATTGATCAGTGCTATAAAATCAATGATCAATATAAAAATTACACTGGCAGGGAAGGGGTTAACACTAGGGGGCGATCAAGGGGTTAAGTGTGTTACTTCAGCAAGTTCTAACTGTAGGGGGAATGGGCTTACTGAAACATGACAGAGATCACTGTTCCCAATCACCGGGAACAGTAGATCTCTGTCATGTCACTAGCCTCTCCTCACCACGATCGCGGGCTGACGGAAGACATCGAGTCCGTGGGACCCGCAGGTGTGTGCGCCCGCTATCCTGCTTTTACGGACTTACTTACAGGTACATCAGTTCACCCAGGAGAGCCAACCTGTTGCAGTATATATGCGCGAGCAGGTCGGCATATGGTTAATAATTAGTTGTTGGTAATTAATTTTTTTTAACCTACAGGTTTCATTTATATATTTTGAGCACATTATGGAACGTTCTCTGTTTTGTAATTTATATTTTACTTTTTACTTCTTTACTTTTACTTTACTACTAGAAGGTGATTCATTTGCCTTTTTGACCCCTAGATGGCAATTTTTTGGGGTATATGTTAGGCATATAGTTGGATTAGTCTAATATGTGCTGGGCTTGTTTTGCAGTATCTGGTGTTTAGATCATTAAGAATGTTTTTATTTTCTATTTTTAGTTTATACTTATTTTATTTCCACTTATTGTTCATAGCCACAATTTGAGTCACATCTATAGGTAAGGATCCCTGTGTGACCATTAATTGGTTAAATAGAAGACCTCCGGATCTGTTGCAATGAGTGTGGTAGTATTCCCTCCTCAAAGATGGCGAAAGTTGTACAGACTGCCCAAGGCTCAGACTAAGGTGTGGTATCCATGTTATCCATCATTTATAGCAGTAAGCCAGCATGCTGCCGTGCCACAGGACAATGTCAGATTGTAACAAAACATGTCAGGTGGAGCGACATGGTGACGTCACCGCACTGCATGTGATCCTGGGAAGACAGGCATTTTTGCTATAGCCGGCCAGCTTGTTCTATTTCATGCTTCCTATAAGCATTTTGGATGTAAGTGCAATCTTTTTCTGAGTTTTATTAACCAGTGGCTGAGCGCCGCACACACATATAAATTGGCAGAATGGCACAGGCAGGCAAGTGGGCGTACCTGTACGTCCCTTTGAATTTGCCACCTATTGGGTACATGCCTGCAGGTCCCGCAAACTTGATGTTTGACAACGGCATGGTGAGGAGAGGCAGAACAGGGAGATGTAAACAAGGCCTTTCCCTGTTCTGCCTAGCAACATGACAGGTGATCATCTCCTGCACCCTCTTCTTTGCCTACCCTGGTCCCTGACCTTCCCTCTCCTCCATTGCCTTCATGCGCTCCACAGTCCTGAATTGTCACAACAATTTCCCATATAAAAAAAGAATGCTTGTAGTTGTCGATCCCAGATTCACCTCATACATGTGTTATGTCATTGGCCATGTGGTGGGACTATGTTTGCACATCTATTAATTATTTTGTGGCTGCAAATTTGACCTGTAGGTTTGCGAAGTTTGCCTCCCATTGAAGTCAATGGGGCCCGCCGCGAACGTTCCGGTTCGCGAACTATGGGCCACGTTCGCGGTCCGCGTTCGCGAAACGTCACGTTGGAAGTTCGTCCATCACTACCAGCCATGCCATTTAAGGGCTTGTTGGCCCACTTTTATTAAATGAAAAAAAGAAAACAAGTCCAATAACAGAAGGGTTGCCGACACAGGGTTATCAGCTTTCCACAGCAAACACTCTTTAGCAGCACTGCTGCTCATGCTTAGGCTTCAGCCCTCTCGGCTCTATAACGGAGTTCCTTTACACTCTGTACCTCAACACTCTTCCAGCTTCCACAGGCTTGGACCCTCTGTCTGCTCTGACAGACAGAACTGTGCAGACATGCACACTTCTCCCTTGCTTACCTGGACTCCTCGGGAGGGTGGAGCCCAGAACCACGGTCTTGGCTCTGTTATAAGCCCAGGACCCATCTGTTCAATCAACCAGCCAGACTCCTGGCTGTTCCAAAAACCCGGTCCCAGGATTGGAGATTCCGTCCCACCCATACCGCTATGGAATCCCCGGGCTCCAGGTCCCCAACTGGATTTTTGTAAACAATGAAGAAAGGGAAAAGCCAGTTTCCTCCCAAATAAGCTACTCCCCTGGAGCCCCTCAGCCTGCCTGGTTGAGAACCCTGCATCCTTCTGCTGGTGGGGTACCACACTACCACACTATGTTTTGACGATGTTTGTTCTTTATACTTTTATTATTAAACAAGTGTGATTTAACTGTACTTCCATCTCTGTCTGTTTTCATGGTTTCTGACACACATGAGCATTGTCGTGTGCACCCCTTATGTGTGCTGCTTGTACTGTGTCCCCAGTTAGGTTTTTTTTACACATTATGGCTGCTTATACAAAGGAATTTGGTATTTTTACTAAATTATACTTGTTCATTTAGTGTCTTTTTTGTGATTAGCTGGGATTGGCCAAAGCTAATCATGTGGTACAGATGGGCTGTGATTGGCACTGTCTGTACCATGTGATCACTGTGACCAATCACAGCTAGCAACACAATTGTATACAATGGATGGCATGAACAGAAGCCATCCATTGTTTACAATTGTCATGTGATATGTTGTGATTGGTCAGAGCAATCATATGGTCTGGCAGCGGGGCAGTGGACACAGCCGGTGAAAGATCATGCCACTGCATGGCCATGTGAGAGGTGCATTCTGGGAGGACGTCATATGATGTCCTCCCAGAACAACAGTGCTTTAACACCTTTCCGCCTTGCCTATAGTACAAAAACACCTGGGCGGGAAGGTGTTGAATAAAATAGAATTTTCTTTTTCTAAAGTGGGTAGGATAATCAGAACAGTTCTAATTCAGATAAAAACAGGCAGACCTATGAGACCTAAACTTTTTTGTATTGTTGGCCTTGTCTGCCCCTGTTTATTTACAATTGTTAACTTATTTGACCTCTAGTTATCCCTTCTGTGTCTGTGTGAGAAGAGATCTAAAAGTGTGAGAGGATCTTGTTGATGGAGAGTGTGATGGAACTGAGGAATTGCTGTTGGAATTACGTACGAATGTGTAAACATTTTACTGGAGTATCTTATAGCATTACCCCCCGCCCCCCGTATTCATGAGGTATAAAACACTCAGTTCCTTGGACTTTGCATAAAGTAATCATTTATTTTTGTTTAACCAATGGGTTGAACAAAAAAAATTACCAATTCCCCAATCCACACTATCTAGGTGGATGAGGAAATCACTCCCATGGCTTTCCCTGCCAACAGGCAGTCCATCAGTATATTGACTTCTGTACAACCATCCTGCCCATACATGTATCAAAATTTAGCCAGTCTTTGCTGAACCAGACATATTTTGATACATGTATGTCCACCTTTACACAGCCAGAAAGGGCTGCATGGGCTGGGACAGTGAAAATAAAAGGGAGATTTTAACAATTTCCCTACCGGCCTATAGTCATATGACATCCGCAGGAGCATTCTGCCATCCTGGGTGGGCATCATATGACATCCTCTGCTATTCGACTCTTCTGCTGGCTCCCGGGGCCCGCAGCACAACGATTGAGGAAGAGACGTGTCCCTTGGACACAGCCCATCCCAGATCAGTGTAACGAGCTAATTTCATTGACTTTTTACCACATGACCGGCTGGATCCAATTACAGTCGGTCACATGCACTGTCCTCGTGCACGGCACTCTTGCGTGCCCCTAGGGCACTCAGAGCGGCGATTGGGGACAAGGCTTGTCACTCTGACACAACTCATCCTCGATCTTGGTAAAGAGCCAATGAAATTGGCTCTTTACCACCTGTCTGGCTGTGTCCAATCACAGCTGGTCACAGAATGTCAACAAATCATGGTAACAAACTGTTAACGGGTTTTCCTTCTCATGCGGTGTGAGGAGGAGTTTGCAGTAACAGCTCGTTACTGCTTACAGTGTACACCCAATCACACTGATTGCCCCCTCCCTAATAAAGAGGACATGTCACCACCCATCAAAGTACCTGTCATCACCTATCAATGCACCTGTCACTAGCGCCTCAGAGTACCCAAGTACCTACCCGATTACCTGTCACCAGCCCATCTGAAGTACCCGAGTACCTGTCACCAGCCCATCAGAGTACCCGAGTACCCGTCATCATCTCACCTGAGTATTATTATTATTATACACATTTTATATAGCACCAACAGTTTACGCAGCGCTTTACAATATATAGGGGGGACAACACAATTACAGTACAATACAAAAGGAACAGGTACAGGTAGAAAAAAGCTCATCTGAGTAGCCGAGTACCTGTCACCAGCCCATCTGAGTACCCGAGTACCTGTCACCAGCGCATCTGAGTACCCGAGTACCTTTCACCAGCCCATCTGAATACCCGAGTACCTGTCACCAGCCCATCAGAGTAACTAATTATCTGTCACCAGGCCATCAGAGAAACCAAGTACCAGTCACCAGCCCATCAGAGTACCCGAGTACCTATCTGCAGCCCATCAAATTACCCGAGCACCTGTCTCCCGCTCATCAGATTACCCAAGTACCTATTTGCAGCCCATGCCTCATAAAATATACATTGGAGTGTTTTGTGGGTAATTCCACTTATCTGGTGCTCCAGGACCTTCAAAATTGTGATAGGAAGGAATTAAATTATATGTGTAATTTATGCTCCTAGAACGCCTGATGGTACTAATTAAATTTTGGACATCTGTATGTGGCCAGGCTGTGTAAAAGTCTCACACATGTGGTATCACCATACTAGTAGCAGAATGTATTTTGGGACATACTTTTTGCTATGTACGTGCTATGTGTTAGAAATATCATATACAATGATTATTTTCTGTATAAAAATACATTTTCATTTTCTTTCCACGTTTTCTGAAGACTTGTGGAAAAAAAATAACCATTCAAAAGACTCCTTATGCTTCATATAATATAACTTGGGGTGTTTGCTTTCCAAAATTGGGTCATTTTGTGGATAATTCCATTGTCCTGGTGCTCCAGGACCTTCGAAAATGTAATAGGTCCTTAGGAAATTTTAAGTGTAATTTATGTTCCAGAACACCTGACAGTGCTCCCTGCATGTTGGACCTCTCTATTTGGCCAGGCTGTGTAAAAGTCTCACACATGTGGTATCACCATACTCAGGAGGAGTAGCAGAATGTATTTTAGGATATAATTTGAAATAATGCTTTTGCTGTGTGTGAGAAATAACTTGACAATATTGTGTAAAGAAAACAATAATAATAATTTCCTAATTTTCCCAAGAATTGTGGGAAAAAATTACAACTTCAAAAAACTCACTATGCCTCTTACTAAATACATTGGACTGTATACTTTTCAAAAAGGGTCATTTTGGGGGTATTTTTACTTTCCTTACATTTCAGGCCCTGAAGTACATCCGCCAGTGCACCAGGTGTGATCAATTTTCAATGATTTGCAACATAGCTTGTAGACTCTATAACTTTCACACAGACCAAATAATTTACACTTATTTGGGTTATTTTTACCAAAGATATACAGCAGTATAAATTGTGGGCCAAATGTATGAAAAAACATTATTTATTTGCAAAATGTTATCATAGAAACTAAAACAGAATGTTTTTTTTTCAAAATGTTTGCTCTTTTTTCACTTATGTGGCAAAAAAATAAAAAACACACCGGTGATTAAATACCACCAAAAGAAAGCTCTATTTGTGTGAAAAAAAATTTGTAAAAGTTTTGTTTGGGTATAGTATTGCATGACTGAGTAATTGGCATTTAAAATGCGAGAGCGCTGAAAGCTGGAAATTGGTCTGGGCAGGAAGGGTGTAAAAGTGTCCTGTACTGAAGTGGTTAAATACCCTAAAATTGACTGGTGTTATGGCACTACCAGAACAATATAAGGGTAGAATTCTGTAAACTTATTACTAGACAATTTTATGGGAGTTTTTAGAAGCTCCAACTATTTTCTGTTAGATCTGTTAATTTGAAACAATGCATGGCTTAATACACATAATTATATAAAATAAATGTGGGTAGCAGTGACCATAACATGATTGCTTTTGATTTAACTTGTAAACCAGGACCACATACTGGAAAAATAAAAAATACATTTAAGAGAGAAAATTTTCATAATTTTGTTGTCCAGGATTTAAATTGGGTAATATAGTCCTCAAAAACACAGAACAAAAATGGGAATCTTTCAATTCAACTGTGTGCAACTAAAAAATATATTGTAAATAAAGCTACGCTCAAACACCACCATAAATTATGATTTAAATATACCCAAATTAATCAAAAATGTACTGTGCTTGTAGGATATTTAGTGAATTAGTGTGAAACCACCCATACAAATAGTGAAGAACTTAAAAATAGTCCAAATTATAACTGTTTAGTGACGTGTTCTTCCAGTGACGTTAACATCCAACACCACAAATGAAGTGCATCCTCCACCCCAAGAAATGCACACTTACCAGCTTAAGTGGACCTTCTATCATGGGAGATTTCAATTGCTGGTGGCTAATGCCCAGCCAAGGCCTTTATCCAATAAGAGGGATATCCACAAGGTAACTCCCACCAAACATAATTTTCATAAAGCGAAGGCACAAACAACATTTGTATTAGTAGCTCATTCGGGACCTTCCACAGGCTCCTAGACACAAAATCCTCCCGCAAAGTAACAGGCTCATGGAGATTCCCAAAAAGAGATAATGCTTGCCATAGTGTAAAACCAACATGAAATAGAGCAAAGCATGAAATAGAACAAGCTAGCCGGCTATAGCAAAAATGTCCGTCTTCGCGGGATCACATGCAGTGTGGATCACCATGTCGCTCCACCCGATGCATTTCATCATGCCTCAGTCTGAGCCTCGGGCAGTCTGTCCAACTTTCACCATCTTTGAGGCGCGAATACTACCACACTTATTGCAAAGGATTTGGAAGTCTCCCATTTAACCAATTACAGTCACACAGGAAATAAAGTAAGTATAAAACATTCTTACAAACATTCAAACACCAGATACCACTAAACAAGACCAGCAGATATTAGACTAATCCAACAATATCCCTAACATATACTCTAACGAATGTCATCTAGAGGTCAAAAAGGCAATAGAATCACCTTCTAGAATTTAACTAAAATATGAATCACAAAACAGACAACATTCAATAACGTGCTCAAAAATTATTTACCAAAAATGCACAAAAGTTTAACCTGCCCCCGGGTCATCTGATCAGTCAGCAGGATTGACTCTGTCACATCCCATGTGGGCAGGTACATTAATACAACCTTTGTTTAAAAAGATGCCTTCTTATGTAAAAGATACCTTACCTGTTATAGATATGCTCTCTGGGTATACATCCAGAGATGGGATGTGGTTGGGGAAGGCTGATGTCACTTCATTGTACACAGTTATAGCCTATGATTTGGGCCTGGGTGCAGTTAATTATTATTTAAAGCGTGATTCTGGCTTACCAAACAACCAGATCACTTTTTATCATGACCTTCTTGAATTTGCAGCCATGCACAATTATTTTTGGTTCGATAACCATTTTTCCGCCAAGATAGTTGTATCGCTAGAATTTATGGATTCATTAAATGCTAACAGCGGAGGGATCCATTTGAACCATGAAGCAAACAGTGGGGAGATCATCTTCCTAGACCTCAAGATTTCTGTCAGGGGGATATGTTTGTTTCCTCCATGTATTTTAAACCTACTGGTGGAAATTCGTATATCATGGTGGATAGTAGCCACCATTGGCTCCTGGTTTAGATCGGTCCCTAAGAGCCAGTACATCAAGCGTAATAGCACCAAGCCTAATAAGTTTCTAACACAGCAAGGTTTTGACTAAACGATTTATAGAAAAGGGCTATACTTTGGAATCCCTACAGACCACTTTGGGGCAAATCACCCAGATAAATTGGGTGAACCTGTTAAGGGAGAGGCCCCCAGGTGAGAGGAATGATATTCCTCCTACTGTTCCATTCATTACTACCTTTTCCATACAGCATCAGAATACAAAACATCTTATTCAGGAACACCAATACCAATCACCAATACCATTTTGCCCAGCAAGCCTTAGGTGATCTTTAGAGGTTCTCCCTCTCTCAGGGATAAGATAGCCCCTAATATCCTTGACCCTCCACTGAAGAGACCTAGTTTCTTCCAGAATCTTACTGGCTATTATCAATTTAAGAAGTGTCAAGTGTGCTCTATCAATGACTGTAGGAGCAGGAGGACAAAATGTTTTGTCTCCATCAACACTTCAGCCAAGTTTGAGAGCCATTTGTCATGTGTTCCACCACAGGAGTTGTTTACCTACTGCAGTGCCCATGTGGGCTACAGTATGTGGGTAGGCCTAAGCACCCCATTCAGGTTCGACTTAATGAGCATATTAATAATATTAGAAAGGGCATTAAAAAACACTTTGTATCTAAACATCATCTACCAGTGCATAATAGAGACTCCACAAATACTATATTTCTTGGGATAGATAAGTACAGCCCCATTGGAGAGGAAGCTCCTTAGTGAGATAAATTTCTAAGCTTGAGATGTCCTGGATTCATAGGGTTAAATCCTGTGTGCCCTTTGGGTTAAACGTTGATGTTGACTTTAATTCGTTTTTTTTTTTTGGAATGCTGTTTCCTTATTAGATGAGGTTTGGATGAAAAGACAAAGTATCCGTCTACATTCATTTAAGCTTAATTTAATTTATTTTACTTTATTTTATATATTCATATTTTTATTCGTCAATTACATTATGACCACTAGAGGCCGCAGCCCCAGAAGGATTTACCCCCTTAATGACCAGAGCATTTTTGTGACAAGGCACTGCGTCACTTTAACTGACAATTGCGCGGCCATGCAACGTTGTACCCAAACAAAATTTACATCCCTTTTTACCCACAAATAAAGCTTTCTTTTGGTTGCATTTGATCACCTCTGCAGTTTTTATTTTTTGTGCTATAAACAAAAAAAGACAGACAATTTTGGTAATAAAACAATATTTTTTATTTTCTGCTATAATATATATCCCCAAAAAATATTTAAAAAAAATTATTCATCAGTTTAGGCGATATAAATTCTTCTACATATTTTTGGTAAAAAAAATTGCAATAGGTGTATATTGATTGGTTTGCGCACAAGTTATTACGTCTACAAACTACGGCATAGATTTAGGGACATTTATTTATTTTTATTGTTTTTACTGGTAATGGCAGCGATTTGCGATTTTTAACGGGACTGCGACATTACAGCGGACAAATCTGACCCAAAATAACACTTTTTGGGGACCAGTGACATTGATCAGTGCTATAAAATCAATGATCAATATAAAAATTACACTGGCAGGGAAGGGGTTAACACTAGGGGGCGATCAAGGGGTTAAGTGTGTTACTTCAGCAAGTTCTAACTGTAGGGGGAATGGGCTTACTGAAACATGACAGAGATCACTGTTCCCAATCACCGGGAACAGTAGATCTCTGTCATGTCACTAGCCTCTCCTCACCACGATCGCGGGCTGACGGAAGACATCGAGTCCGTGGGACCCGCAGGTGTGTGCGCCCGCTATCCTGCTTTTACGGACTTACTTACAGGTACATCAGTTCACCCAGGAGAGCCAACCTGTTGCAGTATATATGCGCGAGCAGGTCGGCATATGGTTAATAATTAGTTGTTGGTAATTAATTTTTTTTAACCTACAGGTTTCATTTATATATTTTGAGCACATTATGGAACGTTCTCTGTTTTGTAATTTATATTTTACTTTTTACTTCTTTACTTTTACTTTACTACTAGAAGGTGATTCATTTGCCTTTTTGACCCCTAGATGGCAATTTTTTGGGGTATATGTTAGGCATATAGTTGGATTAGTCTAATATGTGCTGGGCTTGTTTTGCAGTATCTGGTGTTTAGATCATTAAGAATGTTTTTATTTTCTATTTTTAGTTTATACTTATTTTATTTCCACTTATTGTTCATAGCCACAATTTGAGTCACATCTATAGGTAAGGATCCCTGTGTGACCATTAATTGGTTAAATAGAAGACCTCCGGATCTGTTGCAATGAGTGTGGTAGTATTCCCTCCTCAAAGATGGCGAAAGTTGTACAGACTGCCCAAGGCTCAGACTAAGGTGTGGTATCCATGTTATCCATCATTTATAGCAGTAAGCCAGCATGCTGCCGTGCCACAGGACAATGTCAGATTGTAACAAAACATGTCAGGTGGAGCGACATGGTGACGTCACCGCACTGCATGTGATCCTGGGAAGACAGGCATTTTTGCTATAGCCGGCCAGCTTGTTCTATTTCATGCTTCCTATAAGCATTTTGGATGTAAGTGCAATCTTTTTCTGAGTTTTATTAACCAGTGGCTGAGCGCCGCACACACATATAAATTGGCAGAATGGCACAGGCAGGCAAGTGGGCGTACCTGTACGTCCCTTTGAATTTGCCACCTATTGGGTACATGCCTGCAGGTCCCGCAAACTTGATGTTTGACAACGGCATGGTGAGGAGAGGCAGAACAGGGAGATGTAAACAAGGCCTTTCCCTGTTCTGCCTAGCAACATGACAGGGATCTACTGCATTATGTCACAGTTCCAATAAAAATTTCAGATCGCTGCCATTACTAGTAAAAAAAAAATAATCATAAAAATGCCATAAACCTATCCTCTATTTTGTAGACGCTATAAATTTTACACAAACCAATCAATATACACTTGTGATTTTTTTTACCAAAAATATGTAGAAGAATACATATCAGCCTAAATTGTGGAAGAATTTAGTTTTTTTATATATTTTTGGGGGATATTTATTATAGCAAAAAGTAAAAAATATTGCTGTTTTTTCAAAATAGTAGCTCTTTTTTTGTTTAAAACCGCAGAGGTGATCAAATACCACCAAACAAAAGCTCTACTTGTGGGAAAAAAGGACATCAATTTTGCTTGGGTATAAAATCACACGCAATTGTCAGCTAAAGCGACGCAGTACAGAATCGCAAAAAATGCTATGGTCAGGAACAGGGTAAATCCTTCCAGGGCTGAAGTGGTTAAAGTTGTTGGTTTTACACTATGGCGAACATTTTCTCTTTTTGGGGAAATCTACATGAGCCTATTACTTTGAGGGAGGATTTTGTGTCTACAAGCCTGTGGAACATCCTGGATGAACTACTAATAAGAGTGTTGTTTGCACCTTCGCATTATGAAACCTATGTTACCTTTTGGATAACCCTCCTATCAGATAAAGGACTTGGCTGGGCATTAGCCACAAGCTAGTGGGACTTCCCGTGATAGGAGTTCCACTTAAGCTGGTAAGCATGTATTTCTTCCGGTGGAGGTTGCACTTCTTTCGTGATGTTGGATGTTAACTTTACTGGAAGGACACTTCACTGAACAGTTATATTTTGTACTATTTTCACGATTTGTATTGGTGGTTTCACACTGATTCACTAAATATCCCACAAGGACAGTACTTTGTGATTCATTTGGGTATATTTACATCACAATTTAGGTTTATAATTACACCATTTATTTTTCTATTCACTATGCATATCTCATAGTAGAGTTGCTGCTTTTAGGGATTGTTACATTTTTTGCGTAGTTTATTCTCTTTTACAATAAAAAATATATTCCACTGGACACTAAGTTTCGACTTCAGAAGGAGAGAGATTACAGTAGCATTCTCACCCCTCCTTTTGTAGATATACCTTTCTCCATGGTGCCACCACAGGCCTTCCACTCTTTTACATATGAAGGGGAATCAGCTTCTCTGAGGGTGTAAGGGCTGAATCCTATGAGGTCCACCCTTGCGGCAGTTGTTTGGACCGAATGTAATGATCATTGTTTTTGTTTTATTACAGAAAAGCATCTTCACAATAAGAGCTCTAAAAATGTGAAATAGACCTCCTCCTATCCAATTCAGATGATTTTTTTTTAAAGCTGGATGTGTTTCTAATTTTACAAAATATTCCTGTTATTAATACTTAAAAGTAATAACACCATAGATTGCTGATCCTGGGAACTTTAGATTGCCTTAGGACAGTGTTTCTCAATCTTTTTTTTCAGTCAAGGCACCCTTTAGAATAGTGCACATTCACAGGGCACACAAATCTGAGGGCTCGTTCACATCAGCAGGTGCATCCGAGCATATGCTTTTTTATGTTTTCCCATGCCTTGCCCTCTTCAATGGAACCTATGCAAATGAAACATAGAAAAAAGGTGCTAGCATGATTTTTTTAATTGTGCTGCACCAAAATGCACTGTACTGTGGTACTGTGCATTTTAGTAGGCGCAAACACACACACGTTTACTAGATGTGTGGGGTGCCATTAAGCATTAAGGCACCTATGTGTTCTGTGAAATGCAGTGCACTTTTGTGCTGGGCAAGGAGAATGCAGAATATTGCACACATTTGGGTTGATTTACTAAAGGCAAATAGACTGTGCACTTTGCAAAATGCAGTTGCACTCTGCAAGAGCAATTGCTCCAAAGCTTAGTAAATGAGCGAGATCTTTGCTGACTTCCATCATCCAATCATGTGCATGCAAGAATTTTCTTTTTTATTCCCTGCATGTGATTGGATATTCTTGGCAAAGTGAAGCTTTACCTCATTATTAAGTTCTGGAGCAACCGCACTTGCAGAGTGAAACTGCACTTTGTGAAACTGCACTTCAGTAGTTAGAAACACGGCGTTCACAGATCCATATGTTGTTCTTCCTACACACCTGCATGTGACCTCTGCCATTGCCTGGACAAGGTCATCTAAATGTCAAGATGACAAACTGTACACCCCCCCCCCACTTGTTTGCATGTCTCCTCCTAACCCTCCAAAAATAATCCATCACCAATCAAGATTCTCACCGCCTAAGCATAAATTCCCTCTGCAAACCAAAATTATCCCTAAACAATAATGCAAAAATTCCCCCATTTCCAGTACACAGCGCATCTCCCAGCACAAATTATTGTCCATAATCCCGTCTCCTAGCTCAATTTTAATTTCCCTATTTCCCCCTCCTAGCACAAATCTCCCCCACAAAAACCCCCCTTCCTTTTATACATCCTCATCTCCTGCAAATTTCCCATCCTGTAAAAATCCTTCCCCCAAATCTATCCTCCTAGCATAACCCCCCCCCCATTACCCCTTATAGCACAAATCCCTGCCAAATTACCATTCCTAGCAGAAATCACAAATTCACCCTCCTACCACAAATCCCCCCTCCTACAACATATACCCCTCTTAGCACAAATGTCCCCCAATCCCCCCTCTAAGCACAAATTCCCTTGCCCCTCCTAGCACAAATTCCACCTCCAATCCCCCTTCCTAGTGCAAATCCTTACCCCTCATATCCCCCTCCTAGCACAAATCCTCTCCCCTCAAATCCCCTCTCCTATCGCAAATTCTTTGAATCCTCTCTCCTAGCACAAAAAACCTACGTCCCCAAATCCTCCCTCCTAGCACAAAACTTCTTGTTCCTCCTACCCCCTCCTAGCACAAAACTTCTCACCCCAAGCACAAATGTTTGTTCCCCTTCCCCCATTGTCTCCCCAGTACAACTCTCCTTTTCTCAAAAATTACAGGCAGGAACTGACTACATGAGTTGTGGCAGCAGCAGTGAAGAGGAGAAATCAAGGAGTAGGTGTGAGCTGAGCTCACCCCCGTTCAGTCTGTATATAGGAGTTGACACAGATCAGGCTTTCAGATCAGGTTGTACAGGATTTGATTACCCACTCCTACTCACATTTTATGCTGCAGGGACAGGAACAATCTAGAGAGAATATAAGGCGTGGATAATCAAACCATCTACAGTCTGATTTGAGCACATTCCTGGGTCATTTCCTGTATAGCAGAGAGCTGTTCTGACAGGAAGGAGGAGCTGGAGAGGGTAGAACATAGTCCACACACTCCCAGCTCTCTCCTCCTTTCTTCTGTTGTCACTACTCCTGTCTGGAGTTTATTGCCACTATTCTTGCAGCAGTGGAACTCACCATTTGATGCCCTCCTCCTTCAAATGAGTTCACTGCACCAGGGGAAGCAACCCTCCTGCCCCTGGCCCCCACATTAAAGGCAGGATAGCAGCAACCCAGAAAGCTGTGCAGGCATCCAACTTGATGCCCCCTCCTTTTCTGGCCACTCAGGCTGCATGCCTGGGCAAGGGTGTGGTGTGAACTTTGAGATAGGCCCCATGAAAAAAAAATGGAGTCCACACCAAAATCTGTACCAAAACTTTATTCTAGTTAGGTTGCTGGCATGGATATTTAAGGGGCACCCCTGTCAATAAAAAATGTTGATGGGGACAAGGGTCTCATCCCAACATACCTGGTCCAGTGAATATGGGGGTCTACGGGGGGCTTATCAGAACATAGAAGTATGGAAGTTACCTTTAAAATAAGTGTGTACCTCTCTTTACTCATTCAAAATAGTATAAAGCAAATAAACACACAGACGCAGAAAAAGTATTTTATTAAAAACAATTCTCTCCCCTCCCTTCCCTACTGAAAATGATGGTTCCCCAGCCAGCTGCTTGATCTCAACAAAGCATCCGGAAAGGATAAGGACTAGATAAGTATAGATAGTAGATACAGTAATTATAGAGTTAATAAAACTTACCTTTACAGATCCAGGGTAAGATTACAGCCTGAATTAACGAAAACAGTAAATGCATCACTTTCAGTGTTTAGAAAAGAAAATAGGGAACATAATCTACCCTGCCCCACAATTAAGAATCTATCCATCCACTGCAAAAAAGTAAAAGCTAATTATTTAAAATTAGCCAAAATCAGGATGACCCATTGCCAGATATGGGATTTCTTAAAAAATATTGTAAAAAAAGATTATAGGATAATTTTCTACTTGTGACTAGTGATGGCCGAACGGTTCGCCCGGCGGTCGTTTCGCGGCGAATTTCCGACTTTCGCCGTCCGCGGGTTCGAACGCCTTTTTCCGTCGTTCGCCCCGGCGGACTTACGTGTTTAATGTATACAAGAACTTTAACCTTTCGTGACACGTTTATCATGTGTTACAGGACAACCAATTGAGACATGACAGCTCATGGACACTTGGACATTCCCCCTAACCTATAAATACACCCGATCCGGTGGCCATTTTACATTCTTTCTTCTGTCACTGTAGGGAAAGGATCCTGTGTGGAGTAGGGACAGAGAAAACGCTAGCTATTTGGTACACAAAAGTTCTTTTCAGGACTGGTATAGGTGTTAGGTCAGCAGCCTGAGTTTCTTTTGTCAGTTTAGATAAAGGGACAGAGCGCTGTATGCTGCTATTTTAGGGACAGCTCAGCCAGATTAGTCTTTCTTCATCATCATCATCATCATCATCATTAGCTGTTACTATCAGGTCCACAAAAGAGCTGTTCCAGCTAATCGTTCCAGCCTACTCTTTTTTGCCAATTTGTATAGGGACAGGCAGGAAGCAGTGTGTCAGGCAGTGAGGATAATTTTAAAGACTTGCTGTTACTATTAGTTCCACAAAGGTTCTTTTCAGGACTGGTATCAGTGGTACGGTAATAGGCTTGTACACGTATAATATTCTTTCTTCCAAATATAGAAAGAATATTATACTTGACTGCTGCCCTTCTGCTGCAGTCTGCTAATCATTCACAACTCACTTGTTCCACAAAGCTCTTTATCAGGACTGGTAACTTGGTCTGTCTAGGGTGCTACGGTACATAGGCTTGGGTGCGGTACAGTCTGCTGTTCTGTAAGGACCGCTATCGGTCCACAATACATAGGGTTGCCGTGCACTACTGCTGACCGCTGCCCTATACTGCAGCAGTCCTTCATTGGTATAGGGACTGACGTACAGTCTGCTAATCACTAACACACAACCTGCTTGGTCCACAAAAGTTCTTATAAGGACTGGTAACTTGGTATAGGGTGCTACGGTACATAGGCCTGAGTGCGTTACAGTCTGCTGTTCTGTAAGGACCGCTATCGGTCCACAATACATAGGGTTGCCGTGCACTACTGCTGACCGCTGCCCTATACTGCAGCAGTCCTTCAGCGGTATAGGGACTGACGCACAGTCTGCTAAACACTAACACACAACCTGCTTGGTCCACAAAAGTTTTTATAAGGACTGGTAACTTGGTATAGGGTGCTACGGTACATAGGCCTGAGTGCAGTACAGTCTGCTGTTCTGTAAGGACCGCTATCGGTCCACAATACATAGGGTTGCCGTGCACTACTGCTGACCGCTGCCCTATACTGCAGCAGTCCTTCATTGGTATAGGGACTGACGTACAGTCTGCTAATCACTAACACACAACCTGCTTGGTCCACAAAAGTTCTTATAAGGACTGGTAACTTGGTATAGGGTGCTACGGTACATAGGCCTGAGTGCGTTACAGTCTGCTGTTCTGTAAGGACCGCTATCGGTCCACAATACATAGGGTTGCCGTGCACTACTGCTGACCGCTGCCCTATACTGCAGCAGTCCTTCATTGGTATAGGGACTGACGTACAGTCTGCTAATCACTAACACACAACCTGCTTGTTCCACAAAAGTTCTTATAAGGACTGGTAACTTGGTATAGGGTGCTACGGTACATAGGCCTGAGTGCGTTACAGTCTGCTGTTCTGTAAGGACCGCTATCGGTCCACAATACATAGGGTTGCCGTGCACTACTGCTGACCGCTGCCCTATACTGCAGCAGTCCTTCATTGGTATAGGGACTGACGTACAGTCTGCTAATCACTAACACACAACCTGCTTGGTCCACAAAAGTTCTTATAAGGACTGGTAACTTGGTATAGGGTGCTACGGTACATAGGCCTGAGTGCGTTACAGTCTGCTGTTCTGTAAGGACCGCTATCGGTCCACAATACATAGGGTTGCCGTGCACTACTGCTGACCGCTGCCCTATACTGCAGCAGTCCTTCAGCGGTATAGGGACTGACGCACAGTCTGCTAAACACTAACACACAACCTGCTTGGTCCACAAAAGTTTTTATAAGGACTGGTAACTTGGTATAGGGTGCTACGGTACATAGGCCTGAGTGCGTTACAGTCTGCTGTTCTGTAAGGACCGCTATCGGTCCACAATACATAGGGTTGCCGTGCACTACTGCTGACCGCTGCCCTATACTGCAGCAGTCCTTCATTGGTATAGGGACTGACGTACAGTCTGCTAATCACTAACACACAACCTGCTTGGTCCACAAAAGTTCTTATAAGGACTGGTAACTTGGTATAGGGTGCTACGGTACATAGGCCTGAGTGCGTTACAGTCTGCTGTTCTGTAAGGACCGCTATCGGTCCACAATACATAGGGTTGCCGTGCACTACTGCTGACCGCTGCCCTATACTGCAGCAGTCCTTCAGCGGTATAGGGACTGACGCACAGTCTGCTAAACACTAACACACAACCTGCTTGGTCCACAAAAGTTTTTATAAGGACTGGTAACTTGGTATAGGGTGCTACGGTACATAGGCCTGAGTGCAGTACAGTCTGCTGTTCTGTAAGGACCGCTATCGGTCCACAATACATAGGGTTGCCGTGCACTACTGCTGACCGCTGCCCTATACTGCAGCAGTCCTTCATTGGTATAGGGACTGACGTACAGTCTGCTAATCACTAACACACAACCTGCTTGGTCCACAAAAGTTCTTATAAGGACTGGTAACTTGGTATAGGGTGCTACGGTACATAGGCCTGAGTGCGTTACAGTCTGCTGTTCTGTAAGGACCGCTATCGGTCCACAATACATAGGGTTGCCGTGCACTACTGCTGACCGCTGCCCTATACTGCAGCAGTCCTTCATTGGTATAGGGACTGACGTACAGTCTGCTAAACACTAATACACAACCTGCTTGGTCCACAAAAGTTCTTATAAGGACTGGTAACTTGGTATAGGGTGCTACGGTACATAGGCTTGAGTGCGGTACAGTCTGCTGTTCTGTAAGGACCGCTATCGGTCCACAATAGATAGGGTTGACGTGCACCACTGCTGACCGCTGCCCTATACTGCAGCAGTCCTTCAGCGGTATAGGGACTGACGTACAGTCTGCTAAACACTAATACACAACCTGCTTGGTCCACAAAAGTTCTTATAAGGACTGGTAACTTGGTATAGGGTGCTACGGTACATAGGCTTGAGTGCGGTACAGTCTGCTGTTCTGTAAGGACCGCTATCGGTCCACAATAGATAGGGTTGACGTGCACCACTGCTGACCGCTCACCTATACTGCAGCAGTCCTTCAGCGGTATAGGGACTGACGTACAGTCTGCTAATCACTAACACACAACCTGCTTGTTCCACAAAAGTTCTTATAAGGACTGGTAACTTGGTATAGGGTGCTACGGTACATAGGCTTGAGTGCGGTACAGTCTGCTGTTCTGTAAGGACCGCTATCGGTCCACAATAGATAGGGTTGACGTGCACCACTGCTGACCGCTGCCCTATACTGCAGCAGTCCTTCAGCGGTATAGGGACTGACGTACAGTCTGCTAAACACTAATACACAACCTGCTTGGTCCACAAAAGTTCTTATAAGGACTGGTAACTTGGTATAGGGTGCTACGGTACATAGGCTTGAGTGCGGTACAGTCTGCTGTTCTGTAAGGACCGCTATCGGTCCACAATAGATAGGGTTGACGTGCACCACTGCTGACCGCTGCCCTATACTGCAGCAGTCCTTCAGCGGTATAGGGACTGACGTACAGTCTGCTAAACACTAATACACAACCTGCTTGGTCCACAAAAGTTCTTATAAGGACTGGTAACTTGGTATAGGGTGCTACGGTACATAGGCTTGAGTGCGGTACAGTCTGCTGTTCTGTAAGGACCGCTATCGGTCCACAATAGATAGGGTTGACGTGCACCACTGCTGACCGCTCACCTATACTGCAGCAGTCCTTCAGCGGTATAGGGACTAAGAGTTTTGTCACAGGGTCATTTAAAAAATGACATGCAGAGGAAGAGGCAGGCCCTTCCGCAGGGGTGGTAGGGGTAGGGCAGGAGCAACAGGCTTGAGCCAAAGTGGGAAGTTGCAGAAGGTGCGTTCAATTACTTTAAAGGATGCACCAGACTTGGTTGAGTGGCTCGCTCAGCCTTACTCTTCTGCACCCTCCTCATCCTCTCGATCTGCACCCTCTTCTTCACTCTCTGCTATGTGCACCCCCAAAGACACTACCACCAACAACACGACCACCACCACCACCACCACATACCTTCCGCTTGAGTCACTGGAATTATTTTCCGATCCATATCAAGAGGACATTTCTGATGCGCAGCCACTCTTGGTATTGGATCAGGAAGAGGAGGTAGCAACAAGCGCTACTCAGCAGTCTGACGCCAGTACCCAGATCAGCCCAAGGAGGAGGTTGGTCCCCGGTGTTGCTGCCTACTCTACTTATAGCGGTGGGGAAGGTGACGTTGATGATGACGTGTCTAGTGATGTCACGTGGGTGCCCACAAGAGAGGAAGAGGAGGGGAGTTCAGAGGGAGATATGGACCAGCAGATAGGGAGGAGAAGCAGCAATGACTTACATTGCACAGCAGGGACAAAGCAGACTGCAAATGTATCAGGAGCGAGTCATCGACCATGTACGGTCACATCTGGCGCTCCCAGGACACCGGCACATGGCTCCGCAGTGTGGGCTTTTTTTAACGTGTCCGCTGCTGACAATAGCGTTGCCATCTGCAATCTTTGCAGTCAACGCGTTAGTCGCGGTAAGCCCAATACTCACCTAGGGACGACCGCCTTAAGAAGGCACATGAGCAGCCATCACCGAGCCCAGTGGGAGCAACGGAACACACAAAGCCACACTGCAGGCTCTCACCGTCCAGCCTCGTCTTCTACTTCTCCTTCTCCTCTCTCCTCACAATTGTCCTCCACTCCACCTTCCATCACGCCAAGCTCACATTTTTCTGCAAAAAGGCAGGCTTCCGTGGGCCTAATGTTTGAGCGTAAAAAAATGATGACGCCGGATAACCCTCTTGCCCAACGGTTGGCGGCTGGCTTGTCAGAACTCATAGCCCGCCAACTACTGCCATATAAACTGGTGGACTCGGAGGCCTTTCGCAAATTTGTGGCCATTGGAACACCACAATGGAAGGTCCCAGGAAGGAAGTATTTCTCAGAGAAGGGCATCCCAGAGCTATATGGCCATGT
This sequence comes from Lithobates pipiens, assembly GCF_037356315.1. Lineage (NCBI taxonomy): Eukaryota > Metazoa > Chordata > Amphibia > Anura > Ranidae > Lithobates > Lithobates pipiens. The sequence goes on from NW_027507764.1 coordinate 384,369,777, forward strand.
TCAGCGGCAAGTGAATGTATCTCTGGCACACAGTGTCGGTGCCAAGATACATCTGACCACAGACACGTGGTCTAGCAAACACGGGCAGGGAAGGTATATCAGTTTTACTGCCCACTGGGTGAACCTTCTGACGGCCGTCAAGCATGTAACCCGTGGCACCCGTGTAGATTTGGTTTTACCGCCACGGATTGCATGCAGGCCTGACTCTTCTTCTCCTCCTCCTACTCCATCCTCCTCCCTCTCCTCCTCAGCTGCCTCCTCCTTTTCCGCTGCTAGCGTCTCTTCCACTGCACCGCCCAAGCTCCCCAGAACCTATTCCACATGCCAGGTGAGACGTTGCCATGCCGTGCTGCGTCTGTTGTGCCTGGAAGCAAAGAGCCACACTGGCCCGGCACTCCTTTCAGCTTTGCGTTCACAGGCAGATGAGTGGCTAACACCGCTCAATTTGACAGTTGGTAAAGTGGTGTGTGACAACGGTGCCAATCTGCTTAGCGCATTGAAACAGGGCAAAATCACGCACGTGCCGTGCATGGCACACGTCTTAAACTTGGTCGTGCAGCGATTCCTTGTCAAATACCCTGGGGTCCAGGACATCTTGCGGCAGGCAAGGAAAATCTCGGCCCATTTCAGAAGATCTTACACGGCCATGGCTCGCCTTGCTGACATTCAGCGGCGACACCATCTGCCGGTCAGACGTCTTATTTGCGATTGCCCGACGCGATGGAACTCAACCTTCTATATGCTTGATAGGCTGCTCCAGCAGAAACGTGCAGTTAACGTCTACCTGTATGAACTCTGCGAAAGAAACGGTTCTGGGGAGCTGGGTTTTTTTTCACCGCGCCAGTGGCTGCTCATGCGCGACACATGCAGACTTCTGCGGCCATTTGAGGAGATCACCAAACTGGTCAGTCGCAGCCATGGCGCCATCAGTGACATGGTACCTTATGCCTTCTTTCTGGAGCGTGCATTGCGTCGTGTCATTGATCAGGCTGTGGAGGAGCAGGAGCGGGAAGATGAGGAAGTCGCAATGCTGGATGAATTCCCAGGGGGGGCTACTCTATCTGAGACAAGTCAACAACAGGAGTCTGATGAGGAGTCAGAGGAGGATGGTGCCGGGGCGGATGAGCAGGAGCAAGAAGAGCATGCTTTAAACCTTTCTGGGATCCCTGTTGTGCGAGGATGGGGAGAGGAGAATGAAGAGGACGACATTATCCTGGATGATGAGCAGGAGCCAGGCCACCACACCGCTTCCACTTTAGTGCAAATGGGGGCCTTCATGCTCCAGTGTTTTAATAGGGACCCCCGTATAAAAAGCATGAGGGTCAAGGACCAGTACTGGGTGGCAACGTACTTAGACCCCCGGTACAAACACAAAATGGCGGAAATGTTACCGCCGTCGCAGAGGGCTGTCAGAATGCAGCACTTCCAGGCCTTGCTTCGAGAAATGCTGCATTCTGCTTTTGCGTGCGCTGGCAGAGGAGCAATTCCCACTCCCAGAGAAGGATTTGCGGGTACCAATCCAACAGCGCCTGCAAGAAGAGGCCGGTTTGAAGATGTGTTGGTGACTTCGGATATGAGGTCATTCTTTCAGCCGACCCATCGACAGGTGTCATCCGGATCCAGCATCAGGGAACGCCTAGACCGTCAGGTGTCCGACTACATTGGGTTAACGGCCGATGTGGACGCTCTGAGGAGTGATGAACCCCTAGACTACTGGGTGGGCAGGCTTGACCTCTGGCCAGAGCTTGCCCAATTTGCAATCGAACTGTTGGCTTGCCCCTCATCCAGTGTCCTGTCCGAAAGGACGTTCAGCGCAGCAGGGGGGATTGTGACCGATAAGCGTACTCGCCTAGCTCACCACAGTGTTAACTACCTCACATTTCTAAAAATGAATGAGGCATGGATCTCGGAGGAATTCAACACATGTGATCAGTAGACCATGTATATGTCTATAAACAATTTTTGGAATCAAGCACACAGACCTTCTTAATTCATTTGGCTCACTTCCCTGACCCAAAAAAGCACACCGTACTATATGCCCCTACCCTCCTCTTTGAAGAGGTTGAGCGGTGTCATATTTCTACTGGGGCTGCTTATTATGAGGGGTTCCCACCATCCCTGTGCTGTGCTGACTTCCTCCTGGGTGTTCTTATTATGAGGGGCTCCCACCATCCCTGTGCTGTGCTGACTTCCTCCTGGGGGTTCTTATTATGAGGGGATCACACCATCCCTGTGCTGTGCTGACTTCCTCCTGGGGCTGCTTACGGTGCTGCTGTCAGCGCTGTATGTCACGGAGCTGCTGTCAGCGCTGTATGTCACGGAGCTGCTGTCAGCGCTGTATGTCACGGAGCTGCTGTCAGCGCTGTATGTCACGGAGCTGCTGTCAGCGCTGTATGTCACGGAGCTGCTGTCAGCGCTGTATGTCACGGAGCTGCTGTCAGCGCTGTATGTCACGGAGCTGCTGTCAGCGCTGTATGTCACGGAGCTGCTGTCAGCGCTGTATGTCACGGAGCTGCTGTCAGCGCTGTATGTCACGGAGCTGCTGTCAGCGCTGTATGTCACGGTGCTGCTGTCAGCGCTGTATGTCACGGAGCTGCTGTCAGCGCTGTATGTCACGGAGCTGCTGTCAGTGCTGTATGTCACGGAGCTGCTGTCAGCGCTGTATGTCACGGAGCTGCTGTCAGCGCTGTATGTCACGGAGCTGCTGTCAGCGCTGTATGTCACGGTGCTGCTGTCAGCGCTGTATGTCACGGAGCTGCTGTCAGCGCTGTATGTCACGGAGCTGCTGTCAGCGCTGTATGTCACGGAGCTGCTGTCAGCGCTGTATGTCACGGAGCTGCTGTCAGCGCTGTATGTCACGGAGCTGCTGTCAGCGCTGTATGTCACGGTGCTGATGTCAGTGCTCTGTATTACGGTGCTGCTGTCAGTGCTCTGTATCTCCTGCACCCTCTTGTTTGCCTACCCTGGTCCCTGACCTTCCCTCTCCTCCATTGCCTTCATTAGCTCCATAGTCCTGAATTGTCAGAACAATTTCCCAAATAAAAAAAAAATGCTTGTAGTTATCGATCCCAAATTCACCTCATACATGTATTATGCTATTGTCCAGGTGGTGGGACTACGTGCTACCCCCTAATAATTACCCCGTGGCCGCAAATTCGACCTAAAGGTTTGCGAAATTCGCCTCCCATTGAAGTCAATGGAGCCCGCGGCGAACGGTCGTTTTCGCGAACGTTTGTGTCCGTTCGCGTTTCGCGTTCGCGAAACGTCCCGTCGGAAGTTCGTCCATCACTACTTGTGACAAGGAGTGATGATTTTTCAACCAAAGAAGAGGACTATCATAATAGTTCATAAAAAAAAAAGAGATTTAGGAATGAAAGCTAACGTGACGCTTTAATTGAGAAGGTAACAATTATGATAGATATGTTCTAGAAAGAAGAGCAACAGGAGCAACAATTTCTTTCTTTCTATATTTCATTTTTGGAGAATTCAGCAGTATAAAATAACAATAACACAGGGCAATGAGCCCTACGGGTTAGGAAGTGGTGCAACAGAACAGTTTCAATAAAAATAATAGATAAAAAACATGAACTATCATTGAATTTGTAAAAAGAAGAAATTTGGTCAAGCTATAATATTACTATAATGCTAATGGTAGCTCAAATGTTCTTGAATTTAACAACATTGATCATAGCAAGCTGCAATATCACATTCTTGATGTATACAGCCTAATAATATAAATATAAACATAATAAATAACACATGTGTCAACATTATCCCTATATAATATGTCATCTATATATGTTAAGCCTTAGGCAGGCCAATTATTTACATTTGCATATCAAACGAGATTTTTATTTTCTTTATTAGAGTAATATATGCCTATGCATTCTGTGTTGTGTTTATGTAATTTAAAGTTATGTTAACTGCAAAAAAAAAATCCTTTGTCCAGAGCAACCTTTATTTTATAGTTATTATAAATATATAATTGTATGCAGCCATTGGCATAACTATTAAACTCTATAGATAATAGATCAGTGATTTAGAACATTAGTGAAGGAATTAGGGCTGTATGCAAGTTAGATTATGCAGCTTGTTGTTGATTTATGCAGAACAACTACCATTTGCTTCCATTCTCTACTGCAGTCATCTCTCCTGCACAGTAATTCCCAGTGTTCCTTTTTGAAAGCCCTTGATACTCAGTTAGCCCCAAGGTATAATGTTTGATAATATAACTACTGCTCCTGTCACTGTGCTTTGTATAAATGCATTATGTGTGGCCCAGAATGGTGAAGATTTATGTACGGGTATGGAAAATAAAAATCAGCATTGATTAAAAGCCCCAGATAGACCATCCAATACCGCCCAAAGAACATCAGTTATTTTGCATTTTGACGTGGCGATTGATAACTCATAAATGCAAGCTGGAATGACAAATGTGGATGGAAACTGCCTTTGACAAAAACGATAACAGTATCAGTCTCATGGGGCGATGAAGGTATAAACAGGAGCTGTTTAAAATATTTAATCATTTTATGAAGGCTGCAAGATGTTGTTTGACCCTGAAGGAGTGTGAATGTCACATGGATCAGAAATTGCAAAGTCTTTGAAGTGAAATAAAAAAAATGGTGTTATTATAGATCCGTCTTGACATCCTATCATTTTTGTGTAGGATTAAAAATATGTATACAAAGCTCCAGATAAAGGACTTCAACAAAAAATGTCTTGGTTGGGAAAATAAAAATGAAAAAAAGAACAGACAAGCTGTTGTGATTTTTTTTCCTTATTATTCGATATCCCAAAGGGCCCTTTTGTTCCTCAGGAAATGATCCAACATCCCACGGATAAAAATAAGTTGCTGTGTTGTTACTGAAGGCTGCATTATAGTGTTAGCAAAAAGTTGTTAGATCTTTTAGCATTTTCAACTCTGAAAAAAATCAACAGTTTTATATCAATGTTTTGCCTTCTTTGGGTTTCCAAGACGTCTTTGTTTTCCACTTTGTATTAGATTTTTTCTAGACTATAAAGTTTCCCTTACCAAACAGTCTATGTGACATTGTGATCTTTAGCAATTTTAAAATACAGCTTTTTTTTATTTCGACTACAGCTTTGCCTAGACTAAGGAATAGTTAAAACATCTTTAAAGTTTTTTTGTTGATTGTTTGTGTCCCATTGGGAAGATTTTCCTCCACTTTATGTCAAGACAGAAAAACTTGCCAAAGTAAGGGAAATCCACTCATACGCCGTGTACACACGGCCAGACTTCTCGACAACAAAGATCCGAAGGAACGAATCCGTCTGACAATTTGACAGTGTGGGTTTTATCGGATGTTTGCTGTCGAAAAATCAGACGGACTTTAGATTTAGAACATGTTTCAAATCTTTCCAACAGACTCGAGTCCCGTCGAAAAATCAGTTCGTCTCTATGCTAGTCCGATGGATGAAAACCAACGCTTGGCTACTGACTATGAACTACCTTATTCTAGTCCGGTCGCATGTCATCACGGTCTAATCTGTCGGACTTTGGTGTGTGTGTGGCTAAGTCCGTTCGTTCGGAAAGTCCGTCATGTGTACACAGCAATAGCCTGTGTTTTCTCATATACACCACAGTCACAGATGTGTGTTACCAAGTGTTACATTGTATTTTAATGTTCATTGCGCTAAGGCAGCCCACTCTTTTGACTGCTAACACATCAAAAAACACTGCAAAAAAGTGCATGTACTATTTTATTTTTAACATTTCATATGCATTACTGTGAGCTAATTTTTTGGCAAAATACAATAGGGTGGCATTAGGAATAAATGGCACTGTATTAAAACAACCCACAAAAAACATGTTTACAAAGCTTTCATTGGCATGTTACTGCAGTGCAACAGCATGAACCTAGCTGAAGGCTGTTATCATTGGAACAAATGTCCCCACTGGAAAAAATGCTCTCTATGGCTGTTCTGGTTACAATTTAAAATTCTAGATTTCCTTTTTAATTTTAATCCCGGTCCAATGGTCATCAGGAAAACAAGAGAGGGCGAATCTCCCTAGTAGACACACAGACAGCAATGCAAACTTGACAGTTGTTCTAATACAGTACTTTCCTACTTTTTAAAGTGGTTGTAAATTCACTGTGCCTAATGACTAGAATCCCCTCGGTTAATTAAAGCTATTTTGCACATTGTCTTTATTTTATAAAAATTATGCAGTGCAATACCTTATTTCACATTACCGCTGCATGGTCATGTGATGTCCTAGCACTCTCACCCCCAATCTGAGGACTACAGCGGGAGGGGCTGAGATTCTCCTGACATCAGCTGGGAGGAGAGGAGGAGAGCGATGGGTGGTCACGTGACAACGGCGCTCGGCAATAAGGTATTAAGCTGCATATTTTGTAGAAAACAAAGACACTGTGAAACAGTGCTTCATATAAGAGAAGGGATTCCAGCTATTAGGCACAATTACTTTACACAAAATAGCAGCAGGAGGGGAGAGGCGGTAGCCTAGAGTAGACTAGATTATCACTGACTCATTAGCTGACAAGCAGGGAGGGAGGGGGAGAGGGCGAGACTGCAGGCTGATGAAGGCACATAAACTGACCACAGTATCATGGTTCAGCAGCCATGATTACTGTTGTCAGCACAAACAGGGGGGCACAGGAACAGGCAGGATTAACCAGGTATTTTACAGCACAGAGAGGGAGAAATGACTCCGCACAAGCACTTTGCTGTATGGCATGCTTTAAAGGAACAGGGTAATTTTTTTTATGGTTCCAACCAATTTAGGTTCTGTTATTTATTTTATACACTGCCTAAATGATCCAGTGTATTTGTTTGAAATAACTGTGGAGATGCTGAATAAACAATCAAGGGATATCAAGGGTTCAGGAGTGAAAAGTGTAAACTGTGAGTAGCTATATCAATCTTCCAACATGCTGGAAACATATAGTTCTGTCATAAAAAAATGCTAGAAAGAACAATTATTTCAATTGCCTGTCACCATCAAAATAGCCCTGTGAAGGAACATCTACCACCCACATAAGGAGTCTAAGTGGGCTGTACAACTTTTTACTATTTTTTTATTTTTTTGTGTGAAGCTTTTTATGTTGGGAAAACCAAAAGAGCAATGTTAGATAGCGTATGCGCAGTAGCACATCTGCCAAGCAAATTGACACTTGTGTGTCAGCGGTGGAGGTTAGGAGGAGGTGCTCAGCCCCAGAATTCTTATATAGCTGCACCCCTTGAATGCACCAAGCATGGCTTCTTGTTGGTGGGGGGACAATTTGTCATTACTGTTATCCATGTACATGTGAGGTGCTTTTGATGCCAATGCTCCCTTTGCAAGCCTTTTAGGATCTGAGTGGCTTGGTGCAAGGTTAAATATATTGTGGCTCTGCACTTGATTTACTATACTTTATCTACAGAATTTATTTGCAACATATCCATTGTGGCTTATGTGTAGTGAATGGAAGTTTTAGGCATCACCAGACTTCTACTTGGGGTATGCTAACTGTGGTCTATGCCTATATACACTACATTGTTTTTTTTTATAAAGCCTTCCATCTGTTTTTAACCCCCCCCCCCCGCCCCTGCAGTCATGGGTGCTTTGTGATATTTACTTTTACAATATGTCCCATCCTTTGAGACGTGGGTTACAAACTGTGTTTTTTTTTCTTTCTTTGTGTATTGAATATATATTTATGGAATATGTAGGACAGCACTATTATATTACTTTTAGAGATCTGTTTTGGTTGCTGAGTGCCCCTCAATATTTGGGTCCTCTTTCGGTGTTGACTATGGATCAGGGGATCATTTCCATTAGGGACCCCCTCTTCTTTCTTCCCTCCTTCTTCTTTGTTGCAGAAGGCACCCATACATTATTCTACCAGTTGTAAGTATACCTTCACAATATATGTTTGTAAATTACATTAGGCTATTTGTCTGCTATAACAATTGCTGCTTATTGTTATCACCAGCCAGCACACAAGGATATCTCTTGCAATAATAATAATAATAAGAAGAAGAAGCAATAGTAGGGAAACGTATTAAGATTTCACAGCCTTAGAAGTTCCACTAAATATAATCAACAATTTTATACTTAAATGGTCTAATATTGGTTTATCTTACAAGAATGGATCTAGTGGGCCCAAGGCTTGGAGTGTCTGATATATTTTAACTATTGGACTATGCATGTCTCAATTGGTTTTTAATCTTTTGTATGTAATAAAACGTATTATAAATTATTTATTTTGACAAATGTCTGTTAATATATTTTCTATAAATATAACACACTTGTTATACTTACCAGCTCTGTGCAGTGGTTTTGAACAACGCTGATCCTCTTCTTGGTTCAGCGCTCCTGCCATCTCCCTCTGGCCAAGTGTCCCCAGAGCAAGCAGCTTGCAATGGGGGCACCCAAGTAGGCTAACTCCTGAGCCACGGCTCTGCGTGTCCATTCACAAAGAACCACGTCTCATCCCCGCCCCCTCTTTCTTCCATTGGATCACCAGCTGTGATTGACTTCCCACTAAAAATGATTTGTTACTTCTGTGTGATACGTTTAAAAAATACCTGTTGATCTTGTAGAATATTTTGTAGGCTTCTTGTGCTCACTGCCTGACCTGACTCTTATCAGACATTTCAGTGGACTACAAAACCTTGTCCCTCTATGCTATAGAAAGTGGGAGAGAGGCTAGGTTCTGAATTGAAATCTTGTGTCTATTTTTTTATACAGAAAGGTGAGGGAGTGTTGTCACCCCAGGACAGGAAGTGTGTTATTGGTGGAATCACTGTGTGATAATAAAAGGAAAAAAGCTTGAAAAAGAAAACTGATGCAGCCAGTACCACTTTAAACAGGTAATCTGCAATATTCAATTTTTGTTTTTGGGTTTATTTATTTTTTTCTCAGAAAAAGTATACTCATACAGAGTTATAACTCTGATTTTCCCAATCTGCACACTAGTTCGAGGTCAGAGACTCAAAAAGTTCTAAACCACCAGGTTATCATAATAATGAGGTAACAAGTACATTCAGAAAAAAGCCAGCAATGAAAGCATTCATGTCCATACCCCTCACCTTTTTATTTATTAAATGAAACATGAAGGCAGCAATACCCTATTGCAGGGGCACCCAACCTTTTGAAGCGCAAGGGCCGCTTAAGCGACTTAGTAACCGGTCGCGGGCCCCAATGAGCAGTGCAGACAGGGGCACAGCCCACTCTACTCTATTGGCCTGCCATACCGATCTGCCCAGATGGAAGGGGACGGATCCTTCTTCTGTTTTTTTTAGCGGATCGAATTAGAGGTAGGCGGGTGTAAATGGCCACAAGTCCATTTACATCTGTGGCTCAATAGAGGTGAACAAAGGGTCCAATTGGGTCTGACTGATTTTGTCAAATAGGCCTAAGGCTGCTTTCACACTGCTGCGCTGTGGTATAACCACACCGAGGGTGCAGCGCAGTGCACTTGTGGCTTTCCTGCAGGTTAGCTCCACTTAGATTTCTATTATAACCTGCAGGTTAGCTGCACCTTCTGAAGTGCACCAACCCACAGGTAATAACAGAAGTCAATGGCTCAGTGCGGTTAATCTGCAGGTGTTCTGCGCTGCAACTACGGATCAGTTTGAAAGAAGCCCAGTAACCACTGCAGAACAGATATGCCCATATATACACTGTGATTGTAGTATTAAACTTACCTTTAGGTAACACCAGCTGTTGCTATCCCAGGCAGAGAGAATTTGGTATAACTCCACCTTTGACAGGAGTTAGTGCTATACATGAAGCATCGGCTTATGCCAACCTGCCATCCCAGAACAGGAGGTCGCAGGCCACATCAGAGGGCTCCGCAGGCCACTGGTTGGGCACCCCTGCCCTATTGTGTGATGAGAGACGATGTTCTCTTTTAAATAGGCCTCTTAATGTGATATTATCTTCATACCATGACCATAATTATGTAACTCATCCAAGGGCCGGTGTACAAAAGGGTATACTGGTAAAACCTCATTATATTTACTTTGCTTTTTTTCTCTTCCTTTTCAAATTAAGGAACATCATTGGACACCAAAGTATATGTAGGTTTTGTAGAAGTAGTTTAAAGCAGAACATTACTCTATGACCTTTTAACTCTGGCCAAAATTTGTATATGTAATTCGCTTAGTCATCACATTCATAAATAACAAAGGATGACCACTGTATGCTTGCATATTTAAATGTAGCATTTCCAGAATTTGTTTGAGTACATAGCAGGGAGCATGGCCTTTTGCTCTATATGCTGAGATAGTTTTACATTCCCTAACAGTAGGAATCTTTACATATTCAATATGAAATCCCTTAACTGTGCCATGAAGTTATATTTATTTGCATGTCCTGTGGGAGATGCTACCTTCATTTGCTTACAATGTCACAGATGCTTGGCTCCTGTTTGTATACGGATTTATGCCACCTCCTTTCAATAGTCATTTGCATGTTTCATTGATTTTAGACAAGTTTATATAATTTAGATCACAATGTGTCTTTTTCTGGAAAATCCTCAGAGGCTGTGGAAACAACAGGGGTAATTCCATTGCCCATATTGGAAGTCACACTATCACTTTTGTTTTGATTGTGAAATAGGTAAATTGAAATAGCACTGCAATCACAGTCATTTTCAGGGCTTGTTTGGTGATTTATTATCGCCTAGATGTTTATTGAAGCTCTCAACTTCCCAATGGACTAAACTAAACTAATAGTTTTACACATACATTGTATAATAGCCCCAGTCCGTTCTGTGCTTCTCATTACATTTGTTTAGTACTTCAATAGTTATGTTTTAATCCTAGTAATTGATCTACACTGTGAAGACAAATTATTATCTTAATACCTGTTTAATGTTATATTTTTACAGTTTAACACTGCAAGAAGTCTAATGTCCCTTGTGGGTTTTTTTTACTGTCTTTTGTGCATAAGGCATTTAGCAATAAAGAATTTTAGCCAACATTAGAAACCCAGTTTTTAATGATGTTGATAGTAAGGGCCGGTTCACACAGCGAGGCGCGGCGAGGTGTCTCCGACTTACCTCGCCGCGACCTGCGGGGAGCTCAGCGGCGACTTGCAGAGGACTTCTGTATAGAAGTCAATGCAAGTTGCCCCCGAAGTCGCCCCGAAGTAGTACAGGAACCTTTTTTCTGAGTCGGAGCGACTCGAGTCGCTCCTCTCAGAACGGTTCCATTGTACAGAACGGGGGCGACTTGCGGGAGCGAGGCGAGGCGAGCCGTGTCGCCTCGCCTCGCCTCGCTGTGTGAACAGGCCCTTACTGAATAGAATTCAGAAAGGAAAATCTTAAACGGTCCTTTGAACCAATCAAAACAATGTATATCATATGTCAAAATTTATACAGACCCTAGATACATTTTTTTTGTTTTTGTTTAACCAGAGGGCGGACCCAGCTGATTTCTCTATCCACACATGGATGGGGGAATCCTTCCCGCTGAGCTATTGTATTTAGCTGACAGGGCACCCCCCCCCCCCCCCCGGTCAGCAGAATACAATGATTAGTGTTGCAGGATGTAGCCAGCGCCACTGATTGTTCAGGAAAGACCCAACAGGCTGGTTGTACACAAGGCCAATTAATAGACTATCAATTTGTCATCTTAGGAACTAAGTGTTTATCAGGAGTATTTAAGTGTTTAACAGGAGGTTATATATAGCTGAGGGCAGGGCCACTCAGTGACGTAAACAGGTGACCCCGCCCCCTGACACCACGTAACATCACTGAGTGGTCCTGCCCCCAGCTATATAACATCAATGTCATTGAGAAGAAACGTCACTCGACGGGAGCCTCCCATGGAGGCAAAGGTGTTGCGGCGTTTTTTTTCTTTTTCCGGATCATCGTGGCATGAGATGGACCTACATTGTGGGACATTTTTTTTTTTATCTTTTAATAAAGGACTTGTCCCTAAGTGTCTCCTGTATTTTTTACTATTCTTTACACTTTCTTAGTGAAACGGTAGGAGTACAATGTACCTGTTACCAATTCACATGGGGGAGGCTGGGATCTGGGGGCCCCCTTGCTAAAGGGGGCTTCCAGATTCTGATAAGCCCCCATCCGCATACCCCCACAACCACCGAGCAAGGGCTGTGGGGATGAGGCCCTTGTCCCCATCAATATGGGGACAAGGTGCTTTGGGGGGCTACTCCAAAGCACCCTCCCCATGTTGAAGGCATGTAGCCTGGTACGGTTCATGAGGGGTGCTCTCTCGTCCCCCCCCCCTCTTTTCCTGTGGCCTGCCAGGTTGCGTGCTTGGATAGGGGTCTGGTATGGATTTTGAGGGGACCCCTACGCAATTTTTTAAAAAATGTTGGTTCCCCTTAAAAAGGTAATGGACAGGGGGTGACCCATGCCATTTTTCAATGAGTTTTAACTCTATTGCAGAGTCCCAACAATTCATTACAGTCGGAATCAGTTTTCAATTTTCCTTTAGAAATGTAATCTTGCTGTGGTACTGTTCTAAACATGAGAAAACTGTGCCACTTTAAAGGCGCACTATAGATACCCCCCAGGCACGATATTTAAAGGAATATTTCATTTTTATTGTTTCACTTTAAACATTATTAAAATCACTGATCTGGAAAAAAAACTGCCATTTTTAAAACTTTTTTTTGCATTGATACATGTCTCCTGGTGCAGGACGTGGATCCCCAAACACTTTTTATGACAATAACTTGCATATAAGCCTTTAATATTAGCACTTTTGGTTTTTCATGTTAGTGTGCCATAGACTTTAACGGTGTTCCGTGGCTCTCAAATTTGCCGTGAACACCGCAAGTTCGGCTTGAACTTATGCTCAGGCTGAACCATTCGCCCATCCCTACCTTGGAAGATGGAGGGTACAGATAGCTATTAGTCTTTGTGGTGAAAATTAAAGAGGGGATACGCAGGAATTTACAAATGAATGGAGTTTTACAACTAATCTGGGTGAATAATCTCAGAACAAAATCTAAGATATAGTTACATAGTTAGTCTGGTTGAAAAAAGACAAAAGTCCATATAGTTTAACCAATAAAAGAGAAAAACATATACACTCTTATATGCACAAGTCTATACCCACAGTTGGTCCAGAGGAAGGCGAAAAACCCCAGAAAAGCATGATCCAATTTGCTCCAATGGGGAAAAAAAATTCCTTCCTGATCCCACATGAGGCAGTCAGATATTGGATCAACTTAACCTATAAATGTCAGTATCCAGTTATATTATGTGCATTTAGGAAAGAATCCAGACATTTTTAAAAGCAATCTACAGAGCTAGCCAGAACCAGCTCTTGTGGGAGTCTATGCCACATTTTCACAGCTCTTACTGTGAAGAAACCTTTTCATATTTGGAGATTAGATCTCTTTTCCTCTAGACATAAAGAGTGCCTCCTTGTCCTCTGTGATATAAAAGTGAATAACTCAATACCAAGTTCACTATATGGACCATGTATTTATACATGTTGCTCATATCCCCCCTTTATATCCTCTTCTCAAGAGAGAAAACATTTAGTTCCTCCAATCTATCCTCATAGCTGAGTTCCTCCATGCCTCTTATCAATTTGGTTGCCTTTCTCTGTACTTTTTCCAGTTCCCTGATATTCTTTTTGAGAACTGTTGCCCAAAACTGAACTGCATATGCCAGATGAGGTCTTACTAATAATTTGGACAGGGGTAAATTGATATCTCTCTCTCTTTCCTGATCCATATCCCTCTTAATACAAGAAAGGATTTTGCTTGCTTTGGAAACCACAGCTTGGCATTGCATGTTATTATTAAGCGTATGATCTACTAGAACACCCAGATCCTTCTTTACCACTGATTCCCCCAGTGTACTCCCCTTAGTATGTATGATGCATGAATATTCTTAGCCCCCAAGTGCATAACTTTACATTTATCAACATACTTATAATAATTTTTCACTCTTCGTTATATTGCAGCCATTTTCTAAAATCATTTAAGTTCATTTTTTTCCTCATTAATGTACACACAGCACCCCATGTTGTCAGAGAAACAGAACAGAACAGAATTGTTGACATTTTTGCAGATTTATTAACAAAGAAAAACTGAAATATCACATGGTCCTAAAGTATTCAGACCCTTTGCTGTGATACTCATATATTTAACTCAGATGATGTCCATTTCTTCTGATCATCCTTGAGGTGATTCTACACCTTCATTTGAGTGCATCTATGCTTGATTATACTGATTGGACTTGATTAGGAAAGCCACACACCTGTCTATATAAGACCTTACAGCTCACAGTGCATGGTCAGAGCAAATGAGAATCATGAGAAAGAGCTCAGAGACAGAATTGTGGCAAGGCACAGATCTGGCCAAGGTTACAAAAAAATTCTGCTGCACTTAAGGTTCCTAAGAACACAGTGGCCTCCTTAAATGGAAGACGTTTAGGATGACCAGAACCCTTCCTAGAGCTGGCTGTCTGGCGAAACTGAGCTATCGGGGGAGAAGAGCCTTGGTGAGAGAGGTAAAGAAGAACCCAAAGATCACTGTGGCTGAGCTCCAGAGATGCAGTCGGGAGATAGGAGAAAGTTATAGAAAGTCAACCATCACTGCAGCCCTCCACCAATTGGGGCTTTATGGCAGAGTGACCCGACGGAAGCCTCTTCTCAGTGCAAGACACATGAAAGCCCACATGGAGTTTGCTACAAAAAAAATAAAGGACTCCAAGATGGTGATAAATAAGATTCTCTGGTCTGATGAGACCAAGATATAACTTTTTGGCCTTAATTCTAAGAGGTATGTGTGGAGAAAACCATTGCTCATCACCTGTCCAATACAGTCCCAACAGTGAAGCATGGTGGTGGCAGCATCATGCTGTGGGGGTGTTTTTCAGCTGCAGGGACAGGACGACTGTTTGCAATTGAGGGAAAGATGAATGCGGCCAAATACAGGGATATCCTGGACGAAAATCTTTTCCAGAGTGCTCAGGACCTCAGACTGGGCCGAAGGTTTACCTTCCAACAAGACAATGACCCTAAGCACACAGCTAAAATAACAAAGAAGTGGCTTCACAACAACTCTGTGACTGTTCTTGAATGGCCCAGCCAGAGCCCTGACTTAAACCCAATTGATCATCTCTGAAGAGACCTAAAAATGGCTGTCCACCAACCTTTACCATCCAACCTGACAGAACTGAAGAGGGTCTGCAAGGAGGAATGGCAGAGGATCCCCAGATCAAAAGGGGACTTCTACTAAATATTGAGCAAAGGGTTTGAATACTTGGACCATGTGATATTTCAGTTTTTATTTTTTAATAAATCTTCAAAAATGTCAACAATTCTGTGTTTTTTTTTGTCAATATGGGGTAATGTGTGTACACTAATGAGGAAGAAAATGGACTTAAATGATTTTAGCAAATGGCCGCAATATAACAAAAAGTGAAAAATTCAAGGGGGTCTGAATACTCCCGTCCCCACTGTATATAAATTCTGAATAATAATAATAATTGAACCTCATTTGCCACATAGTTGTCCAATTAAACAATGCATTAAGGTTGGCTTGTAAGTTGGAAACATCCTGTAAGGTTGTTATTCCACTGCATGGCTTGATGTCTTCTGCAAAAACTGAAATGGTACTTTTAATCCCAGACCCTAGATCAGTGATGGCGAACCTTGGCACCACAGAAGTTTTTGAACTACATTTTCCATGATGCTCATGCACTCTGCAGTGTAATTAAGCATCATGGGAAATGTAGTTCCAAAACATCCAGAGTGCCAAGGTTTGCCATCATTGACCTAGATCATTTATAAATATATTAAAAGGTAAGTGTCCCATCACTGAACCTTGGGGTACACCACTGATAACCTTAGAACATTCCAAGTATGAATCATAAATCACTGCTCTCTGAATACAATCTTTTAGCTAGTTTTCTATCCATTCACAAACTGATTTTTCCAACCCTGTAGACTGTACCTTACACATTAGCAGTATGCAGGGGACGTTTTGCGGCAAACATTTTTTTTTTTTAAATGCAAGTATAGCACGTCCATAGCCACCCCTCTGTCTAAGGTTTTACTTACCTCCTCATAGAAATAGATCTTCTGTTTTTAACAAATCCATGCTGTGTGTTGTATAAATAATTTTTCCTGCAAGAACCCATCTATGTGGTCTTTTATTATTAACTCTTCCCAACAATAGAAGTTAAATTAACAGGTCTAAAGTTACTTGGTAATGGCTTTGATCCCTTTTTAAATATAGGCACCACATTGGCCTTACACCAATCCAGTGGTACTATTCTAGTCATTAAAGAGTCCCTAAAAATGGCTTTGAAATGACAGCGCTCCATTCTCTTAGGACCCTTGGGTGCATGCTTTATTCACCTTTGTTCTGTCAAAATATTTCTAGACCATATTCATTTTGACCATTGTGGATGAATGAATGAATGAATGAATGAATGAATGAAATACTTATACTTATGGATCTTTTGGGGCTGTGTCAATCTGATCCCCATTATGGGCATGAGCTCCCCCATGCTCCTTTGTATACACAGAGCTGAAGAAGGTATTTAATAAATGTGCCTTATCTTTGTCCCCTGTCACCCATTCCAGAATATTTTGTAAAGGGCCTACATGCTCAGACCTGACCCTTTTATTATTAATATATTTGAATATTTTTGGGGGGTTTGTCCGACAATCTATTGCAAGTCTTGGAGAACAGTCCTAGAAACATTTGCTCTCTTTTTGGGTTAAACATGTATTGTTTATTGAACATTATTGCAGAGAGTACAATCACAGTGGCAAACACTGAACAATCAAAAGGTGTTGCGTCATAACCATAACAGTAAATAAAAAAACATTTCTCCGTTGCAGTAGACAGTATGGATCACAGCTAAACAAAGTCATAGCACATACATTGCATTTACTTCAACATTACATCAAAATTCCTGATCACACGTGGCAGCCTCTTGCAACCACCTATCCCAAATTTTATTGTATTTGGCTGGGCATCCCCTATTTTTATATATGAATTTTTTATATGGCAGCGTGGAATTAACTTCCCGTTTCCAGTCCTCCACCCTGGGCGGAAGTGGTCTCATCCACTGTCTAGCTATTACTTTTCGAACAGAAAACAAGGTTTCCTGCAGAAAAGTTTTGGTAAATTTATCCAATACTTCAGGGAATATCCCTAGGAGACAGGATTTGGGGTCGAGGGCCAAGGGTGAGCCCATAACGTCATGTAGAAATGATACTACTTGTATCCAAAGTTCCTGCAGTTTGGGGCAAGACCAGATAAGGTGGAAAAATGTCCCAGTCTCAACAGTACATATCGGGCAGAACACAGATTGATTCGTATTATATTTGGCGGTCCTAAGGGGGGTGAGGTACGCTCTATGCACCATGTAAATTTGGGAAAGCCTGTCTTGGAGCCTAGGGGACACCAGCTTGCACGTCTCCAGGGCCTCCTCCCATTCCTCATCTGTCAGCTCACCTACATCACCCTCCCAGCGGGACTTAAGGGCATATGCCAGTCTCGCCGAGATGGGGGCCGCAAGCATACCATAGAAGCACGAGATAAGCTTTTTGGGATCAGTATCCTTCACTATGGCGACAATAGGGTTGGGAGCAGGCTGAGGCAATGACTGCGGAAATTGTGCCCTGAGTGCATGCTGAACCTGAAGGTACTGAAACAGCATAGTGTTTGGAATACCAAATTCCTCCTGCAGCGTCTGGAATGTTTTAATAGTGCCATGGTGAAGCAGGTGATGCATGTAGTATATGCCCCTCGACACCCATAACCGAACACTCTGGATCTTTTGAAGTTCTGGCAATTGTTTGTTATGCCAAAGTGGTGTATAGTCATTTGGGGACATAACATTCAGTTTAGTGGATGCCAGGTCCCAAATCCTTCTGTAGTGAAAAAGCATGGAGTGTTTACCTGGCTCTAGTGCAGAGATCCCAGCCCCCGTCGAGACAGCAGCTATCGGATCATCTGCAATTTGAGCCCAGGTGGGGCAGAGAAGGGTAAGAAACCGTTGTTTATCAGTCTTGTCCACATGAAAAAGTTGAGACAGTTGTGAGGCAATATAGTAGTGATTTAGATCTGGAAGAGCCATGCCCCCCATATCAGTCGGGCTTTTCAAAGCTTGCCAAGCAAGCTTGTGCCTATTATTCCCCCATACAAAGGGTCTAAGAAGACTTTCAAGGGATTTAAAATATTTTAGCGGTAAGTATACCGGGGCGTGCCACAGCACATATAGTATTTTAGGTAATAAAACCATTTTAATAAGATTAACGCGCCCCCAAACCCCAAGGGGGAGACGAGCCCAGGCTTGAAGCTTGGTGCGCACTAGGGAGAATAAAGGTTCTATATTCAGTGCAATATAATCTGCCGGAGTCCTAGAGATATATACACCCAGATATTTAATAGTTCCCACTCGCTGAAGAGGCAGGCTGGCCTGAGATTCTGACTGTGGAAAACTGTCAATAGGTAAGATTTGGGATTTTTCCCAGTTTATACGAAGACCGGAAAAGCTACCAAACCACTCTATCATGTGCAGGGCCTTTGCGAGGGAAGGGCCAGAGTCTGCCAAGTATAACAGCGTGTCATCAGCGTATTGACTGATTTTCTCCGTTAGTTGACCCACCGTCAGTCCCCTGATCTCCGGGTCTGTACGGATCGACACCGCTAAAGGTTCTGCAGCCAAGGCATAAAGTAGTGGGGACAGTGGGCACCCCTGCGGGGTACCCCTACTGAGGTCAAACGCCCGGGAGGACCACCCATTTGCCACCACCCTGGCCGTAGGGTGATGATACAACAGTTTCACCCATCGAATAAAGTTAGGGCCGAAGCCGTATCCTTCGAGACACCTCCACAAATACCCCCATTCCACGGAGTCAAATGCCTTGGCCGTGTCAAGTGACACCACCACCCGCTCACCCACCGCCTCATGCGTTGCCTGTAAATTAATATAGAGCCTGCGTAGATTGAACGACGTATTCTGACCTGGCATAAAGCCCGCTTGATCAGCCTGGATCAGGGTAAGGATCACTCCGTTCAATCGAGTAGCAAGTATCTTAGCTAAAATCTTAATATCAACCTGTAATAGGGAGATTGGGCGGTAGGATTCTGGGAAACCTGGATCTTTTCCAGGCTTGGGTATTAAAACTATCGTTGCCTCCCTCATGGATGGAGGCAGTGTCAGTGTATCAAAAAGACTCCTGTAGAGGGCGAGAAGACGAGGCGCCAGTATTTCTTGATAACAGGAGTAAAATTCAATGGGAAGACCATCTGACCCCGGTGACTTGGATCTTGCAAATTCCGCAATAGCACACACTATTTCGTCAGTGGTCAGGGGGGCCTCCAAAGCCTGCACCTGTTCCTCAGTGACTTGGGGGAGGGACACCTGAGCTAGAAAGCTGTCCATCTGAGTGGTGTCGTCGGATACTGTAGTGGTGTATAAGTCCGCAAAAAAGTCCCGAAATCTAGCCACTACCTCAGAAGGGTCCGTGACCATTGTATCTCCTTGTCCACGCAAAGAGATAACAATCGGGGGTCTGTCTTCCTTATGCACTAAGTATGCTAGCAACTTACCAGCTCTCTCTCCAGATTCAAAATATTTTTGTTTGGTAAAAAAAAGTTTCTGTCGGGCCTTGTCATGGTGCAGTTGGGAAACCACTCTCGACTGCAGTCTAAGTGCATCGGCGTTTGCCGTAGACGGGTTGTTTATGTAGGTGTGTTCCATGGAGCTCAAATCCGCTTCAGCCCCAGCAAAGGCAGTAGCCGAATCAGCCTTGAGCCTATTAATGTGGGTAGTCAGTACCGAACGAGCATGTAATTTAAATGCATCCCACACGGCCGGATCCGAGGCCGTGTGGTCATTGTCCTCAAAAAATCTTGTCCACTCCGCCTCAATAGTGCCATCGTCGGGTAATAATGTCAGCCAGAACGGATTTAACCGCCACGCTCGCGGAGGCCTACCCAGGGGTACATCAAGCACTATAGAGTAGGGGCTGTGGTCCGAAAGTAGTCTGGGGCAAAACAATGCTTCCCTGAGTCTGTTGAGATATTAATATAAAATCAATACGTGATAGAGAACCATGTGTGGGTGAGAAGCATGAATACTCTTTCTTTTGAGGGAATTTGTGCCTCCAAGTGTCCACAAGATGAATGGTGGCTAAGAGCCTGGACAGCCTAGTGGTCCCAGCCTGCCCCACCATCAACTCGGGGGGTTTGAGCCTATCCAGGGAAGGATTAAGCGTAGTGTTGAAATCCCCCAGCCAGATAACAGGAACCGCCGGGTGTCTGGACATAAAGGACAGTCCCTCAACAACCAACGCCATGTTAAATGGAGGGGGGATATAAAAGGCCATAATAAGGTAGGGTTCCCCATACAATTTAGCATGCAGAAAAACAAACCTGCCCTGCGGGTCAGTAAGAACTTCGCAAAGTTCAAATTGGACAGACTTAGCTACAAGTACCGAAACTCCCCTCGAGTGAGACGTGTGGGTGGAATTAAATGCACACCCAATCCAAGGGCGCTTAAGGGCCATCTGCAGTCCACCCTCCACATGGGTCTCAACCAACACCATCACATCCGCCCTTTGCTTCTTGAGGAACGTGAAAGCTGCCGCGCGCTTAATTTTATCGCGCAGGCCCCTCACGTTCCAAACAAAAAATCGTATAGATGCCATATAGAGTCATATACAGTAATGAGTGCATTCAGCTTTCCCCCTAACAGCCCTCCTGTAAGCGCACCCCAATACAATTGTGCTTGATCGAGCCCATATAGGGACTGCTTAGTCAGTAGTTGCAAAAAACAGTCGTCAAAAGCCACACATAATCCAATTACGTACTCCAGCTTGTTCATATTACTCTTCTGTATGTAAACCCAAACCAATCCACCCCCCTCCCCCCACCCTACCCTGCACCTGCCCCAACTTGTGCGGGTATATTCCCCCAAAAACCAAACATGCCTGGCTGGGAAAACCAGTTTCAGTGAATTAGAAAGAAAACCTAGAACAATAAATCTGAAAATGGGTCGTGGCCACCGATACCAGAAGGCCAGGTAAAGTAGAGCACCCTGCATAACAGCACACAGCGGTGACCTGGGTAAAGAGGCAAAAATGTCAGTTGCTGTCCGGTCCCAGTGACCAACTCCCCCATGGCAATAGGAAGTCCCAGCAGACAATAGAGCAGTTTTCCGCTGCACCCTGCAATCAGTCCGTAGGACTAACATGTCTCCCCTTGCTCCGGGAGAAAAAAAGGAAAAATAAACCCCCCAAAATTGTTGAAATAAACTAACAGGCATGTATTGCAGAAAAAGTCCCTCAATATGGACACGAAGAAAAAAAAAGGAAAAAATTTGTTCCATGAACGTTGACACCATCAGCATGCGTAAAAGTTCTTCCCCTATTAGGTCCAGAATCAGAAAGTCCAGCATATCCCAAAGTAGAAAAGGCATAAGGCCGCGTACACACGCGCGGACTGTTCGCCCAACTTTGTCCGTCAAACAGTTTCGGCAAACAGTCCGCTCAAAATTAGCATGGACGGACATGGCCACACACGACGGACGAACAGTTTGCTGAAACCGTGCGCGATGACGTGAACGGCACGTACGACGGGACGAAAAATACGACGTCCTATACACTGCATTATAACTTTCGGCGTGTAAATCCTTTCTGAGCATGCGCGGAACTTAGTTTGACGAACAAGCCTACACACGAGCGGACTGTTCGCTGAAACAAGGTTTCAGCGGACAGTTTTTCGGAAATTCCGTAAAACCTTGTTCGTCAAACTGTCCGCTGAAACTGTCCGCTGAAAGCCCACACACGAGCGGACTGTCCGCCCAAACACTGTTCAGCGGACAAAGTTGGACGAACAGTCCGCCCGTGTGTACGCGGCCTAAGAGTATCGGACGCCACAGATGCAAGCATCCTAGCGATGCTGGAGCAGGATAAAGGGATCAGGTAGCATGCCATATTTCCAGGACACCAGGGGAAAAGTAAAAAAGTTGTAAGCTCACCCGTCCCACAGGTTCTTAGTCAGCTCTATCCCGAGGCGCTCTGCGTTCCAACCATGCTATGACCTCCCTGGGTTGTTCAAAGAAAAGTGCCCGGTCCCCTGCCTCCACCCTGAGGCGCGCTGGGAAAAGCATAGAGTATTTCACTTGTTGTGCACGCAGCAATCTTTTAGCCTCCAGGAAGCTCTGTCGGCGTTTCTGAACATCCGCTGAAAAATCAGGAAAGATTGCAACTTTAGCATTTCCTATAGGGATGTTACCCTTTTCCCGAGCCATGCGCAGGGCAGCATCTCTATCCTTATAGTTCAGGAGTTTTGCAATGAATGTGCGCGGGGGTGCACCTTGAGGTGGAGGCCTGGCAGGCATACGATGCGCGCGCTCAACCGTCAACACGGGGGAAAAAGACTCCCGGCCATAGGTAGTTATCAGCAATTGTTCCAGAAAAGTTGTGGGGTCTTTACCTTCAGCCCCTTCCGGAAGACCAATCAGTCGGATATTGCATCTGCGTATGCGATTTTCCATTTCATCCTGCTTAGCAAGCAGGAGGTCTTTTTGCTTCTGCATGTGGTCAGCATCAGTTTGCAGTGGCGGGAGAGCGTCCTCCACATTGCTAATGCGGGTCTCAGTTTCCCTCACCCGGTCACGCAGCTTCTGAAAATCCTGCCTTATTAAAGAGATGTCCATTTGCACTTCTTCAATTTGGGATGTAAGGGACGTGCGGCACAATGTAATGGCTTCAAGAAGCCTGTCCGTGTCTCCCGCTGCACGCGGCCCTCCCGTCTCCTCCGCACCGCCATTTTCCTCCCCCTCCTCACTCACATGTCGGCGGTATTGAGACAGCCGCGCTGCCGCCGATCGCTGGGATTTCGAGGGAGGCATGTCCACCGGGATGAAGGGAAGCCTTCCAGACGTATTCAGGTAAGTATTGGTGCTGTGGTGTCACAGGATCAGCGTGGGAGACAGGATCATTCGGCGGAGCTCCGGAGACACACGTCCTACTCCATGCAAGGTCAGGCCACGCCCCCCAGAAACATTTGCTCTCTTAAAGTTAAGTGTTTTCATATTTCCAGTATGTGTTTGTTGCTAAGTAGGGGACTCTATGAACTGTACCATAAAATTGTCTTGTAATAGGTTTATACAATTTTGCCCTTTAACTGTTCCTGCAGTGCCATTAGTTTGGTCAGTTTCCAGGTAGGTAAAATTCCCCATTATTATTACTGTCCCAGCCCTTGCAGCCCTTTATATCTGTGCAAAGAGCCAAGTTTCTACCTCCTCATTAACATTGGGTGGCCTATAACAAAGTGATTACCTTTGTAGTGTTGCCCATGTGCAGTTCCACCCATAATGCTTCAGGCTCATCACACTCTCCATCAATTAGGTCCTCATTCACATTTGTTTTGAGATCATTTCTCACAGAGACAAACACCACCACCCTTCCATTTTACCTTTCCTCTTAGTCAACAGTGGGAAATGTAATTTGTGGGTATTATGACACAAAAGTCCCAAAAGTCACACATAAAAAAAACTTCTGACACAGGTGTAAATATAGTTTTATTTGATAAACAGGGGTACTCAAAAATATGTTAGAAAATTCTACAAAATACAGTGCCTTGAAAAAGTATCCCTTGAAATGTTCAACATTTTGTCATGTTACAACCAAAAACGTAAATGTATTTTATTGGGATTTTATGTGATAGACCAACACAAAGTGGCACATAATTGTAAGTGGAAGGAAAATGATAAATAGTTTTCATTTTTTTTTTACAAATAAATATGTGAAAAGTGTGGCATGCATTTGTATTCAATGCCACCATCATGTTTCACAATGGGGATGGTGTGGTCAGGGTGATATGTAGTGTTAGTTTTGCACCACACATAGTTTTCTGTTATTAAACCAAGAAGTTACATTTTGGTCTCATCTGACCAGAGTACCTTCTTCCACATGTTTGCTGTGTCCCCCACATGGCTTCTCGCAAACTGAAAATGGGACTTATTTTGGCTTTGTTTCAACAATGGCTTTGTGGAGTGCACAACTAATAGCTGTCCTGTGGACAGATTCTCCCATCTGAGCTGTCGATCTCTGCAGCTCCTCCAGAGTTAACATAGGCCTCTCGGCTGCTTCTTTGATTAATGTTCTCCTTGCCCAGCTTGTAAGTCAAACCTCTGAGGGCTTCACACAACAGCTGTACTTATACTGAGATTAAATTACATACAAGTGGACTTTTTTTTACCAATTAGGTGACTTAAAAACCTTTTATCATTTTCCTTCCACTTCACAATTATGTGCCACTTTGTGTTGGTCTAGCAAATAAAATCCCAATAAAATACATTTAAGTTTTTGGTTGTAACATGGAACATTTCAAGGGGTATGAATACCTTGTCAAGGCACGGTAGTGAATTGAACACTAAGATACCTGATATAACTGATAAAGCCAATCTTGAAGAGGTAGTGTAGTATTTAAAGGTACAATTTCCAAGCATACCTTTTTTTATGCACTACCAAACATTTGTAAGTCAGTCAGGGGTCCCTCCAAAAAGACCTATTATTTCTGGGAGTAAATTCCTTACCGAAAGAGTGAATTCATTTGTTGGCAGAATTTTATAACCATTTGTGGTTGTGTTGCCATCCTATGTATGGGATTCTTCCCATCTTCTGACCATCCTTCATAATTTTGTAGCGTCTCTGGAAACAATGTCCGTGATACTAGATATAGGGGCCTTATATTCCTCCCTTCCACGTCAATTAGGACTTGCAGGAATCAGGTATCAGGTATCAAATAATCAGGTTCTCTGATGCTTAATGATAGGAGCAGAGAATACCATGGTCTCTATAGCTAATCCGGCACTGCCACCAGAATGGACACCCTCTCCTAATGCACTCTGCACAGAAAGTTGAGCATCATCGGCATCAGAGGGAAAGTGTATGCTGTCCTGAAGTTCCATTCCACTGTCAATGCATTCACCCCAGAGCTTGTAGGTAACTGGACTTGGCAAAACATTGTGGAAATTTGGTATTTTCTGGAGAGGCAAACAGGTCCACTTCCAGGAGAAATGCCGATGCTGCTAAGCTCCTGAAACACTTACGGTAACAGAGCCCACTCCAGGGGCGGACTGACCATTCGGGCACTCGGGCACTGCCCAAGGGCCCCATGCCACTAAGGGGCCCCATCAGGGTTGCCAGCCTCAATAAAAGCAGGGACAGTATGTAAAAATCTGTGTTTTTTTTTTTTAAATCCCAAGATTATAGCTGCTCCAGTACCTTTTCAGTGTGTGTATATGTATTCTGCGTGTGTATATTGTGTGTGTATATTGTGTGTCTGTGTGTGTGTATAGTGTGTGGCCCCATAATCTATTGCCTGGGGGCCCTATAATCGTCTATTGCCCAGGGGCCCCATAATCTTCTCCTATTGTCCGGGGGCCCCATAATCCCCTATTGCCCAGAGGCCCCATAATCTCCTATTGCCCGAAGGCCCCATAATCTCCTATTGCCCGGGGGCCCCATAATCTCCTATTGCCCGAAGGCCCCATAATCTCCTATTGCCCGAAGGCCCCATAATCTCCTATTGCCCGGGGGCCCCATAATCTCCTATTGCCCGGGGGCCCCATAATCTCCTATTGCCCGGGGGCCCCTTGAGTTGTCAGTCCGCCCCTGGCCCACTCATTGTTGTTCAACTTCATTATGGAAAGGTACCGTATATACTCGAGTATAAGCCGAGATTTTCAGCCTCTTTTTTGAGGCTGAAAGTGCCCCCCTCGGCTTATACTCGAGTCATCGCTGTCTGTCTGCCCGATCAGCGTGTCGAGCAGACAGACAGCGGCCATTCTAGGATTCAAAGGCCGCGCCTCCCTCTCCGCCTTCGCCTGTGATAGGCGGAACACTGAATTTCCCAGCAGTCTGTGTTCCGCCTATCACGGACATCCTCTCATCCTCGTCCGTAGTATGAAGATGAGCGGACGTCCATGATAGGCGGACCACTGACTGCTGGGAAATTGAGTGTTCCGCCTATCACGGACATCCGATAGGCGGAACACTCAATTTCCCAGCAGTCAGTGGGAAATTGAGTGTTCCGCCTATCACCGACGGAGGCGCGGCTTTTGAATCCTAGAATGGCCACCGACGAAGAGCTGAAGGACGGAGGCTCGGCTCGGGACGGGCCGGGACGGGCCGGGACGCAGGCCGGGACGGGACGCAGGCCGGGACGGGACGCAGGCCGGGACGGACACAGGCTGGACGGACACAGGTAGGCTCTACTGTGTCTTTACTGTGCCTCTCCTGGAAATGAAGAAATCAATGCATGTGCCCTATTCCATTTTTCTTTCAGTTTGTACCATATGGAACCCATTACTTCAATGGCTACTTCCTCTGACTGGTGTTTATGATGATCAAACAATGTTTAGCAAATAATATACATACACATATGCTTATTATAGTGCTTTTGTAACAACAGCAATGTAAAACCTTTCTATTACTGGTGTTACTGGTTTATTCCTTAGTAGCCTATTTGACAGTTGTTTCTAATTCCTTAGGGCAATTTTGATATATTAATGAACCAATCAAACTAAGGTGGGAAAAAGCACACACACACACACACGGATGCATGCACACACACACACACACACACACACAGGGATGGATGGACACACACACACACACGGATGCATGGACACACACACACACACACACACACACGGATGCATGGACACACACACACACACACACACACACACGGATGCATGGACACACACACACACACACACGGATGCATGGACACACACACACACGGATGCATGGACACACACACACACACACACGGATGCATGGACACACACACACACACACACGGATGCATGGACACACACAGGGATGGATGGACCCACAGGGATGGACGGACACACAGGGATGGACAGGCATGTCTCACCCTCGGCTTATACACGAGTCAATAATTTTTTCCAGTTTTTTGGGGGTAAATTGGGGACCTCGGCTTATATTCGGGTCGGCCTATACTCGAGTATATACGGTAGTCTGCCTGAGTATTGAAATGACCAGGCACATACACTGCTGCTAGCAGTAGATTGTGCTCATTCCATAATCAAATCCTTTCTCAGGAGAGCAACACTGCATGTGCCTCCCTGTCTGCGGATGTAGGCCACTGCTGCTGTGATTCAGAATTGGTGCACCCTGAATCAGACTTCTGAAAGCTAGGAGAGCTTGGAAGGCTGCCCTCAATTCCAGAATGTTAAAAAACTACATTGGCAGCATGAAATTTCCATTGCCCTGGGTCCAGTGGTATTTGCATAGGGCTCTCCAACCTGTGTCACTGGCATCTGATTGGACTATTTGCCACTGTATCGTGAGCAAGAAGTTGCAACAAAGAAGAATCTGCTGTCTCGATCACCAGTCCAAACTCGACTTCATTTGGGTGGTGATCTGGATTTTCTGCCCAAGATCCTTCAACCTCCATTGTAACAGGAGACCAATTTGAAAGGGGAGCAAGTTCCATTATGCCCATTTGACCATTGGAATGGGACATCATATCAAGAAGTCGCATGCACTCTGCCGTTGGCAGGTACAACTTCTTTCGAGCTGTCAACATTGTATTTAGGATGCAGGACATCTTGTCTTCTAGTTATGCCACTGATGCCATTTAAGTATCTATTTTCGCACCTAGTTTAAATATAAATTTTTTATTCCTGCACTACCACTAATGCTCTATAAATACCAAGTGCTGCTGCAACCACCGAAATGGATCACACCGTATCCACTTTGTGTAATGCCAGAAATGTGCTGGTGTTGCGCTGCTCTTTAAAAGTAGCTAGCCCTCAAGGGCTGGTAAATAGATAGCTAATTGTACAATTTAATGGTGTAATATATATATATAGATGCCTAATCTCAGAATATAAATTTATCCAAAAATAAAAGCAAAAAATTTTTTTTAGCAAAAGTGCTGAGTGCTAAGTGCCTAATCTTAGAATATAAATGTATCCAATAATAAAAGCAAAAATAAAAAAAATTAAAATTTTTTTTTTTTTAGCAAAAGTGCTGAGTGCTCAATTCAAATAAGTAAACGCACTCCAGAGGTGCTCAAAATTCGAGTGGATGAGAATACTGTGAAAAAAGATAACTTATCAAAACAAAAAACTTTTTAAACAAAAAATAATTGTTAATAAAGTGCTAAAAGAGACAAATTTCATGAAATAGTAAACGCACTACAGACGGTTACATCAAGCATCCACAAAATCACTCCAAGCTGCATGAATTAAGTGTATAACCACAGACAGTGAATTATTCATAAAGTGCCAAGTGTTCTACAAACTGTGCAAATAAACAAACACTCTCCAGAGGTGATATAGAGAAATATTGAGACCAAAACAGAAAAAACTAGAAGGAAAATAACCTTCTGCGGATCGCTCTTGTATAGGAGTATCGATGCAATATAAAGATGAACAATAGAATATATAATAGTAAACGCACTACAGAGCCAGCTATAGCATGTGTTTAACGAGTGAAGCCGGACTCTATAAATTAAAAGTCCATATTAAGCAAATAGATAACCCAAAGGATTTTTCAAAATTCAGTCCATAAATATTATGAGAAAAGAAATCTCCTTTAAGTGCAAGTGCTTTGTGCAAATTTGTGCAGATTTGACAGAAGTGAAGATCTCCCAGTGCTTTTATCCCGCTGTGACCACACTTTAGGGGGCAG
The DNA here is from genome assembly GCF_037356315.1 of Lithobates pipiens. Classification (NCBI taxonomy): domain Eukaryota; kingdom Metazoa; phylum Chordata; class Amphibia; order Anura; family Ranidae; genus Lithobates; species Lithobates pipiens. Next base: position 384,398,448 of record NW_027507764.1, read on the forward strand.
TGGCCCCTTACCTTAACCGCTTTCCGCCCGCCCTATAGCCGAATGATGGCTACAGAGCGGACGCTCTTGTCCGGGAGGCCGTCCCTGGACGTCCTCGTGTTTACTTCCGCAATGTGCGCCGCCGCGGGCGCGTATCGGGGAAGTTTTGTGTTTGCCGTGTCTCCCGGAGACAGGCAAACACAGATCGCTGTAAACCGCCAATCAAAGCGGCTGTTTACAGCGCGATCGTAGCTGCCAATGGGAGATGATCTCAAATGTAAACATATGAGATCATCTCTCATTGCCCTGTCTCTCTCTCCTCACACAGAGACAGCGTGTGAGGAGAGAGAGGATCTGTGAGTGTAAAATTGTTATAGTGTATAAAATCTGTCAGCCCCAGTGCCATCTGCCAGTGCCATCTGCCAGTGCCAGTGCCATCTGCCAGTGCCATCTGCCAGCCCCAGTGCCATCTGCCAGCCCCATCTGCCAGAGCAATTAGCCAGAGCAAATAGCCAGTGCCATCTGCCAGTGCCATCTGCCAGTGCCATCTATCAGCGACATCTGTCAGCGAATCTGCCAGCAACATCTGTCAGTGCCATCTTCCAGCGCCATCTGTCAGCGCCATCTGTCAGCGCCATCTGCCAGCGCCATCTGCCAGCCCCATCTGTCAGAGCAATCTGCCAGTGCCATCTGCCAGTGCCATCTGCCAGTAGCACGTGTTGTCAGTGCCACGTGTTGTCAGTGCCACACGTCGTCAGTGCCACCTGCCACGTCAGTGTCACCTGTGATCAGTGCTGTTAGTGTCACCTGCTAGTGTCACTTGCCACATCAGCGTCACCTGTCAGTGTCATCTGCCACATCAGCGTCACCTGTCAGTGTCATCTGCCACATCAGTGTCACCTGTCAGTGCCATTTGTGATCAATAAAAATGTCACAAAGGTTATATTCAGCCGAGGAGACATACGATATTCTTTGAGCCGATGAGAGCAACGGAGAGCTCTCCGCTTCGGATTCCTCCTCATATTCAGATTCTGAGTCTGACGTGGACTACGAGCCTGTCCTCAGCAGCGGTACAATGACAGTCTCAGAGGAGGAAGATGAGAGTCCGCCCATCAGATGAAGGTGTACTGGTGAGGAGGCGGTACCATCCACCAGCACCGCAGAGCCATCCACCGGCAACGCAGTGCCATCCACCAGCACCACAGTACCTTGGCAAAGGCCAAGTACCAGTGTGTCAACTCAGCCCCAAAGGGTTAGGTCCTATGCCAGCCTTCCCTATTCCCTCCAGAACCCCTTGTGGCTTCCTCCTAACTCAGGAGAAGCTAATGTTTCCCCTTTCACTGCCAACCCAGGAGTCCAGGTGGACACACACAATTTTTCCCTGATGGACTTTTTCCACTTAATTTTTACCGAGGACATGCTTGAATCGATTGTGGTCCAGTCCAACCTATATGCCCAACAATTTATTGAAAGCAACCCAACGTCCTCTTATGCCTGTCCCTATGAGTGGAGAGCCCTAAGAGTGGAGGAGTTTAAAAAAAATTTGGGCCTCACATTTTGTATGGGACTAAACAGAAAAAATGAAATACGTGCATATTGGTCATCCTGCCCCATCTATCACATGCCCATCTTTTCCTCAATAATGCCCCGGACCAGATATCTCATGATAATGAGATTCCTACACTTTAAGGACAATACCCAGTGCCTTCCCCGAAATTACCCAAATTTTGATAAACTTTACAAAATTCGGCCGCTAATAAATTCTTTTTCTGAGATTCTGAGATCTTCCCCCAGTTGTTTACCCCAGACCAACACATATGTTTCGATGTGTCCCTGATCAAATTTTCTGGCAGGCTGGGCCTAAAACAATTTATTTCCTCCAAAAGGGCCCGCTATGGGGTGAAAATGTATAAATTGTGTGACCAAGCCACAGGGTATACATATTCCTTCATGGTATACGAAGGGAAGGACACCCAGCTACATTCCCCTAATTGCCCCGAATACATCGGATCGAGTGGGAAAGTTGTTTGGGAACTCATGAACCCACTCCTGGAGAAAGGCTACCATCTCTATATGGATCATTTTTACACAAGTTTACCCCTGTTCCGCAACCTCCATAGAAAGAAAACTCCAGCATGTGGCACCGTAAGGATGAACCGGAAGGGCTTTCCTCAAAGCCTCGTCAACAAAAAGTTAAGAAAAGGCGAAGCGGCGAGTTTACGGAACAAGGAAATTTTGGCTGTGAAGTGGAGGGACAGAAGGGATGTGTACATGCTTTCTTCGATCCACAACAATACATTTGTTGAGATCACCAGGAGGAATGGCCCAATACAAAAACCAACTTGTATCCATGAGTACAACATGTTCATGGGGGGCGTCGACTTGAACGACCAGATGCCCGAACCCTACCTTGCCACAAGAAGAACATACAAGTGGTATAAAAAAAAATTCAATTTATTTCTTTAATTTGGCCATATACAACATGTATGTAATCTATCGAAAATCCACAGAAAGACCCATACCCTTTCTTGGCTACCAGGAGGAAATCGTCACTGCCCTTATATACCCCAACGGCCCACCAGAAAACATTTGATCCGATGTAATTAGCAGACTCTCTGAACGCCACTTTCCTGATAAAATCCCTCCCAGACCAACAGGCCGAAGACATCAGAAAAAATGTCGGGTGTGCAGCAAACAAGGATTGAGAAGAGACACCACTTATCATTGTGCCCAATGCCCTTCCCAACCAGGCCTCTGCATAGGTGACTGTTTCCGCCGTTACCACACTTCAGTGAATTATTAGTGATGTATGGTAACCATAACCCTCATTTCCTGCCATTTACCTTCACACCCCTTATGCCTCTGCTTGCTCTGTAACTGACCCTGGCTTGTTATTCGACCACGCTTCTGCCTACTGATTCTGTTTATGCCTCTGCCTGATCTGGAACTGACCCTGGACTGTTATTCGACCACACTTCTGCCTACCGATTCTGTACATACCTCTGCCTGATCTGGAACTGACCCTGGACTGTTTGACCATGCCTCTTGCCTGCCTCTTGGACTGATCTTGTACCCTCTCAGTGGACTAGTGGGATTCATAACAGGGGTCTCCCATATGTGAGGGGCTCCAGAATTGTTTTTCTGGATGAAGAAGGCAATTTCATTTGTTTTCTCATTCCTAGATTAGGGTCTGGAGACTCGGAGGCTTCAAAGAGATTTGGGTGGGAGAAGCCTCTACCCCTATCCCCATTCTGTCCTTAACAAGGCGTTACTTCTGCCTGCTGCCTGTAGGACCTATACCATCATGCCTCTGCCTGTCGCATGAACTGACCATACCACATGGATGGACCATGTTCCTGCCTACTACCAGGACCAATATTTTGGCACTGCTGACAATCTCTGCCTGCAATGACCTTGGAATGTATATGGACAGTATCCCTGCCTGCTGCCTATATTGACTATGGACAGTATACCTGACTGTTGCCTGGAAAATTGTGTTCGCTTTTGCTGACCAAGTCCATGCCTGCTGCCTGGACCAGTGCTATCGTCCTGTGAACAACTGCACTGCTAAAACCACAGGTAATCTTTTGTTTACTCTTTGCTCAGCAGAATGTATTTTGGGGTGTAATTCTTGGTATGTGCATGCTATGTGTCCCTGGAACACCTGATGGTGTTCCTTGCATGTTGGGCCTCTGTATGTGGCCAAGCTGTGTAAAAGTCTCCCACATTTGGTATTGCCATACTCAGGAGGAGTAGCAGAACGTATTTTGGGGTGTCATTTTTGCTATGTACATGCTATGTGTTGGAAATATCTTATAAATGGACAAGTTTGCGTAAAAAAAAAATGCGTTTTCATTTTTTTCCACATTTTCCCAAAACGTCTGGAAAAAAATGAACCATTCAAAAGACTCATTATGCCTCATAGATTATACATTGGGGTGTTAGCTTTCCAAAATGGGGTCACTTTGGGGCGTTTCCATTGTCCTGGTTCTCCAGGGCCTTCAAAAATGTAATAGGTGGTTGAGAAATTAGATGTGTAATTTATGCTCCTAGAACGCCTGATGGTGCTATTTCAATATTGGGCCTCTGTATCTGGCCAGGCTGTGTAAAAGTCTCACACATTTGGTATTGCCATACTCAGAAGGAGTAGCAGAACGTATTTTGGGGTGTAATTTTTGCTATGTACATGCTATGTGTTGGAAATATCTTATAAATGGACAACTTTGCGTAAAAAAAAATGTGTTTTCATTTTTTTCCACATTTTCCCAAAACTTCTGGATAAAAATGAACCATTCAAAAGACTCATTATGCCTCGTAGATTATACGTTGGGGTGTTAGCTTTCCAAAATGGGTTCACTTTGTGGGCATTTCCATTGTCCTGGTGCCAGGCTGTGTAAAAGTCTCACACATTTGGTATCGTACTACTCAGAAGGAGTAGCAAATCAAAAACCTCACCATGCATCTTCGTAAATACCTTGGAATGTCTACTTTCAAAAAAGGGGTCATTTGGGGGGTATTTGTACTTTCCTGGCTTGTTCTGGTCGCAAGAAATTAGATAGGCCACCAGTACATCAGGTGTGATCAATTTTTTATGATTCGCACCACAGCTTGTGGACTCTCTAACTTTCACAAAGACCAAATAATATCCACTAATTTGGGTTATTTTTACCAAAGATATGTAGCAGTATAAATTGTGGCCAAAATTTATGAAAAAAAAATAATAATTTGCAAAATTTTATCACATAAACTAAGAAAAATGCGTTTTTTTCCCAAATTTCCGGTCTTTTTTAATTTATAGCGTAAAAAATAAAAAACTCAGAGGTGGTCAAATACCATCAAAAGAAAGCTCTATTTGTGGGAAAAAAGGACACAAAATTCATTTGGGTACAGTGTTACATGACTGAGTAATTGTCATTCAAAGTGTGAGAGCACCGAAAGCTGAAAATTGGTCTGGGCAGGAAGGGTGTTTAAGTGCTCAGTAAGCAAGTGGTTAAGGTAAGGAGAAGTTTGCATCAAAATATATATAGGTTTCTTTATCTATCTTCTCTCTTGGTGTATCCAGTCGCCTTCTCCTTTAAATGTACTTATTGCTCCATAGGACCTAATAAATTAATAGAGAGAGAGTACCACCATAGTGTAGTAATTCGCAAATATCATTTATTAAATATTATTACACAGGGTACTCACATATTCATTTGATTAAAAAAAAGCCGTTATTCGGATAAACAAAGGATTCCTGCTTGTGTACATCCACAGTAAGCGTCCTTCCCGTCCCTACACGTGACGTCACACCACGTGACTTCATTATTCACACCCTGATGAAGTCACGTGGTGTGACGTCACCACGTGACTTCAAATGTATCCAATATTTTTGGATAAATTTATATTCTGAGATTAGGCATCTATATATATATTTTACACCATTAATTTGTACAATTAGCTATCTATTTACCAGCCCTTGAGGGCTAGCTACTTTTAAAGAGCAGCGCAACACCAACACTTTTCTGTCTTATTTTCCCACCTAGATGCACCAGAGTCAGCACAAGGTGACTTTTCTCTAAGGCCGCGTACACACGCGGGGACTGTTCGCCCAACTTTGTCCGCTGAACAGTGTTTCGGCAAACAGTCCGCTCGTGTGTGGGCTTTCAGCGGACAGTTTCAGCGAACAGTCCGCTGAACAAGGTTTTTCGGAAATTCCGAAAAACTGTCCGCTGAAACCTTGTTTCAGCGAACAGTCCCCTCGTGTGTAGGCTTGTTCGTCAAACTAAGTTCCGCGCATGCTCAGAAAGGATTTACACGCCGAAAGTTATAATGCAGTGTATAGGACGTCGTATTTTTCGTCCCGTCGTACGTGCCGTTCACGTCATCGCGCACGGTTTCAGCAAACTGTTCGTCCGTCGTGTGTGGCCATGTCCGTCCATGCTAATTTTGAGCGGACTGTTTGCCGAAACTGTTTGACGGACAAAGTTGGGCGAACAGTCCCCGCGTGTGTACGCGGCCTAAGGCCGCGTACACACGGGCGGATTGTCTGTCCAACTTAGTCCGCTGAACCGTGTTTCAGCGGACGATCCGCTCGTGTGTGGGCTTCAGCGGACTTTTTCAGCTGACAATCTGACGAACAAAGTCTTACGGAATTTCCGTAAGACAGTCCGTTCAAACTTGGTTTTGTCCGTCCAAACTTGGTTTCAGCGGACAGTCCGCTCGTGTGTAGGCAAGTTGGACGGACTAAGTATGGCGCATGCTCAGAAAGGATTTACACGGCCGAAGGTTGCATTGCAGTGTATAGGACGTCGTCTTTCTAGTCCCGTCGTACGTGCTGTACACGTCATCGCGCACGCTTTCAGCGGACTGTCTGCTCATCGTGTGTGGTCATGTCCGTTCATGCAAATTTTGAACGGACTGTCTGTCGGATTGTCTGACGAACTTAGTTGGGCAGACAATCCGCCCGTGTGTACGCGGCCTTAATTGATTAGCCATCCAAAGTTCTCCAATGTCAACACGGTTATCTTCTGGTGTGTCAGGAGTGTGTCTTTGTCTTAATTTAGGAGCAGAGTGTCATCCAAATAATGATGCCGTGCAATCTCCGGTATGCCACCAGAGCTAAAATAATCTTTGTGAACACTCTGGGAGATGTGATCAGCCCAAATGGCAGGTATACAAACTGGTAGTGGAGCTTTTCCACTGTAAACCGCAGAAACCTCTGACAGACTGGGGCAACTGGCATGTGGAAATACACATCCTTGCGCTCCACTGACAGAAGCCAATCACTCAGCTGATTGACCTTCAGGATTGTTTGCAGAGATTCCATCTTGAATCGTTCCTTCCTAATGAACCTGTTGAGACTCATAAAGTCTATCGCCGACTTCTAAGCCCCTGACTTTTTTTGCAGCAAAAGACAGAGATGAGTAAATTCCAGAAAAAATCTTTTGCCATTCAAGAGAGTTTCTATGTATTCCTATAAGATATCTTTTTTTTCCCCTCGACAAAGGCATCTTGATTGGGACAAAAATTCTGCAGGGATGTTTGAGGAATACCCAGCTGTGACCATACCCGATGGTAGAGAAAAATATAGGCAACTTTTCCTATATAAAAAGCTACTATTATATTATCTGGAGGGTGATGTTTTGGCTATATGCAAAGTATGCAACATTGATTTTTTTTTATGTTATAATTGTACGATAAAGATATGATCTTATTTTATTCTAATCTTGCTGTGCCGTTATAGTCTATATTCCTAGGTTACTGGAGATTTTTTCCAACTGGTATCTATATTTTTCTCTATACAATTAGTGGATGAGGCCTATAAATCTCTCTTTTTTGTATTGTAACTGATGGTAGATATAACCCAAGGCTCCTTTATACTTTGTGCCCACACATGATGTAACTTGAATAACCTGGCCCGCACATGACAAGTCAATAGTCAAATAGATTTCTGGGACTCCTGTCCCAGGGAAGAAGTTGGTCTCTTCGACTTGCAGTTTGCAGCGGAATTTGCCCATTGCTGACTAAATTCTCTCCCCGGCCCGTAAGACTTAGCCTTTCTGCCTCTGGTCCTTGATGAATTTTTGTAAGCAGTGCCTCTCCTGCAAAGCAACCTCTGTTCTTGGGGAATAAGCAGCAATTGTCCACCCGTTGCATCAGCAATGGCTGTATCTAATTTATTACCAAACAGGGATTGTCCTTCAAATGGTATCTTACACTATCCCTGTTTGGATGCTGGGTCTGCTACCCAAGGCCTCAGCCATAGCTGAGTTACTACATTCAGCATTACATTAGCCAAAATCTTATTCAGATCAATAGATACCTCGGCCAATAAAAGAAGCTGATAGATTCAAATTGGCAAACAAGGCCAGGACCTCAGCTTTGCCAGGTAATTCTCCACTGCCACTTCTGATTTCTGACTGAAGCGAGGCACAGATTCTTAACTTTCTTAGACTTAAAGCGGGTACAATTTTTTAAATCCAATTTTTTTTATCTGCTTGCTTCCACTCTTCATTAATTATATCCTGAATTTCCTCCATGTAAGGGAAATTCAATCCTTCCTTCTTGATTCTCACAATGTACTTCCTCTGCGCCTCTGCAGTTCTTTGCCACATCCTCCCACAGCAGAGCCTGCCTAATCTCCTTCACAAAAGGTTGGACTGAGGCAAAGTCAAAACCGTCATATTGGCAATCCTCTTCCTCAGAGGAAGCCGTATCTGAAGTAGAAGGCTGCTGGTCCTCTGGATTCACCTGAGTGAGTGAGGTGATAAGAAGCTTGAAGTAGATGGAAAGGAGTGGCTGAAACCTGCATCTGTGATGCAAATGCCTTTGGCGTTTCTTCAAAAGCTTTCTTCATTAGCGATACCAATTCCTTTTTAGCAGGCTTGGGCCATTTGGATGCTTATTTGAAACAATCCTTGCATGCCGTCTTGCCTATCTGGGCTGCTCATGATGCAAATCTCTGTGGAATAGCGACAGGGAGTACTGACGCCTTGAGGAAGTACAGGAATGAGAAGCCTTTGTCCTTCTGTGGGAGCATCAATCGTCCTGTGAGGTCAAATGTCTTCTACTCCTTTCCGAGCTTCTTTCTTCTGATTGTCAATATACCCGAGAAGAGGAGAACAGCAGGCACAGGCAGAATGCACAGAGAACACACAATGCACAGCAGAGCAGCAGATGCTCCTTAGACAGAAGCATTTTTAAATTTAGCTCCCTTAAGCCTGGCTCCGCCCCCCCCCCTGGCCGGGCAGATCTGCACATACCCAGAGTGGACCTCTAGCGTGCGCTCCATGCTGGCCCATATCTCTACCTGGGAAGTGCCTGAAAAGTGCAGAGAGCCATAGCATACCTCTGCCTGCTGCCACAGCTCCACAGCAAATAGCTGCCATAGAAGGGACCCAGCCCTCTACCAGTATCCACGGGAGGAACTCTGCAAGTTGCCACAGCACCCCTTATGCTAGTTGTTTAAACACAGCATGATGCTGCCTCGAAGACCAGCAGCAGGGCTCCCTGTTAGAAGTGTTGTTAGCAGTAAAACAAAAAAAACAGGCACTGCTTCCAGCAGCAGACCGGATCTGAATGGACAGCCAGCCATTAGACTAGCTAGGAGGGGAGACATTATTTGTCCTGACCATAGGAGGAAGAAAAAGGAAAGTTAATGTTTACAATGAATCTCACAGAATAACGATGTCTATCTATTTAAGGGCTTACGAAGGCAGTGATTTCTCTATGTCAGTACTTGAGGGATAAATGTTAGGCAGCTATGGACAGGAATAATACATGTCACTCCACAAGTATAAGAGACTGTGGTGATGCCATAGGAGCTGAGGCATAAAAAGGGAGTCACCATTGACACAACCAAGTAAGGCCGGTTAAACCATTCAGTTGTCAGTCATTCACTCTTGAGTTATCATCCACTAGAGGGTTTAAATGTAAATATTTATGTATTCTTTCATCTCTGAAGGACCATGATAAGTATTAGAAATACCTTCTATTCATTATTCATCACGGCTGACCCATATATGAATGTTACAGTTTGCTTAATTATATAGACTGTGTGTTAATGGTACCAAGCCCTAGTGTATAAGTGTTGAGTTTGATTCATAAGGTAGCTTGAATGGACATACATCATTTTTATTAGGCATGCTTCAGCTTGTTTAGGGCACCCTTTGTCAGACATATAGCTTAGATGTGGATGTGGTATTCATTTTATATAATGCTTGGAAAGACTGGAGATATTAGCTCATTTCTTTACACATTGTATAGAGAGACTGCATAATAATATAGGCACACGTGGTACCATTAGGCTATCTTTGAATTACATGTTTGAAGAGACTTGACATTTATGGGATCATTCATCATAGTTGTGAATGCTGTACATTTAAACATGCATCTTCTATGAAGGAACCGAATGTATAGCCAACATGGCAGTCAAATTGTAACCTTTATGAGTGGAGGAATAACACCTTGGAAATTAGAAAGCACTATTATGGCAGGTTCTTGTCATAGTATGAAGGCTGTGCATGATATTTATAATTGCTTGTATCAATGACTGAGATCTTCAGGGTTGACATGAAAGGGGTCATAGAGTTAAATCATTTTTTACCTTAAAGCGGAACTTCACCCAAAAAGGGCACGTTTCACTTTTTCTGCTCCTCTCCCATATTTAGAATGTCTCTTTTTGGGAGGGGAATGGGTACCTGATTTTGATTCCCCCCCTTCTCCCACAACCTCTTGGGACATGTCACAGCTCCCAGGAGACTGCAGGACCTTTCACATGGCACATTGCAGCTTGAGCATGCACAGTGGGTGGCTGACAGCGAAGCCGCAAGGAGTCACAATCAGCTGCCCATAGTTAAGATGCCGGCATCTTGACCCGAAAACCAGCAAAGAGCTGGGTCAGGTGAGGATGTCACTGGATCTTGGGACAGGTAAAGTATGTGTTTTTTAAAAGTCTAGGGCTACAGTATTTGTATCTGCTGACGTTTGCATTTTAGTTTACAGGGTGTGACAAAGTTATGCACCATTTGCTTTGACTAACTTTATTGCTCTATTCACTGATATGCTTTGTGTCTTTACTGAGTTATTATGATTATGTTATTTGAGTTTTTATGAATTTTATTGCACTATCCACTGAGTGGCTTTTGTGAATTATTATGCTCATGCCATATGTTTGTTTTTTAATGAGATGAGTTATTTGAATGCACAGCAGTGCTTCAATGATTGTTGACTTACATTGGTTGGTGTGGGAATAAACTGAAAGTGTAGGCTGCAGCTGGATATAAATATTTATATTATTTAGGTTGGTAGTGGCAGCACTTTAGTATTTTTATTTGTGCTTGTCTATGGACATGCACTGTGGGGCTTGGGAGCATGCCCACAAGTGTTCCTCTATAACAATTGGCTATGGGGACACGCACAGGAGAGGAGGAATGAACAGTGCTAGCGGGGGACCCCAGAAAAGGAGGTAAGAAGCCACCTTGTGAAACACCAGCAACTAAAATAATAGACAAAAGTATCCCTGCGCTATCAAAAATCTATTAAGCCTCAATTAGGGTTGCAGCCAAACACCGACAGAGGTATAAGCCCTACCACTGAAACATATAGCAACAAATCAAATAAATGGTGTTGCGCTCCCTAAATAATATTAATCCATGAAATGCTAACCAATAAAAACATAAATTATCTGTGCATAAATTCTGATTCCCGTGATAAATCGTGATCAGTGATCAAAGTGACTAGTGCAACAAAGCATTCCAAACGAATATATATATATATATATATATATATATATATATATATATATATATATATATATATATATATATATATATATATGTAAAGAAATAGAAACCACATATATAAAAATCGCATAGACCAAAGTAAAAATCGCATAAAATCACCCAGTGATAGTGATGAATACCAATAAATAGATTTTCTTACTCGGTGTAAATAGAAACACATAAAATCGCATAAATAGAAAAGAAATCGCATATACCCATAAAGTGATAAATGCAAATAAATAAAGTATAAAATCACACAGTGATAGTGATGAATACCAATAAATAGATTTTCTTACTCGGTGTAAATAGAAACACATAAAATCGCATAAATAGAAAAGAAATCGCATATACCCATAAAGTGATAAATGCAAATAAATAAAGTATCACACAAAGTGTGTATAAAGCAAAATTGAATAATGAAACATTCAGTGCAAACAAATATAGAAGTCTCTCAAACTGCAAACAAAAATAAAAAAGTGGCAAAAAAATCCGTAAAGTGCTTCTCGTAGTAGCAGGTGCAATACAACGTAAACTGTGCACACTCTGGTGTCTCTTCAGTGTCCCGCAGTTAACATATAGGGTGGCCCCTTACCTTACTGCTGTAAGGCAAACAGCATAAAGAGACCAAGGTCTCAGATGGTGACAGCGGTGTACCCTTAGTTCCAAGCTAGGAGGACTTCTCCCCACATTAAGGCAAGATCTCACAGAGAAGGAAACAGGAGGGCTCCAAATGGTGAAGTATGTATACACTTTTATTACAAAACTCAAACAAATGGAAAGGTACTCACAAACAAATCAGTTTAAAAACGCCAGATAGCAGTTTAAAATGTTTCTTTTCGTCTTTCAGACGTGGCTTCCTGTATCCACAAGCACTTCCTTCCCACGCGTATCGTCATGTGACTTCATCAGGGATGCATTATGGGTATAAGGAAGTGTCTTTTATATTGTTTATCTACGGTGGCCATTTTCCCGAAGTCCCCTATTCGTTAGCATTAGGTCGGCCATTTTCCCGAAGTTTTTTTTTTTTTTTTTTTTTTTTACTTGATTAAGATAGTAACTATATATTGCCCCTAATGGCTAAAACCACTAAATATATTACTGAAAGTTATAAAAGCTATTAAAATATAAAAAATATTAGTTAAAATTTATTTTCCTGAGGTAATAGCATGCACTGCACCAATGCACACCACTACCACAGTACTATAGAAACAAGGCGTTAAAATGGGTGGCCACATTTACTTCAGATAGTGTAACTCCTAAAACAGTAAACGAGAGCCGAGGCGTGGATACAGGAAATAACGTTTAAGATACTACTAATCAATCATTAAAACTACTAATCAATCATTAAAAATACACGCAAATCAATACTATATAGTCAGTACTCATCTTCTAAATCCCTTAGTTATCCTCAACGTTATATCATTAGAAATCACTAATAAAACAGTTCACGTCAAACTCTATATTCAGGCCTTGAGGTGAAAAAGTATCTAAAATAAAAATCCACTTGGATTCAAGCTGGCTCAGTGTCCTGACTTTATGGCTACCTCTCCAATGTTTTTTATAGGGTTCAATCCCCCAAAACGTCAGGTGGGTGGGGTCCCTATTGTGGTGAGTGCTAAAATGTCTGGACACACTATGTTTGTCAAAGCCGCTCATGATGTTTTTTACGTGTTCCTTAATCCGTACTTTTAGTGGTCTTTTTGTTCGTCCTACATACTGTAGGCCACAGCTACATTGGAGAACATATACCGCTCCTTCCGTATTACAGCTTATGAAATTTCTTATTTCATATGAATTACCGGTACTGGTTGACATAAATCTAAATTTCTTTTCGACTGGTCTTTTAATCCTTGTACAGGCATAGCAGCGTTTACATGGATAGAATCCTTTTCCAGTGAAAAATGTAACCCCATTAAACGGTGGATCGGGTACGTTCTTCACAATTTTATCCCTTAGCGTCGGGGCCTTCTTATAAATAAATTTCAGATGCTGAGGTAGAATTCCTTTTAAATGTGCATCTGACCGTAATATATGCCAATGCTTTTTAATCATTTTTTCTATACTTTTGTATTGCATGTTATAGTTAAGTATTATTGGTACTTCATTCGGTTTATCTGTAGTCGGTTCTTTGTCTTTAATCAATGTTACTCTGTCCATCTCTTTTACTTCCATAATTTTCAAGGATCATATGGACCACGAGGAAGGAGCCCACAAAGGACCTATGAGACAAGAGGAAGGAGTCCACCATATAACTACGGAAACTATGGAAATGGACAGAGAGAAAATTGGAGACCCCCACAAAGAGAGTATCGGTCATATGATCAAAATCCAGTGCCACTGTACAATTATTATGCTCCATTGAGAGACTACAATGATTTCATGGATTAATATTATTTAGTTTAAGGGAGCGCAACACCATTTATTTGATTTGTTGCTATATGTTTCAGTGGTAGGGCTTATACCTCTGTCAGTGTTTGGCTGCAACCCTAATTGAGGCTTAATAGATTTTTGATAGCGCAGGGATACCTTTGTCTATTACTTTAGCTTATTAAATAACCCACTAATCCCCGCTGCAATCATGGAGGTATTCTCTTTTATGGAGAAAAGAAAGATTAATCTAGAGGAAGTATTTAATAGTTCTGATTCTAATCCTCATAAAAATAGTGAACTAGAAAGTTTAATGCGCAAACTGGGTCATAATATGGAGAAGAAGGTGAGTCTGTGGTGGGATATGACCACCTTCGAACAATATCTTAAAGATAAGATAGTACCCAGACGCTTGAGATGGGATGTCCCTCCTAATGATGGCCTCTTGGACCAAGAATCAATGGATGAATGGTTTAAGTTTTTTAATGAAAAAGGCCTAGAACTTTTGGAATTTTTATTAAAAAGAAAACAAAGGAAACTGAAAAAAATTGAGCAATCAATAGGAGATATTAAAAATGAGTTGGAGATACATAAAGAGAAACCGGAATTTGTTTCTCTAACTACACAACTCAATAAAGATCTGAATAAGAAGGATAAGGAGGTTCAAAATAGGAAAAGCAAGAAATACACTAGGGATATTAATGACTTTAAGAAGGATGAGGTATTCAAATGGCAAAATCAGCCTGGCCATCCCAACCCGATTTCTACATTCTCTACACCAGAAAAAATTGTACATGAAGACAATTCTCAACCAAGATCTGATCCGAATGTACAATCAAGATATCCTTCGAGATATCCAAAACTAAATGGAGGCCAAAATGACCATAATTACTCCACCCCACAAAATTACGAGCAAAGACCACACTATACCTATAACACCCCACAGAACAAAGGGAAAAAGCCTTTCTGGAAGAATAATAATAAGAGACCCTATAATGGGAATAATAATGGAAATCGACCAATGTATGACCAGAGAGATAATAGGGGCCCTCCTCAGGCAACACGTGCACCTAGAGGAAGAAGTCCACAAGGATCATATGGACCACGAGGAAGGAGCCCACAAAGGACCTATGAGACAAGAGGAAGGAGTCCACCATATAACTACGGAAACTATGGAAATGGACAGAGATAAAATTGGAGACCCCCACAAAGAGAGTATCGGTCATATGATCAAAATCCAGTGCCACTGTACAATTATTATGCTCCATTGAGAGACTACAATGATGATGGAAGAGTACAAAATGACCATCCAGATACATACCAGAATGGAGCTTTTTTAGAGAGAGGGATGGAGAATCATCCCCCAAAATATCCAGTGGAATCAAGAGGCCAAAGAAACAGTCCAGGAAGAAGAGAGGGAAGAGAGCCGGGAGGAGAACACAGGCCAAGAAGAAATTGAAAGGTGAAGGTATCTTCAATCTGAGTGGTAAACCGCTGACACAGGAAGAAATTGGGGTATTAGACAAAGGTTTGAAATATGCACCAGTCAAAAATTTGGATAAGTTTGAGACTTATATACAAATTCAAAAATATGTTAGAACATTGAATATAAAAAAATATATAGCTAGTAACCCCTTTAAAAAACGTGCACCCGTGGAGAACTCAGATGTGGTTCATAGTTCTCTAAGGAATAAGTCTATTTTTAATCCACCTGTAAATAATAATAAACATGTAGATGTTTTTAAAAAAGCAGTGTTCCAAGAACTAAAGGATTTGAAAATTAAGAAATCGGTAGGACCAAAGTATATTAAGGCCCCTTTCACACTGACGTCCCGTTCAGGCCCGCCTGTCAGTTTTTCAGGCGGACCTGAACGGGTGCTCCATAGAGCTCTATGGAGCGTCGGATGTCAGCGGTGACATGTCCGCTGACATCCGACCCGCTCCGATCCGAAAAAGTGTGACGGAGGAAAAAGCTATTTTTCCATCCGTCTGCGGATCGGATCGGGTGACGACGGGCACTGCGGTCCGTCATCATCCGATCTCCCATAGGGGAGAGCGGCGCTGTGACAGGTCCGTCCCTGCGCAGTGTGCAGAGACGGACCTGTCATCTCCCTGCTCAGCGGGGATCGACGGAGTGATCCCCGCTGAGCAAACGGATATCCACGGGGCGGATCAGAACTGATCCGCCCCGTGTGAAAGGACCCTTAATGTGGTATAAACAAACTAATAAAGAGAAAAGATATTGTAATCCGTCCAGCAGATAAAGGGGGTGGGATTGTAGTTTTGTCTAAAGTACAATATAAAGAGACAATGAATAAGTTATTGGAAGACAGAGATACATATGCATTATTGCCCAGCAACCCTATATTCAAATGCAGGAAGGCACTGGAACAAGTCATCCATTTGGGATTAAAGAAAAATATTTTAAATAAGAAGGAGGTGAAATACCTAATTCCGGAGTCATGTAGAACACCTGTCTTATACTCGATGCCTAAAATACATAAAGACAACATGAATCCACCACCGAGACCTATAGTTAATGGGATAGATTCCCTCACTGCAAGAATCGGACAATATCTGGACAACTACTTACAAATTGTAGTAAAACAGACCACAGCGTATTTGAGAGACACAAAACAAGTATTACAGTTGATTGAAGAGTTACCGAAAGGAGATACACCATGGATATTAGCGACTGCAGACGTTGCGTCGCTATACACAATAATTCAGCACTATCAGGCGTGTGAAGCTACAAAATGGGGACTGAGGAAATACTCAACTTTGTCATGCTTTCAGAGGAAATATTTGATCAAGTGTTTAGACTTTTGTTTGAAAAATAGTTATTTTTGGTACGATAGGAGTTACTACCATCAGAAAATAGGAGTTGCAATGGGGGCAAAATTTGCACCTACTGTGGCATGCCTTTTTATGTCCCAATGGGAAGAAGAGTCGGTATTTAAGAACCCCCCAAAAGAACTAATAATCTTTAAAAGATATATTGATGATATTCTGATACTGTGGAAGGGAGAGAAAGAGAGTCTGACCACTTTCTTCGAAGAATTGAACAACAATGATAGAAGTATCAGTCTATCATGGGAGATAAGTTAGAAATCAATTTCCTTCTTGGACTTAAAAATTTGGCAGGAAGATAACATACTTTATACTAAAACTCATTTTAAAAATGTTGACAGAAATAGTTATTTGCCAGTAGATAGTTGTCATCATCGTACATGGCTATGCAATATTCCGAAGGGCCAATTGATTAGGCTGCGAAGGAACTGCTCCCTCCCTGGAGATTTCTTGATGCAAGCAAGGAAAATTGGACAAAGGTTCATGGACAAAGGATACAGAAATGTAGAAATTGAGAAGAAAATTATGGAAGTAAAAGAGATGGATAGAGTAACATTGATTAAAGACAAAGAACCGACTACAGATAAACCGAATGAAGTACCAATAATACTTAACTATAACATGCAATACAAAAGTATAGAAAAAATGATTAAAAAGCATTGGCATATATTACGGTCAGATGCACATTTACAAGGAATTCTACCTCAGCATCCGAAATTTATTTATAAGAAGGCCCCGACGCTAAGGGATAAAATTGTGAAGAACGTACCCGATCCACCATTTAATGGGGTTACATTTTTCACTGGAAAAGGATTCTATCCATGTAAACGCTGCTATGCCTGTACAAGGATTAAAAGACCAGTCGAAAAGAAATTTAGATTTATGTCAACCAGTACCGGTAATTCATATGAAATAAGAAATTTCATAAGCTGTAATACGGAAGGAGCGGTATATGTTCTCCAATGTAGCTGTGGCCTACAGTATGTAGGACGAACAAAAAGACCACTAAAAGTACGGATTAAGGAACACGTAAAAAACATCATGAGCGGCTTTGACAAACATAGTGTGTCCAGACATTTTAGCACTCACCACAATAGGGACCCCACCCACCTGACGTTTTGGGGGATTGAACCCTATAAAAAACATTGGAGAGGTAGCCATAAAGTCAGGACACTGAGCCAGCTTGAATCCAAGTGGATTTTTATTTTAGATACTTTTTCACCTCAAGGCCTGAATATAGAGTTTGACGTGAACTGTTTTATTAGTGATTTCTAATGATATAACGTTGAGGATAACTAAGGGATTTAGAAGATGAGTACTGACTATATAGTATTGATTTGCGTGTATTTTTAATGATTGATTAGTAGTTTTAATGATTGATTAGTAGTATCTTAAACGTTATTTCCTGTATCCACGTCTTGGCTCTCGTTTACTGTTTTAGGAGTTACACTATCTGAAGTAAATGTGGCCACCCATTTTAACGCCTTGTTTCTATAGTACTGTGGTAGTGGTGTGCATTGGTGCAGTGCATGCTATTACCTCAGGAAAATACATTTTTACTAATATTTTTTATATTTTAATAGCTTTTATAACTTTCAGTAATATATTTAGTGGTTTTAGCCATTAGGGGCAATATATAGTTACTATCTTAATCAAGTAAAAAAAAAAAAAAAAAAAAAAAAACTTCGGGAAAATGGCCGACCTAATGCTAACGAATAGGGGACTTCGGGAAAATGGCCACCGTAGATAAACAATATAAAAGACACTTCCTTATACCCATAATGCATCCCTGATGAAGTCACATGACGATACGCGTGGGAAGGAAGTGCTTGTGGATACAGGAAGCCACGTCTGAAAGACGAAAAGGAACATTTTAAACTGCTATCTGGCGTTTTTAAACTGATTTGTTTGTGAGTACCTTTCCATTTGTTTGAGTTTTGTAATAAAAGTGTATACATACTTCACCATTTGGAGCCCTCCTGTTTCCTTCTCTGTGAGATCCTGCCTTAATGTGGGGAGAAGTCCTCCTAGCTTGGAACTAAGGGTACACCGCTGTCACCATCTGAGACCTTGGTCTCTTTATGCTGTTTGCCTTACAGCAGTAAGGTAAGGGGCCACCCTATATGTTAACTGCGGGACACTGAAGAGACACCAGAGTGTGCACAGTTTACATTGTATTGCACCTGCTACTACGAGAAGCACTTTACGAATTTTTTTGCCACTTTTTTATTTTTGTTTGCAGTTTGAGAGACTTCTATATTTGTTTGCACTGAATGTTTCACTATTCAATTTTGCTTTATACACACTTTGTGTGATACTTTATTTATTTGCATTTATCACTTTATGGGTATATGCGATTTCTTTTCTATTTATGCGATTTTATGTGTTTCTATTTACACCGAGTAAGAAAATCTATTTATTGGTATTCATCACTATCACTGGGTGATTTTGTGCGATTTTTACTTTGGTCTATGCGATTTTATATATGTGGTTTCTATTTCTTTACATATATATATATATATATATATATATATATATATATATATATATATATATTCGTTTGGAATGCTTTGTTTCACTAGTCACTTTGATCACTGATCACGATTTATCACGGGAATCAGAATTTATGCACAGATAATTTATGTTTTTATTGGTTAGCATTTCATGGATTAATATTATTTAGTTTAAGGGAGCGCAACACCAGCAACTAAAAGCCTCTTTTTTTTATTTTTGTTTAATATTTGTTTATTGATCAAAAAAAAAAGGCATATAAAAATGTATGACAAGAACATATGCATACACGTATTAAGTAAACATTGTCCAGAGGCACACAGGAACGAAAAAGCAGATAATAAGGGACATACAATTCTGAGTATTGACTTGGGTCTAGGAGGGTGGGAAGTTAGCAAATGCAATTTCACATAATAAAATAAATGAACGGATATTTAAAAAATTTCTGGGGGAACAGGGGAGGGGATAAGGAAAGAGGAGGAAGTGGAGAGAATGGGGGAGAAGAAGTAGAGGGTAAAAGATGAGTAAGAGAGGAAGTAGGAAGAGAAGAAAGTAAGAAGCTGGTAGTCGATCGACTTCACATAACATCAAAAATCTGAGTTGCATATCTACAGGCTAATTCTACATATCTATGGACTAATTAGTTAAGAGGGAGGAGCTTGTTGTGAACATTCAGGAGACACAAACATTTTGTCCTTGTACCCAGTAGAAATTTTAAATTTGTTCCACTGGGCCCATGTTGTGATGTGATACTTAAGGTTATCTCTAGCTATGAGCCCTTTGTACACACGGTCGGACATTCCGACAACCAAATCCGTCGGATTTTGTCCAACGGATTTTGTCCGAAACTGTTGCATACACACGGTCGGACAAAGTTGTCGGAAAATCCGATCGTCCAGAACGTGATGATGTTATTTCGTTACGACGGGACTACGTTCAGGCTAGTAGCCAATAGCTTTGATGTAGGAATTTGATCTGAGCATGCGTGGCACTTTGTCCGATCGGAATTCTCTACACATGATCGGAGTATGTCTGATCAGAGCATTTTTTCGGAAAATTTTACCAACAAGTTGGAAAACTTGGTCCGTAGGATACTCCAACGGAAACAGTCCGATGGAGACCACACACAGTCGGAATATCCGACAAAACGGTCCGACCAGACACATTCCGTCAGAATCTCCGACCGTGTGTACAAGGGCTAAGAGTAAGTTCTTCCATAACACAGGTATTTTCTACTGCCTGTATCCAATTTTTCAGTGAAGGGGCAGAAGGTTGACCCCAGATGGTGGGGATGAGGGCCTTGGCGGCGTTCAACAAGTGTGGAATGAGGGAACTCTTGTAAGAGCCAACTGTTTCCATTGTATCGTGCAGAAGTATAGTCCTCGGTTCCATGGGTAAGGAAGAACTCATTCTTTGCTTCACAAGATTAATAATGTTTGACCAGAAAGGTTGGATTACTGGACACGACCACCAGATGTGAGCATGAGATGCTGTGTTCCCGCAATTCCTCCAACACAGCGGGGAATTGAAGGGGAACATATTGTGCCGTTTAGCTGGGGTATAGTGCCATGTTATCAGCAGCTTGTAGTTCATTTTGACTGTCTTGGAGGAAGTAGAAGAAACATGAGCAAGCTGTAATATTTTATCTCTCTGGTCATCAGAGATGTGAGAGTTCAGATCGGACTCCCATTTGTTGAGGAATTCCGGGTATGAGGGGTTATGCAGCTGGATGATAGCTTTGTAAAACTGTGAGGTACAATGGAGGGGAGGATCTTTGTGAAAGAACATATATTCAATTGGCGTTAACGCTTGAGTATTTTGTTTTGGGCGTGGCAGAGAGTGGTCGAATTGTTGTAAATGTTTGTCTCCATCTGTCCATGAAGGTGACCTGTTTGGATTCCAGGATATCTGATAGCGGTCTGAGGTTGCCCGATTGAGTGAGATGGTGAAGTAGGAGAGGGCCTTCAGGTGACCAAGGTTTAAAGCCAGTGTCCATGTTGCCAGGAAGAAAAAAGTTGTGATTCAGTATTGGCAATAAGGAAGAATTGTAGTCCCAAGAGAAGTTTTTGTGCAAAGAGTCCCAGACTGCAAGTGTGGAGGTAGTAAGTGGCGAGACATTAGGCAAGAAGGAGCTAGAAAAGCAGGTGATCCATGGCATAATAGACAGATCGGAACCACTCAGCTCATGTTCCAATTGTACCTATAATTTAGTATCACTAGCATATTTCCAATCGGAGATCCTGGATAAAGCATGATAGTATGCCTTAAAGTTTGGTAGAGCCAGACCGCATTTTTGGAGCGGAAAAGGGTCGCTCAGGATATTCTAGGATGTCTGCCCTTCCAAACAAAGCGGGATATCATGGCCTGTTGAATTGAAAAGAACCCTATAGGCGCACCCAGAGGCAACATTTGAAAGATGACGAGAACCCGTGGAAGTATGTTCATTTTGATAATATTTATTTTACCTAACCAAGAATGTAGGCGAGAGGACCATTGTCTCAAGTCTGACTTAATGCTGTTGAGCAAGGGAATATAATGGCATATAAGGAGTGGAGATGAGGGGTAAGATGGATAACTAGGTATTTTAGCTTGTCTGTTTTCCATTGAAAGGGGAATTGAGGTTTCAATTGCATAGCTATAGAATTGGGAATATTAATATTAATATTTAGAATTTCTGATTTTGATAGGTTTATTTTAAAATTAAACAATGTTTGGAAGGTTTGGAAGGCGGACATAAGGTTTCATAGGGAAATTTGGGGTTGCTATATAAAGAACAGAATATCGTCCGCATATGCTACATATTTGTGTATTCTAGGGCCCACTTTGATTCCTTGGATGCTGTTGTTATGTCTGATTTGTGCTAAAAAAAGGTTTGAGGGAAATAGCGAACAACAGGGGAGATAGTGGGCATCCCTGCCTAGTTCGGTTATGTAGTATTAGAGGGTCGCTTAATGTTCCATTAATACGAATTTGAGCCGTTGGGAGAGAATACAAGGAGGAAATGCGATGGGGCCTAGACCAAAGTATCTGAGAGTCATCTTAAGGTATTCCCAGTCCACCCTATCAAAAGCTTTTTCAGCATCAGTGGATAGAAGGAGGGTGGACTGGGAGTACCTCCGGACGTGGTGGATTAGTGAGAGGGTGCATAGGGAATTATCCCTGGCCTCCCTAGCTGGGATAAAACCTGTTCGGTCTGCCGACATCCATTTGAGTAAAAGAGGTAGCCATCTAGTGGACATAACTTTGGCAATAAGTTTGGTGTCGAGATTTAGTAGGGATATAGGGCGGTAGCTGCCACAGAGGGTAGGGTCTTTACCAGGTTTGGCAATGATGGTGATATGGGCAGCCAGAGATTCCGGTAAGTACCCTGTGGTTTCGGAGATGGAGTTGGCATGGAGATGGAAGGAAGGAAGGAAGTAGAATGTCGCTAAAAGTCTTATAATACAGTGCGGTATAACTATCCAGATCAGGTGCTTTACCCAATGGGGTGTTTTTCAACGCTGTTTGAAACTCTTCTATTTTGAAGTCAGACTCCAACTGAGAGTTTTGCGAGAAAGTCTGCTTGTTTCAGGTAAGATAATATATGTGTACTTCTCTAGGGGGGTGAGGGTATCTTGAGCCCCTTTGACGCTGTATAGCTAAGTGTAAAATTCTTTAAACACTTTGGCGATTTGGGGGAAGAGTGCGCCAATTCTCCTGAGGAGAATTTGACTTTGGAGATGAAGGAGGCAGATTTCTTCACCCGAATGGAACGAGCAATATGTTTACCAAGTTTGTCACCCCATTCATACAATTTTTCGGAGAAAATTTGAAATTTCCTTTTAGTTTGAGAGTCTAGAAGAGCTTTAATTTCCTCTCTTTTCTACATTAGGGCTTCCAGGTGAGATTTATGTAGGGATAGTTGTGTTGTCTATCTAGGTTTGCTATTTGTAATATTAAATCATTAAGCTGCTGACCCTGCTCTCCATATTTTAGCTCCCAGCTCGTTAAGTCTACCCATCATCCTGGCCTTATGGGCCTCCCAGAGTAAGGAGCGAGCCGTATCTGTTGACGCACTCTCTGAGAAGTACTGTTTCATGGCGGTAGCTAACAGAGAAGCATCAACAGGGTTAGACAGGAGGGAATCATTGAGCTTCCGGTGAGTGGTGTGTTTGGGTAGTGAGGGGATAGCTAGATGAATAGAGACCTGGGCATGGTCGGACTATACTAATGAGGCTGATTTCAAAAGGGGAAGAGGAAAGTGGTCTAGGAAAATGCTATCAATTCTGGAATAAGAGTGATGTGTTTTGGAATATAGGGAGTAGTCCTTGTCTTTAGGGTGAAGTGTATGCCTAGCATCAAGTAACTTGAGCTTGTGTAGTCTTTTCTTAATGAAAGATAAATGTTTGAAGGGTATGTTGGATCGTCCCTGACATTTGTCCATAATGGGGAATATTAATATCAACTGCCAGGATAGTAATTCCATTTGTAAAAGCTGCTAGTTTGGTCAAAACTTAAGATATGAAAGAAGGTTGATTATGATTTGGGCAGTAAATATTTGCTAATGTGCATTGGGTGTTGCCTGTAGAGCCCCTCAAAAACAGAAACCTACCATGGGTATCTGTCAACATCTCCTCAAGCTGGAAAGACACATTTCTGCTGAACCCAATGGCCACTCCTTTGGCTATATTTGTATCCAAAATGCTGTAATACCATTTTGTCACGTGAGGTGAGAAGAGCCTAACCGGAGTAGTATGTGTAAGGTGCGTTACTTGGAGAAAGGAAATGAAACAAGAAGCTTTTTTCAGTTCTCTTAGTATTTGGTGACATTTGGTAGTGTGGTTCAGGCCCCTAACATTGTATGAGAATATTTAGAGTAGCCATTGGAAGTTTTGAATGTGCATTTTCAGCCTGTGGTGCCATCTAGACCAGCAAGATTTAGGAGAGAGCATGGGGGGGAGAGGAGGGAGAGAAAATTAAGGGAGGAGGAGGGTAAGCATGTAAGTAAAGCACATTTAGTAGTACAAAGAAACCAATGGGAAATAATTTAGAATCACGCAGTATACCGCAGTGTTCCCATAGGGGTCGGTGAGTGTGAGCGACCCATGTGACCCAGATAGGGGGTCGCCAAAAAAATCATAGGGGGCGCTCACACCCACAAACCCCAGAAGGAGAAGGGGGGCGTAAGTTATACAACAAGAGCAAAACCTACACATGGTTTGGGAGCCTGGGATCCCGTCCTGGCCTGGCCATTAAAATAAACAGTTTAACTGTAAGTATAAACCTCTGGCATTAGGTAAAATGGAGAACAATCAAAAAAAGGGATAGAAAATGTTCATTAACAGTTTGAAACTAGAACAAAAGTGGATGACTGATATCCAAGAAGAATAAGACAACTGTATTTAGTACTTGGCATCAGTATGGTGGTATTCACACAGTAACATAGCAAACACTAAAGTGACTGAAATCACTGAATGTACAACATATGAGTTAAATGAGTTGTGGAAGTGTAATCATCTCACCCATTTTTCTGAGAGGAGCCTGGAGTGCTGGTATACTTCTTTTTAAGAGGGGTGTTTCTTCACATGGGATCCAGAGGAGTAAAGAAATCTGGTAGCATATCTTGCCACTCAGGGAGATTCCAATCTCACGGAAGAATGCAGGGAGATCCTCCGGGAACCTCAGGGCAGAGAAATGGCCATTTTTGGTAGCAATGAGGCAGGCAGGAAATCCCTATCTGTTGTGGCTCCATCCCCTCTCAATTGATCCAGGAGTGGTTTGAGTGCTCTACAACGCTTTAGTGTCTCTTTGGAGAGATCAGGGAATATATTGAGTGTGGCGCCATCAAAATCAATATTTGGAGTGCCACGTAGTTTGATCATTATGGCGTTTTTATCCTCAAAGTAGTGCAGACGACTGACCACATACCTGGTCAAGTCTGTATCTAAATTACGTGGGCAAAAGGGCCCTGTGGTCCCGATCAAAGCATAGGGGTTCAGTGACCATTTTCCCCAGAATAGTGTTTAGGATATCTCTAATCGTAGGTTCGCATTGCCAGAGGTGTTTAGGCCTGTGCTGCGACGGAGCTCTGCTCAAACACGTCCGACCAGTGCCATGCGGTAACCATGCCCCCTCTTTTTTATTTTAGGAGAAACAACCACTTGAAGGATGCGCTTATAGGAATTTGTTAACTATTATTATTATTTTATTATTATTATTATTATTATTATTAACCCCTTCCCGCCAGATGTGCGTACTCGGTTTCTGAGGGTTATACCGGGATGATGCCCACAGCTGCGGGCAGCATCCCCATACTGATTTTTAGAGCCGGAGATCGGCTTTCTAGCTTTCTTTAAGACCCCCGATCCCTCCATAAAGAGTACCTGTCACCACCTATTACTGTCACAAGGGATGTTTACATTCCTTGTGACAGCAATAAAAGTGATCAAAAACATTTTTTCTTCAAAAAAAACAATTTCTTAATTTTAAAACAAATAAAATAAATAAGAAAAAAACATTTTTAAAGCGCCCCCCCTTCGCTGGGAGCTTGCGCAGCAAAGAAAACGCATATGGAAGTCACGTCCGCATATGTAAACGGTGTTCAAATCACACATGTGAGGTATCGCCGCAATCGTCAGAGCGAGAGCAATAATTCTAGCACTAGACCTCCTCTGTAACTCTAACATGGTAACCGGAATTTTTTTTTTATAGCATCGCCTGTTGAGATTTTTAGGTACCGTAGTTTGCCGTCATTCCACAAGTGCGTGCAATTATAAAGCGTGACATGTTTGGTATCTATTTACTTGGCGTAACATTATCTTTCACATTATGCAAAAAAATTGGGCTAATTTTACTGTTTCATTTTTTTTTTAATTCATGAAAGTGTGCCTTTTCCCAAAAAGTTGCGTTTAAAACACCGCTGCACAAATACCGTATGACATAAAATATTGCAACAATCTCCATTTTATTCTCTAGAGTCTCTGCTAAAATATATATATATATATATATATATATATATATATATATATATATAAAATGTTTGGGGGTTCCAAGTAATTTTCTAGCAAAAAATATGGATTTTAACTTGTGAACACCAAATGTCAAAAATAGGCTTAGTCATGAAAGGGTTATAATACAGGATTTTTATAGCACCAGCAGTTTGTGCAGCGCTTTACAACATGGGGGCAGACAGTACAGTTACAATACAATTTAATACAGCAGGAATCAGAGGGCCCTGCTCATTGGAGCTTACAATCTATAAGGAAGGGTCAAGTGATACAAAAGGTAAGAACTTGTTAAGTGAAGGATAGGCTTCTCTGAAGAGAAAGGCCAAAGCCTGAGTCTCACATCAGTCTGCAGAACATTATTATTGGTAAGTTGATATGCTATTAACAGAACAGAACATTTACACAATATTTCTCACTTCAGGTTTTTAAAGGAGGAGATGGTCAGAGGCTGTGGACATGGTGCAGGAGGACATGTCAGAGTCTGCAGACATGGTGCAGGAGGAGATGTCAGAGGCTGCGGATATGGTGCAGGAGGACACGCCAGAGGCTGCAGACATGGTGCAGGAGGAGATGTCAGAGGCTGCGGACATGGTGCAGGGGGAAGATGGTCAGAGGCTGGGGGCATGGTGCAAGGGGAGATGTCAGAGGCTGCGGACATGGTGCAGGGGGAGATGGTCAGAGGCTGTGGACATGGTGCAGGGAGAGATGTCAGAGGCTGTGAACATGTTGCAGAAGGAGATGTCAGAGGCTGTGGACACGGTCTAGGGGGAGATGCTAGAGGCTGCGGACATGGTGCAGGAGAAGGTAGTCAGGGGCTGTGGACATGGTGCAGGGGGAGATGGTCAGAGGCTGCGGTCATGGTGCAGGGGGAGATGTCAGAGGCTGCGGACATGGTGCAGGAGGAGATGGTCAGAGGCTGCAGATATAGTGTAGGAGTTTACGGACTGGGCTCGGCCCTTTCTTCAGGGCTCAGCTGTCCCAGCTGTCGGCTGAGTGCAGGGGGAGATGGTCAGAGGCTGCGGACATGGTGCAGGGGGAGATGGTCAGAGGCTGCAGACATGGTGCAGGGGGAGATGTCAGAGGCTACAGAATTGGTGCAGGAGAGAAATAACAGGAGGCAGTCAGAGGCTGCAGAGGGGTCTTACCCGGCCATTATCAGAGGAGTCCAAAAAAAGAGAGTCGCCCTGGGACTTTAAATGGGGTGGTCACAGTTAGCCACTGAGTAACAAGAGCAATAGTAGTATAAATGTTTATTAAAAGTAATGTACATACATGGATAATATAGCATATTATCTCAGCCAATGGATTTGCACATAATAATGAGAATAAATAAAGTTGATACAAACATTATACAGTGCAGAATATACAAATGCACTCATCAGAAAACCCGACGTGCATTTCTCGAGATCATTGCTCGCTCATCAGGGGTGGATGTGGATGAGATGTATCTAGATAGACAAAAAGATGTGTCAGTGGTAAATGTAAGAACAATGGCAGAATGGACCAGAGCAAAACGACCAAATACTTACCAATGAACAAAACCAGAGTTTCCATGGCTGAACCCCCAAATAGATGGAAGCAGCCAGAGTATGGCATGGGAGCTGAGGGGGAGAAGACGAACACATAGGTGAAGGTGAATGGTCCTAATTGGCTCAGTATGTAACTTGATAGATATTTGCTGTAAACATAGATTTAGATGTCTCAATGATTTGCCAAATTTAGTAAGATGAACGACAAGTTATATAATATAGTAATATTTTTGTATGAGAGCATGTATACTCTAGCATAAGTATATATGTCAAGCCTTAAATAATAAGCAGAGTAGACAAAAGTTGGACAATTATTTTTATAGTAACATATGTGAACTAACCTGATCAAATAATGAAGCAGACAAGAAGACCATGAGTAAAGAAGTAAATCCTGAAAAAATTTTGTTTGTCCAAAAATGTGTTTGTCTGGGAAATCAACCCCTATAGTAAGAAAAGAGGAAAAAGGTTGTGTGAAAATCAGTGTTTTAAATGAAACAAAAAGTGCATGGAATGTAGATGAAGCACCAGGTGAGTGCTAGGGTGGGGAGAGTGTATTTACCTTTATATAGGGTTGGAGGTGTATCACTGGTGACTGCAGACCTTTTATTTTGTTGTTATCAGAGGAGTGCGCCACCATCGGGACCTCACAGAGGTGACACTGCTGCTTTACATTTAAAAATGGTGCCGCTCGGCGATATTACGTCACTACGCATGCACCCGCCTGTCCGAAAAGGGCCGAGCTTGTATGGGCTTGCCTGAGCAGCGGACACCGCTGCCCTAAAAGTGGTGAAATTTCCCGGTATCCCGGTAGGCCATTCCAGCCCTGAGTGAACCAATGCACCCGATAAGAGACTCGGGCCAGAAGCCACCCCCTTAGCTATACCACTACTGATGGCCTCATTTCTTGAGGCCCTAAAATGCCAGGGCAGTACAAATACCCCCCATTTTTGGAAAGTAGGCAGTCCAAAGTATTTAGTTGGCATGGCGAGTTAACATTTTTGTTAAATTTTTTTAGAAAATTAAGAAATTAAAAAAAACTTTTTTTTTTTTACATACTGTCACCAGAGCAGTACAGCATCATCATATGACTGGAGTGACACTGACTGGTGACAATATAAAAAAATGTAAAAAATGTTTTAATAACTTATTTCCTTTTTTACTATTTTTTTTACCTACTGTAACCAAAGCAATACAGTGACACCATGGTGTGTACTGTTGTTGGGAGGTGTTTAGGAATTATTTTCACTATGATTTCTTATTACAGTGATGCTCTGAGCCCTATTATAAAAAATTTTTTTTTGCATGGCATCTATTCATGTGCTACTGTGTACTATTGTGATAGCTGTAATTGACAACAGCTATCACATGGTGCATATCTGCTTTAATTGGCCCCGGTACCATGTGATCACTGTGACCAACCACAGAGATCACAATATTACACAATGAATGGCTATGAATGAAAGTTATTGTGTACTATTGACATATGATTGCTGAGTTTGGTTGCAGCCATTACATGGTACCAGGGGACGGGGCTGGTATAAAGATCCATCTGGTGGACACAGTGGGTGACAGATCATGCCTCTGTATGGCCCCTAAGGTGCACACAAGGTGCAGACCTGGAGGACATCAAATGACATCCACTAAGGATAGCAGTGCTCCCACCTGGCCGTAATTTTACAGTAGGCCGGGCAGGAAGTGGTTAAAGTGATTTCTTGCAAAAAATTCAGTTTATAACGTTTCCCAAATAAATTAAACATTGCCCTGGTAGACAAGTGGTTAAGGAGCATGCAGGTAGAATTTGTCTTATTTAATCACTTGAGCTCCAGAAGGTTTTACCCCCTTATGACCAGACCATTTTTTTTTTGCTATTCAGCACTGTGGTATTTTAACTAGCAATTATGTGGTCATGCAACACCACCTAATTGGTAAGGACATCTCCATTGTTGGTAACCCTTTAATTACTGGTAATGAAATAAGGATTACCAAGGGTAATGTAATTTCTGTCAGAAGCCTCTGCTCCATCTGTTTCTGACAAAAATATTGTTTCTACCTTATTTAAAGAGGGATCTGTAACTAAAAGTGATGTGTAGGATGTTGTAAGGAGTGCGGTTATTTCCTATGCTGCAGCAGTAGCTGCACCTGTCCCGAGGGTGAGAAGGGCCAGTTATTCTGCGGTCACAAGGAGTGATTTCAGTGAAGGTCAGGCCAATCTGACGCCATCTGGTAGCTCCTTTAAATGTCACAAGGTGGTCCAATTGAGCTGGAATGGAGAAGCCCAAAGTAGTCTCTCACCAGCCGTTATACAAAAACATCACTATTTTAGTACATAATGAGTCCATTCTTGCTACAGATCTGGTAATGTGGTTGGGGAGATATGTGGATGTCCAAGCGTCCTTGAGGAAAGTTGTAGATGATAAGGGGGTATGGATGGGAGGATGGGCAGTGTTGGTAAAACTGCATGTCATGGGTAATGTTGTTAAGCACATTCCTTTGCCTGCCTTTATAGGTTGTGACAGGATTATTACTTTTAATGCAGGATAACCAAAGCTGTGTCATCAATGTGGTGAAAAGGGGCATTTTTCAAGCTCATATTCTGTGCAGAAATGTTCCTATGTCAGGGTTCAGGGCATGTTGCAAAGGACTGCAAAAGTATTCATTGTAATCTCCGTAGCACGTTAGGTCTCCCCTATAGCCTTTGCCCTAAAGCCCTGCATATTCAGCCAGAGGTGGTAGAAGAACTGCTGAGGATGGAGGAGGAGGTACATAGGGGACAGCAGGGGGTTGGTGGGGCTGTTTCAGCAAGTCCTGAGGGCCCCCCAGGTGTCAGTTTCCCAATCTGAAGGTGTGACCCCTCTTGTGTCTGCCCCCCAGTCTGTACTCACTATTGTGTTGGTGTCTACCCCAGTAGTGTTTCAGGTGCCCAGTGTTCCAAAAGTATCTAAGTCATCCAGACTGGCTGAGGCTGCAAAAGGGGCAGATTCTTGCAGATCTGAGGTGGCATCTTCATCAGGTCCTTCCCTGAGGCAGCGTAAGACCTCTAGTGGAGGTTCTAAGGTGAAGAAGGGGGAGGTTGCCACTGCTAATGATGTAGATGAGGCCTTTCAGGGTAATGCTTCAGGGGAGGAGGGGGAGTGGACCAAGGTGGGGAGAAAGGGAATAAGACAGACCTGTCTTCAGTGTCCTCGGTTTCATCTTTAGAGCTAGATGATCTACCTCTGGAAAACAAGTGTGGGACCTTATCTGAGGGAGAGGAGGAGTCTTCTAAATCCATGTCTCAGATGGAGGAGGATGGGGTAGAGTGTTCTCTAAAGAGTTCAGGGTCTCCAGTAAGGGGGGAGGGAGCTAAGGCTAAGAAACCCCTACCTCAATCACTCTGATGGCAGTTTCTACTCCAATAAAGATGGCAATGATTAATGTTGCCAGCATAAAATCTGTAATGGCTTGTAATATAGCCTTATTTTTGCTCAGTGAGATGGATGCTGATATTTTATTTTTGCAAGAGACCTGGCTAAATAGCCTTGCCAATGTCCACCTGGCAAAAGGGAGCGGAGGCATGGGCCTTCTGGTCTCTTGTGGCTGAGCCTTACAACAGAGTTACAATACTTTTTACTGGCATGGTAAGGTGTCGGACGTGTTGTGGAGGTAAAGATTGGAAGGTGTATGGTCCTGGACATCTCTGTGAAGGGGGCATGATCTACGTTTAATAAATGTTTATGGACCACAAATTAGATGGGACAGGAAATGCCTCCTTACAAAGATTGAGCCAGGAGTAGACAACCCATAAGCCCGACTTTTTTTTCCTGATAATATATTTTTATTTAGAACTAAAATAAAATAAGTATTACAAGAGTGCAGGGTTTAGGAATGCGTTATGCAGAGAATGCAGGGTTCACCAGCGCATTATGTTCAGAATTGGGTTGGGTTGGACTGACCTTCAGGGTTGGTTCTGGGGTACGCCAGGGGTGGCCACCGAGCCCTTTGCTATACGTGTTCACAATCAACCCCTCCGTCTGAAGGCTAAAGAGCGGACCATTGTGCAGGGTGCAAGTGGGCATTACCGGGGAGCCTCCTTTGAGGGTTGAATCCTATGCTGATTAGACATGGGCGCCGTCAATAAATTAGTTTCGTTCTGTTCCATTTCGATTCGTAATAAAATTAATTCGTACTTCGTATTTCGTGTCCGAAATTCCGTTCTGTTTCGTACAAAATACGAATTGTCGTTAATGTGTACGAACGTTCTTTACGATGAATTTAAAGGCAAAAACATTGCTCATTATACTTATTATGACTTGCAGAAGACTTCTGTGATAGAAGTCAATGTAAGTTGCCTGAAGACATCAGTGAAGGACTTTCATCCTCTCTGGGCAGGCTGCCAAGAAAAGAACAAAATGATACAATGTTTCTTCTTCAATGGGCTGAACTCCGTGTGTAGAAGTTCTCAGTTTAACCATTAAAATCTTTTCTGATACTTGTTGCTTACAAGTAAATATCCAGTATTTTCTGCTAGAAAATCACTCAGAAGCCCCAAAA
The DNA here is from genome assembly GCF_037356315.1 of Lithobates pipiens. Lineage (NCBI taxonomy): Eukaryota > Metazoa > Chordata > Amphibia > Anura > Ranidae > Lithobates > Lithobates pipiens. Next base: position 384,430,464 of record NW_027507764.1, read on the forward strand.
ATTATATATATTTTTTTAGCAGAGACCCTAGGGAATAAAATAGCGGTTGTTGCAATATTTTATGTGACGCGGTATTTGCGCAGAGGTCTTTCAAACGCAAGTTAGCTCTTTTTTTTTCGGTCGACCTCTAGAGAGCACTGACATTAGCAGCGTGACATAAAGCAATGACACCTGCACCGTGATAGAGTGATCTGACACCAGCACCGTGATAGAGAGCACTGACATCAGCAGCGTGACATAAAGCACTGACACCAGCACCATGATATACAGCACTGACACAAGCACCGTGATATACAGCACTGACACCTGCACCGTAAGCAGCCCCAGGAGGAAGTCAGCATAGCACAAGGATGGTGGGAGCCCCTCATAATAAGCAGCCCCAGGAGGAAGTCAGCACAGCACAGGGATGGTGAACTTTACAAACCTACAGGTCATATTTGCAGCCACAAAATAATTACTAGCTGTGCACACATAGTCCCACCACATGGCCAATGACATAACTCATGTATGAGGTGAATCTGGGATTGACAACTACAAGCATTCTTTTTTTATATGTGAAATTCAGAAAATTCAGGAATCTTGAGATAATGGAGGCGAGGGAAGGTCAGGGTAGGCAAAGAATAGGGTGCAGGAGATGATCACCAGCACCAGCACTGTGATATAGAGCACTGAGACCTGCACCGTGATAGAGTGATCTGACACCAGCAACTAGCAACTAAAGGAATTTTAAATTGAGAGGTGGTCAAAATGCCATTGTTGATGGCAAAGACAGGTGGGCATTTACAAATGTCTATAATAATCAATTTCTGTTAAACTGGAGATATATCTGATACTGATGCCACTTACTTTTTCCACATCACAAAATACAAGTATTTTTTTTTCTTTTTTAATAGGCACTGAAGTTTTACTCAAACATTTATTTTCTACAGCAAAAGCTTTTATTTACCACGTGCAATTTTTTATTTTTTTTTGTAGATGAACACACTTTGACCAAAACTGTTTAATTAGTTACCTGAAGAATCTACAATAAAATGATGGGGTTTTTGGAGACTTCTATTAGCTTCAAATGATCGGCTTTTATTTATTTTTCATTTTTTTACTGATGGCAAAAATAAATGCCATTGCTTTCATTTTCTTCATTTCTTTGTGTTACGGGTTTATTGTGTGAAACTTTTATTATTCTCAGTACAAATACAATTTAGAAAAAGTTAAGTTTAGTTTTAGTTTAAAACCTATGCCACATGTAGAATATATATATATATATATATATATATATATATATATATATATATATATATATATATTTTACAGTAGAATGAATCATTTCAAATGTTTTTAAAACTCTTTTCAGACTCACAGACATCCACAACTTTCTTTATTGATCTTGGCATGATGACACCACATATGTCAATAGTAGGGATGAGCCGAACACCCCCCAGTTCGGTTTGCACCAGAACCTTCAAACGGACCTTAAATTCGTATAAACTTTAGAACCCTATTAAAGTCTATGGGACTCGAACGTTCAAAATCAAAAGTGCTCATTGTAAAGGCTAATATGCAACATATGCAACAGACAACACCAGCAATAAGGGGTATCTTCAGGTGTATATGTGCTGGAGGCACACAACACCCACTTTAACTCCTGCAGATGCCTGTATGAGAGAACACCAGCAATAGAGGGTAGATACAGGTGTATACTGTGCTGTGCTGGAGGCACACAACACCCACTAACTCCTGCAGATGCCTGCATTAGAGAACACCAGCAATAAAGGGTAGATACAGGTGTATACTGTGCTGGAGGCACACAACACGCATTAACTCCTGCAGATGCCTTAATTAGAGAAAAACAGCAATAAAGGGTAGATACAGGTGTATACTGTGCTGGAGGCACACAACACCACATTAACTTTAAGATGCCTGAGAAAAGAACACACTGTCCCTGCCTATCTAGCTCTTTCCCTACACACACTATACACGGCCGTGGCAGCCTTATATAGTGTGGGGCGTGTACTAAGCATCCTGCCTGTAGCCAATTATGGCTCTCCTCGCTGCCAGTGCTGTGATTGGCCAAGCATGCGGGGTCACAGTGCATGCTTGGCCAATCATGAGCCAGCAATGCACTGCGATGGCGTAGTGCATTGTGCCACACGAACTTGGTGCGAACGGTTCACAAATTTTCTGAATTCACCGAACAGACGAATGGCTGATGTTTGAGTCGAACATGCATTCGAGTCGAACACTGAGCTCATCCCTAGTCAATAGCAAAGAAAACACCAGACCCTTGATATAAGGTTTAAATAAGAAAAGTTCAACTTGCATATTCCCTGAAGGTTCTAATCACTGGCACCTAATCTGGAACACCCAATTCTAATTTCTTGGATTTGAGGTGGTGTTAAATGTATAAAAAGTGTACTAACTTTTTTCCATTTAGCAAATCAGCTTATTTTTCATTTAGATCATGACAATGAATACACTATGTCAAATGTATTCATCAGCAAAAATGTGTGCATACAGTGACCAATGTTTACCTTCACTGAATAGGCCGGATTTGCTGCATTTGCTGCAAGTTCCTGTAAAAAAAAAAAATTCTAGTGGCCAGGCACTGTAGATAATATTCTTTATGAAGTCACCTATGCTTATGGGTTCATATAAGAAAACGTTTGCTCAAACTTACAACAATTTATTCTTTCCCATTGTAATTCAATGCCACCCTATAAATTACACAAAATAGTTTTCAACTTTCAAAACAATTAAATTGCATTGTAAATTATTCCCCTTTCAAGTGAGTGGATGCTGTTTTACATGCTGTGTCACACAATCTTTTAAAGCTCTTGATGCACAGTAAGCTACAGAAAATACACTTATCATGTAAGAGAATAATTAAACTGAAGACATGCCCAGATTAATCATACGCTAGCAATTTTTATTGCGTTAATGCATTAAAGCACAACCATTGTTTCCCTTTATTGATATCAGTACAACAGATTCAAAAAAGTATAGTTTATTGAAAAGCCTTTATTAAATATAAAACTTACAATTTGAAAAATATCGCCCAAAAGGTACTCTTATGCCGCGTACACACGACCAAACTTTTCAACATCAAAAGTCTGACAGAATGATTCCGGCAGACTATTCGATCGTGTGTGGGCTACAGCGGACTTTTGATTTGCAAAAGTCTGACAGACTTTAGAAATAGAACATGTTTCAAATTTTTCTGAAAGAACTCCGCCCGACCCAGTTCCTACCGAGAAATCCGCTCGTGTGTGTGCTAGTCCGACGGACAAAAACCGATGCGAGGGCAGCTATTGGCTACGGACTTCCTTATTCTAGTCCGGTCGTATGTCATCACATTCGAATCCGTCGGACTTTGGTGTGATTGTGTGTGGCCAAGTCCGTTCATTCGGAAAGTCCGTCAGAACCTTGTCAGAACTCCGTCAGAACTCCGTCGAAAGTCTGTCGGACCTAAGTCCGGTCGTGTGTACGCGGCATAAGTTGAATTGTTGACATTTACCACATCCAAGTGATATCAATAAAACCACAATGTGATATGTTTGAAATTGTTAACACTCTCTAGGGAGTTTATTGCTACCAGGTCACTTTGCCCCTAGTAAACTGCAGACAGAGTGCCCGCATTAGAGATGAGACTCTGGTTGTTGTCACTTTGGGTTCAAGGGAAATCCTGCATGTTCAAGGTTCATGATCCATGCAAACTAATACTGAAAGTCTCCAAATAGAATTCTTTAAGCTGGCTTAGAAGGGTTAAAAAGGGTGCTTTTCTATTAATCAGCCTCCTCACTATAAAATCAGTGAGGTCACAGCAGAAATATTGAGAATGTGATGTAGCTGTCAGCAGGAAAACTTAGGGAGTGCAACTAACAAACTGCATAGGGAAATATTAGTGTAGGGCTTATAGGTACTGGTAGGTTTTCTTAAAGTAGATGTAAACTACTGAATGTCATATAGGTAGGAATATGCTGTGTGTGGGTTGTGAGGGAAGGAAAGAATTTTCTATCTTGTTTCATCCCTTGTTAGTATTAATGCTTGTCCCTGTCCACGTCCACATGCACTACAGTAATAACAGACTGCATGTGTTTTTTCACAAGGAATATTTCATAATCACTGCTAGCTGCAATTATAGTTGCAATTATTTTTTTCCAGAGCTGTTTTTCAAATGGTGACAAGAGTGGAATGTGCCTGGACAATGTGTATCAGAACAGCAGCTTATAGTTTCCCTAGTGATAGCATGTGACAATATGATTTACAGGTAGGAGATTGTGGGAAACAGGTGCAGTGTTGTCACCCAATAACACAGTATTCTCAGACAAAGTGCTTTATATCCATATTACCAGCTGTTATTTGTATAAAAGCTTATATGACATTTTAGTGATTACATTTACATCTACATTACCAAACTATACTTGAGTTCTTTAAATTGCAGTGTTGGGAAACATGTAGTATGTGTCCTGGCTGTGCACACAGATCTGTGCAACTAAAAATCCTTTTAAGGACAATATCTATCTGTAACAACTGATTGATTGCTAGCTCTTCAATTGTCAACATCTTGGCTAAATTTTTTCTATTAATTTGAGGCTTTTCATCCAAAGCATTGCACACACCCTCAGCCCAGGTACACTGCAACCATTGGCCAAATTCACATATTTTTTGAAAAAAATTAGAGCTATTGTCTTTAGGCATGGTTTGGTGAAAGATGGGCCAGCACTAGGACTATACATGAGCATAAGTAGGTAGAATAGTCTAAAATAGGGATGAGCTGAACATCCCCCCATTCGTTTCGCACCAGAACATGCGAACAGGTTAAAAATGTGTTTGTCTTCAGCCGTGTGGCGCTTCAATTCTTCTGACACTTCTTAAATAATGGAGACCCTGCCCCCTCTGACATCACGGAGAAAGCCATAGGGAAGTCACAGGGTAGCCCCACCCTCCGTTTTTTAAGAAATGTCAGAAGCATCGAAGCGCCACACGACTGACGACTCCCACAGAGGTGGATTGTGCAGACGGCGCAGAGAAGAAGCCGGAGCAACGAGAAGAACGGAGAAAGAAGAAGATGAAGACGAAGATGGAGAAGAAGAAGTTGGAAAAACAAGAAGAATACGGAAGGAAGACCAGAAGAAAGAAGATGAAAGAAGAAGAATTTAATAAAGGACTTGTCAAAAACTGTCTCTTAAAATGGTAAGGGTACATTTGTACCCCATTACCAATTCACACAGGGGGGCTGGGATCTGGGGGTCCCCTTGTTAAAGGGGGCTTCCAGATTCCGATAAGCCCCCCGCCCGCATACCCCCACAACCACCGGGCAAGGGTTGTGGGGATGAGGCCCTTCTTCCCATCAACATGGGGACAAGGTTCTTTGAGGGGCTACCTCAAAGCACCCTCCCAATGTTGAGGACATGTGGCCTGGAACGCTTAAGGAGGGGGTGCTCTCTTGTCTCCCCTGGTGTGGGGTTCCCCTTAAAATCCATACCAGACTTGAAGGGACTGGTATGGAATTTAGGGGGACCCCCGCGCATTTTTAAAAAAAAATTTGGTTCGGGGTTCCCCTTTAGGGAAATCCCCATGCCGTTTTTATCAATGAACTTTTATGTGTATTGTGGACCGACAATTCATTGTAGGCGTGAGTAGTTTTAAATAACCTTTAGAAATGTAATTTTGCTGTCAGACTGTTCTAAACACAGGGAACATGCACCCCTCTACAGGCATACTATAGACATCCCCCAGGTACAAAATTTAAAGGAACTTTTGTTATTTCACTTTAAGCATTATTAAAATCACTGCTCCCGAAAAAAATTACAGTTTTTACAACTTTTTTTGCATTGATACATGTCCCCTGGGGCAGGGCCCGGGTCCCCAAACACTTTTTATGACAATACCATGCATATAAGCCTTTAAAATTAGCACTTTTGATTTCTCCCATAGACTTTTAAAGGGTGTTCCGCGGCTTTCGAATTTGCTGCAAGCACCCAAAATTGTTCGCTGTTCGGCGAACTGGCGAACAGACAATGTTCGAGTCGAACATGAGTTTGACTCGAACATAAAGCTCATCCCTGGTCTAAAATGTGGAAACACAAACAAGGCAGGTGTTTTGCTACAGTGGGAATTCAAGTGTATCATCTCAGAGACCAATGATAAAGAACTGACAAACAGCAGGGTAGTTTAGTGAGTAGACTGAAAAGGGCCCACAGGGTAGGTATTTTGGTACACAAAATAATACACATAATACAATTATTATGTTACACACATAACAAAAGTATATTATCCCAGAGATACTTCAGAAAAAAATAACCAGCAGCAAGGTGGTAGTTTAATGTATTCAGGCAGAATAGTCCAAAGTCTTCAGATGTAACAAGGCAAGTGTTTTTTCTACAAACAAAATTATAGCGTAGTATAACAAATAAACTTGTGACAAAAAATGAAGCAGAGTTAGGACAGTACATAAGCTAGTCCAACTGGCCAAAATGTGTAAACACATGACAGTTTTTGTGTCAGAAATTTCATTTATTTAACCACTTGACCTCCGGAAGATTTAACCCCCTTCATGACTAGGCCATTTTTTGCAATTACGGCACTACGTTACTTTAACTAACAGTTGTGCAGTCGTACGACACTGTGCCCAAATAAAGTGTATGTCCTTTTTTTCCCCATAAATAGCTTTCTTTTGGTGGTATTTGATTACCACTGTTTTGTTTTGTTTTGTTTTTATGCTCTATAAACAAAAAAGACCAACAATTTTCATGATAAGTTTATGCCAAAATGTATTCTGCTAGATATTTTTTGTAAAAAACAAAACAAAACAATAAGCGTATATATTGATTGGTTTGCACAAAAGTTATAGCATCTACAAACTATGGAATAGATACTGGATTTTCTCTTTATTTATTTATTTATTTCTTCTACTAGAAATGGTGGCAATCAGATACTGATACTGCAATATTGCCACAGACATTAGGAAACTAACTGACACTTTTGACACTTTACAGGAACCAGTGACACTAATACAGTGATCAGTGCTAAAAATATGCACCGTCACTGTACTAATGACACTGGCTGGGAAGGGGTTACACATTAAGGGTAATCAAAGGGTTAAATGTGTGCCAAGCCAGTGTTTATGTGTACTTTGTGTGGTGCTTTCTCTAGGGGAAGTAATAGATTTTTTCCCTGCTTTGCCTTTTCCCTGCTGACAGGACAGGGCTATGCCCTCTTTACATAGGCAGAGCCCTGTCCTGTATAAATACATGACAAGCGATGGGTGTCAGCAATAATCCATTGGTCGGCATCTGGTAATCGACATCTTCTGCGTTTATTCACAGCATGGCCAGGTCGCCAGCGGCGGGCGCGCACACCCACTGCATATCTAGGTTATACAGTCGGCAAGTGGTTATGTGCTGAGAAAAGATGCCAGTCTGAGTGTGGCCAGAGGCTGAAACATGGAAGCCATTCTGTAGCAAAACAACTTCTTGCAAGGTGCTCTGGTGAAATCCAGGTGGCTCCTTAGACTCTGCATCTCGGTTTGGGGTAAAATGGCCACTGCCACCACATTTTCAGGACAGCAAGCACAGACTTAAATGTAGAGACACAAGACAGTGAGAACAGGACTAAATGTTGAGACAGATAGTGCAGAGACTTATCTTCCAAAAATATTAGAACTCCTGCTCTTTTTCTATTTGAGAAAGTCAATTGATTTGTTCACAATTGGAAGGAGGGGAAGGAAAAAAAAAGAAATGCCTGAATGCAGAAATGTTGGCAGCGGCAGCAACAGCAGTGAAAATAACAGTGCTTGGTATTTTCTTGGTAACATCTTTAAATGTTTTGATTTTATCAGTAACATCTGCAGTGAGTGTTTTGTAGTACACTGTGTTCCAGGTTGGATTAATTTTATTAAAAGTCAGTTTCTATGTCGAAAATCCCCTCTGCTGTACTTAACACTCTCTCTGACATCACAAGTGCAGCAAACTAGTACCTCAAGCACATGTTGAGCCACCTCCAGCCAATGGTACATCCTTGACACCCAGTAGTCCATTGGAATGACTACTTGTAAGCATTTTATGCTATGGAATTGGATTGTACAGGGTGGTACCATGGGTACAATATAGGTAATCAGACCATGTCCCAAAAGTTATAGCCTTGTGTTGCATATATGTAAGGAATATGGACTTTTTAGGCACGTAAACTCCAGTCCATCATATTAAAATACATCATATTTATTACAATGAATCTAAAATTATCAATATTGTTCAAACATATCAGAAAATTGACAATAAAGAATACATAAATCAAAAAGAAAGGGCATAAAGATCAAACAATAGCTTGACACAATATGGTAAATGCGCTCAAATGTTTCCAAAAGCAGGGGTTTCACCTTCAAGAAGTTGTAGCTCTTCTTCTAGAAGTCGTGAAACATGTAGAACTACTACTTCTGGAAGACAGACTTTTCCACAAAGTTAGCCCATTTTACACCTCCTACACAGCACCCTGGAGCCTATTCCACAGAGTGTGGCAGATAATGCAACAGACAAAACTTCAGAGAACAGCAATCTGGAAAATAATTTTAGATAACACCAAAGACATAAAGCAGCGCTTAGTGAAAACTCTACATATTTACTGGAAAATCCCTACACATTTATGAAAATATTTACCGGTATACATTGCAGTAACTTATCAGAACCGAAAATATACACTGTCTTCCTTTTCTTAGTCTACTACAGTTTAGAAATATTCATGAATATATTTGTGTCTTTTTTATGATTGTTTCATATGTAGTACTAGTTTAGGTAGTTTGGTTTAGGAGTAATTGCATTTTTTAGTCTAAAAGTCTGATTGACAGATGAAAAGAAAGAAAAAGTAAAATACAAAACTAAATGTTTTTTCTTATCTATGAGAAAATATTTCATTCATTCATTTTTTTTTTCTATTACATATCCAGCAGTCACTGATATCCAAGTTAGCTTGTAAACAATTTAAAAAAAAATAGTTACTAGTGGCTTAGGATATGGAAGAAATAACTAATAATGTGACAATAAGGATGTGCAGATGGTATCTTGGTGTCTAGGCTAGTTGACCAAGCCTTTAAGGTTTAGTAGGCTTGGTAAAAAAAATATATATTTTTAGTTCATTTTAGGGAGGAGTTCAAATTGTTCTCCTTTCTTTTTTTCTGAGACCCTGTCTGGCAGATTTTCTATCACTTCTTGTTGGTGTAACATTCAAGTAAATAGTCTTTGCTAGTCAGGAAGAACCATTCCACTTCCTAGTTTAGCAATATTGATTCCTTGATCAGCTTCCTGTGGCAATTATGCTGATATATTTTTCAACATGTAGATCGGAGGCAAAGAGGTGACAAAAGAAACTGCATTGCTTAGTCAGAAAATAAATGTGTCACTTTCTTGAATGCGCATAGTGGCAGAGGAGTATAAATTGCAAGACTGTCTTTCACCTATCAAAGGATTTGTAACATATCTGTATTCTAACTGTGTACCTAAACCCTATTAAAAGAAAAGAATAAACACAAGTGTTATTACTTAGCTTCAGTGAGATGTGTCCCTTGTGCTGCTGTGTCCTGTGGAAGCAGAAATCTTCCTTCTTGGAGGAACCCCCATCCCCACCAGAGTGGAACCCCCATCCCCACCATATCCCTTAAAGTGGCAGCAGCAGAGATTTTAACATACGCTCAGAGTGGCTGTAGCTACCAGGAATGTGTGTACACATCACAAGCCAACTTTCAGATTTACAATTAAATCGATCCCTCGGCTATACAGCCGCCCGATTGCTTTGTTTGATCCCCCGAGTGCAACCCCCTGCCATGACCTGTCATTCTTCCCAGGCTCCACTGTCCCAACTGCAGGCATGAGATCTGCATAGTACTGCCAAATGAAGGAGAGGGAGACCAATGAACATTTGTTCTCTGATCTCCCCTAGCTGGAATGAAACCAGAAGTGATGTGTATATCATCAATTCCAGTTTCAGGTGTAACTTTCCCTGGCTCTGCACTGGCAACCTGCACTCTGTTGGCTTCAATGGAAGGCAGGCGAGACATCAAACATCAAAATATCCCTGATGTCTCAATAAAGAGAACCTGTCTTAAAGATATTATATCACATAGGGGACGTTTGTCCCATACGTACAAAAATGTTGCATGCAATACACATTACATATCATTGTGCATGTCAGAGTTAGAGCAATAATTCTAGGCCACTATTTATGGTTAACTCTAAACTGGTGACCTGTACAGGCATTTAAAGTGTCATATGGGGTACCAACCAAAGTCCATAGTCGTTTTGCGGGCATGCCCAAATTTAAACCTTGAGATGTTGCATATCTATTTAAACAACCATATATTTTATATTTTACCAAAAAATTGGGTGATCTTGTGTGGCCGTATGCCCTAAAATTAACTTTAGTGTATTTTTTACTGAAATTTTGAGTTTGGAAAACCATGTGACATAAACATTTTGAACTACCATAATTTTATTTACTAGGGTGTCTGCTTTCTGGAAAATTATAGTATTGGGGGATTTTACCTAATCTTCAGGCCTAAAATTATTTTTTAAATATGTGTGCAAAAAAAAAAATCAACGACTCTGGCAGCAAAAGGGTTAATGCTGCACCGCACCAAGGTATCTTCACCAAGTGGACCAGGAGGTTTTCTGAATCATTGAACTATTGCCCCCCATGAACTTACTTTAATACTGTGTGTCCTACTTAGCTGCAAAGTGTTATGATTTGTGAAAATGTTACTACCTTTTACTTGATATATTTATATCACATATATATGTAACTGTATATTTATGTCTACAGACAGGTAGGAGAACATCTCTTTTTTTGCTGATTTTATAAATTCTTTATAAACAGCAAAATATGAGAGCATCCACTAAAACTGCACAACCTGTGACCTATGATGTTTACATTTTTATTCGAATTGAATGAGAATCATTTAGAATAGATTTGAGAAGGTGAATATTATCCATGTGGTCCCTGTATGCTGCATGTTACTTTGGTCTTGTATGGCTGTACATGCCTGGCTCTGTGGCAGGTGGGATCCATCACTTGGCTAACTGGAGATATCATGTTTGCTACCGTAACAAATGTTATTTTTCCGCGAGAATAGTCAATGTTGAAAAGACAAGATTTACATTGTAAAACATAACTTATTACATTGTATCCATAGAGTGCCAAAAAGAGTCCTACGCCTTTGCAAATGGAGCTATCATGCTTTGTATTAACATAACAATACATTTTCGCTGTATAACCATCCGGAGCAGGTATTTTTCCTTTGCCTAAGTAAGAGAAGACCATTCGCCTAGACCACTAGAGTTAGATACTGTACGTCGTAAGATGAAGTTGCATTAAAATGCTTTGTAGCATTTTGGTAGTAGATATCAATATGCACTTATCTTGCATAGATATTTCTCTTTTGCATTAGTAACAAAAAATTATTTGTCTGGACCATTAGATTAAGATATTTTGGATGGACATGTATATTTTTTTTTAAAAAAATGCCTCACGACAATATAGCAGCTGATATCAAAATGTGCCTCTGCCATGTTTAAAAAACATACTTTTTAATAGCAAACAACCTCCTGCAAAGTCAACTCCTTTCCTGAAAGTCATAGCTATTTTATAATCTCTGAGTCATTAGATAACAGATAGAACTCCACACTTAGTGGTTTCAAATGTTTATGGTCTGCAATTCATTCTTAATGAGCTCTCTCCATGTCTTTATTCTTCTTCACACCCTCCTGCTGGGAAATGTCTTACTCTGCCTTGGCTTTTGTTAATGATTCCACAATCATTTCAGAGTCATTTCTTCTGCCTCATGTGATTCTGACACTGCAGAAGAGCCAGGCTCTGCAGCCTCACAGTTGGAAATATAACCTTTAATGTATTAATTTCTCTTGCTCAAAACAATTTAACCTCTGTCTTGGTTTTGTGATTGCTAAGTGTTCCAATTAAATGCCTCTTTCATTTTTTTGTCCTGGAGGGCCTGATCTTACCACTATTATGTTTAACATATCCTACCTAGTAAATGATGAGCACTCCAGGACCCCTCAAGTATTCCTCTTCCATATCAATCTATTATCTATCTCAGGAGTGTCTGTCATGCTTCCGAAACAAAAACAGGCTTAATTAAAGCATTCTAAACACTGCATCGTAAGTGAGGAAGTATACAATTATGAACAAGGAAATGGCATGGCAGGGAAGTGATTGCTTTTCATTTTCAATGGCAGTAAGCAGTTTCCTATTTGAAATGTTAAAGCTTCCACATCAGAGTGAGAACGATGTCAAGAGTGTGAAAATTCATCATGCAGACATAATATTATGCTGTTGTCATATGTTCTTTGCTGACAGCTCCTGCATTGTACTGTAAACTTTCCTAATAAGCCTTAAATATTTTGAAAAATTGGTTATGAATTATGAACATACTTGCTAATCCTCTGTCAAGATGGCACAACTAGGAGGGAAAATATCCTGTTTATTTTTAGCCATAAATTTGATAAATTCAGACATACTAAAAGCAAATCAAGTATTCACATGTTCTGTCATTGCATGCAATAAACCAGATCAGCCTAAGTCTTCCATATTTATCAGTAAACACTACATTTTAATCACATAATAGCAATCAGGAGCTGGTTGTACAATAGTAGCGCATGATTCCAGGGCACTTAAGGCTAAAAAAAAAGTCAGCCTTCAGAGACAGAAAAATATAAAAATAAGCAATGTAATCTATTTGTGGTTTCAGCACATCTACAGTGCCTTTAAAAATATCCATACCCCTTGAAATTTTCTACATTTTGTTATGTTACAACCAAAAAATGTAAATGTATTTTATTGGGATTTTATGTGAAAGACCAACACAAAGTGGCACATAATTGTGAGGTGGAGGGAAAATAATAAAAGGTTTTCATTTTTTTTTTTTACAAATAAATATCTGAAAAGTTTGGAGTGCATTTTTATTCAGCTCTCCTGAGACAATACTTTGTAGAACTACCTTTCACTGCAATTACAGCTGCAAGTCTTTTTGGGGATGTCTCTACCAGCTTTGCACATCTAGAGAGTGATATTCTTGCCCATTCTTCTTTGCAAAATAGCTCAAGCTCTGTCAGATTGGATTGAGAGTGTCTGTAAACAGCAATTTTCAAGTCTTGTCACAGATTCTCAATTGGATTTAGGTCTTTAGGTTACTTTGACTGGGTCATTCTAACACATGAATATGCTTTGATTTTAACCACTCCATTGTAGCTCATATGGCCAAAAAGTTAGATTTTGGTCTCATCTGACCATCTGGCTTCTCGCAAACTGCAATCAGGACTTTTTATGGCTTTCTTTCAACAATGGCTTTCTGCTTGCGACTCCTCCATAAAGGCCAAATTTGTGGAGTGCACGACTAATAGTTTTCCTGTGGATAGATTCTCAATTGGATTTAGGTCTTTGGGTTAGTTTGACTAGGCCATTCTAACACTTGAATATGCTTTGATTTTAACCACTCCATTGTAGGTCACAAGGCCAAAAAGTTAAATTTTGGTCTCATCTGACCATCTGGCTTCTCGCAAACTGCAATCAGGACTTCTTATGGCTTTCTTTCAACAATGGCTTTCTGCTTGTGACTCCTCCATAAAGGTCAAATTTGTGGAGTACACGACTAATAGTTTTCCTGTGGATAGATTCTCCCACTTGAGCTGTAGATCTCTGCAGCTCCTCCAGAGTTACCATGGTCTTCTTGGCTGCTTCTCTGATTAATGCTCTCCTTGCCCAGCCTGTCAGTTTAGGTGGACTCCCATGTCTTGGTAGGTTTGCAGTTGTGCCATACTTTTTCCATTTTCAGATGGTGTATTGAACAGTACTCCGTGAGATGTTTAAACTGTGGGATATTTTTTTTATAACCTAACCGTGCTTTAAACTTCTCTACAACTTTATCCCTGATCTGTCTGGTGTGTTCATTGTCCTTCATGATGCTGTTTGTTCACTAAGGTTCTCTAACAAACCTCTGAGGGTTTTAAATAACAGCTGTATTTATACTGAGATTGAATTACACACAGGTGGACTCTATTTACTAATTAGGTGACTTCGGAAGGGGTATCATATTAAAGAGGGCTGAATACAAATGCATGCCCCACCTTTTAGATATTTATTTGTAAAACATTTTGAAAACCATTTATCGTTTTTCTTCCACTTCACAATTATGTGCCACTTTGTTTTGGTCTATCACATAAAATCCCAATAAAATACATTTACATTTTTGGTTGTAGCATGACAAAATATGGAAAATTTCAAGGGGTATAAATACTTTTTCAAGGCACTGTATATTGCATTTGGAATGTTTTTTTAATACAAAATAGTATTAATGTTTTTTATAACATTCATTAAACAAGAACTTCAGCAAAAAGCTTTGAGTGAAAAATAGTTAGCTGCCTGTATAGCTCTGGCTGGTTCTCTCTGCTTCATTGTAATCCCCGAGTTTTAGAACTTTGTTCCAGGTTTTCTGGAATGTACTGCAACTTAAAGTGATAATAAATAGAGAAGTGTTAAAGCGGGAGTCCGCCGGGAGTCCGCCGTTTTTTTTTTTTTTTTTTAAAGCCAGCAGCTACAAATATTGCAGCTGCTGACTTTTAAAATAATAACACTTATCCGCCCATCGCTCCCGCGATGTCGGCACCCGAAGCGGATCTCTCGATCGTCTCTCGGGTGCTGCCGCCGCCATCTTGGGTATGGGAATCAGGAAGTGGAGCCTTTTGGCTTCATTTCCCGGTTCCCTACTGCGCATGCGCGAGTCGCGCTGCGCAATAAGGATGGTCCCCGCGGTCTCTGGGATCCATGTGTTTCCCAGCAGGCAGCGGGGGACCTTCGGAAAGGGGCGTAGATTCTGCGGAAAGGGGCGTACCTTCTGCAGAATCTACGCCGGAAGTGGGTGCAGATACCTGTACTGTACAGGTACCTGCACCCCCCTCCCCCCTGAAAGGTGCCAATTGTGGCGCCGGAGGGTTCCAATGAGCGGAAGGTCCACTTTAGGGTGGACCCCCGCTTTAATTGGCATTATTCATTCACATCCATTCACATGAATACCTTATTCCTGCAGCACTGTTGTGTGGCCACATGATCTTTACTTATTCTTTGGCACCTGCAGGGAAAGATCATTGGAAGGGGCTTCTAATACTCTGATGATGTATGCTCTTTACAGTATGAGTCTGTGCCTGGCCAGCCCCGATTGGTGCTCTGCCAATCACATGACTAAAAAAAGAAGAGCAATTTAAATTAAATTAAATATATTGAAAACTGTTTAATAGCTCCCTATAAATCTTTGTTGAACATCAAATGTGTCTTTTTTATACATTAACATGGTGTAGGCAGAGTTAAAAATGGTTGAAACCAGCACGGTATTAGCAATTACATTTGATACAGGTATTAGCAATTACATTTGATAAATTTAATCCTGATTTATATAAAAACTAAGCTTGAAATTTTCCACATTTTGTCATGTTACTACCAAAAAATGTAAATGTATTTTATTGGGATTTTATGTGAAAGACCAACACAAAGTGGCACATAATTGTGAGGTGGAGGGAAAATAATAAAAGGTTTTCATTTTTTTTTTTTTACAAATAAATATCTGAAAAGTTTGGAGTGCATTTTTATTCAGCTCTCCTGAGACAATACTTTGTAGAACTACCTTTCACTGCAATTACAAGTCTTTTTGGGGATGTCTCTACCAGCTTTGCACATCTAGAGAGTGATATTCTTGCCCATTCTTCTTTGCAAAATAGCTCAAGCTCTGTCAGATTGGATTGAGAGTGTCTGTAAACAGCAATTTTCAAGTCTTGTCACAGATTCTCAATTGGATTTAGGTCTTTAGGTTACTTTGACTGGGTCATTCTAACACATGAATATGCTTTGATTTTAACCACTCCATTGTAGCTCATATGGCCAAAAAGTTAGATTTTGGTCTCATCTGACCATCTGGCTTCTCCCAAACTGCAATCAGGACTTTTTATGGCTTTCTTTCAACAATGGCTTTCTGCTTGCGACTCCTCCATAAAGGCCAAATTTGTGGAGTGCACGACTAATAGTTTTCCTGTGGATAGATTCTCAATTGGATTTAGGTCTTTGGGTTAGTTTGACTAGGCCATTCTAACACTTGAATATGCTTTGATTTTAACCACTCCATTGTAGGTCACAAGGCCAAAAAGTTAAATTTTGGTCTCATCTGACCATCTGGCTTCTCGCAAACTGCAATCAGGACTTCTTATGGCTTTCTTTCAACAATGGCTTTCTGCTTGTGACTCCTCCATAAAGGTCAAATTTGTGGAGTACACGACTAATAGTTTTCCTGTGGATAGATTCTCCCACTTGAGCTGTAGATCTCTGCAGCTCCTCCAGAGTTACCATGGTCTTCTTGGCTGCTTCTCTGATTAATGCTCTCCTTGCCCAGCCTGTCAGTTTAGGTGGACTCCCATGTCTTGGTAGGTTTGCAGTTGTGCCATACTTTTTCCATTTTCAGATGGTGTATTGAACAGTACTCCGTGAGATGTTTAAACTGTGGGATATTTTTTTTATAACCTAACCGTGCTTTAAACTTCTCTACAACTTTATCCCTGATCTGTCTGGTGTGTTCATTGTCCTTCATGATGCTGTTTGTTCACTAAGGTTCTCTAACAAACCTCTGAGGGTTTTAAATAACAGCTGTATTTATACTGAGATTGAATTACACACAGGTGGACTCTATTTACTAATTAGGTGACTTCGGAAGGGGTATCATATTAAAGAGGGCTGAATACAAATGCATGCCCCACCTTTTAGATATTTATTTGTAAAACATTTTGAAAACCATTTATCGTTTTTCTTCCACTTCACAATTATGTGCCACTTTGTTTTGGTCTATCACATAAAATCCCAATAAAATACATTTACATTTTTGGTTGTAGCATGACAAAATATGGAAAATTTCAAGGGGTATAAATACTTTTTCAAGGCACTGTATATTGCATTTGGAATGTTTTTTTAATACAAAATAGTATTAATGTTTTTTATAACATTCATTAAACAAGAACTTCAGCAAAAAGCTTTGAGTGAAAAATAGTTAGCTGCCTGTATAGCTCTGGCTGGTTCTCTCTGCTTCATTGTAATCCCCGAGTTTTAGAACTTTGTTCCAGGTTTTCTGGAATGTACTGCAACTTAAAGTGATAATAAATAGAGAAGTGTTAAAGCGGGAGTCCGCCGGGAGTCCGCCGTTTTTTTTTTTTTTTTTAAAGCCAGCAGCTACAAATATTGCAGCTGCTGACTTTTAAAATAATAACACTTATCCGCCCATCGCTCCCGCGATGTCGGCACCCGAAGCGGATCTCTCGATCGTCTCTCGGGTGCTGCCGCCGCCATCTTGGGTATGGGAATCAGGAAGTGGAGCCTTTTGGCTTCATTTCCCGGTTCCCTACTGCGCATGCGCGAGTCGCGCTGCGCAATAAGGATGGTCCCCGCGGTCTCTGGGATCCATGTGTTTCCCAGCAGGCAGCGGGGGACCTTCGGAAAGGGGCGTAGATTCTGCGGAAAGGGGCGTACCTTCTGCAGAATCTACGCCGGAAGTGGGTGCAGATACCTGTACTGTACAGGTACCTGCACCCCCCTCCCCCCTGAAAGGTGCCAATTGTGGCGCCGGAGGGTTCTAATGAGCGGAAGGTCCACTTTAGGGTGGACCCCCGCTTTAATTGGCATTATTCATTCACATCCATTCACATGAATACCTTATTCCTGCAGCACTGTTGTGTGGCCACATGATCTTTACTTATTCTTTGGCACCTGCAGGGAAAGATCATTGGAAGGGGCTTCTAATACTCTGATGATGTATGCTCTTTACAGTATGAGTCTGTGCCTGGCCAGCCCCGATTGGTGCTCTGCCAATCACATGACTAAAAAAAGAAGAGCAATTTAAATTAAATTAAATATATTGAAAACTGTTTAATAGCTCCCTATAAATCTTTGTTGAACATCAAATGTGTCTTTTTTATACATTAACATGGTGTAGGCAGAGTTAAAAATGGTTGAAACCAGCACGGTATTAGCAATTACATTTGATACAGGTATTAGCAATTACATTTGATAAATTTAATCCTGATTTATATAAAAACTAAGCTTGAAATTTTCCACATTTTGTCATGTTACTACCAAAAAATGTAAATGTATTTTATTGGGATTTTATGTGAAAGACCAACACAAAGTGGCACATAATTGTGAGGTGGAGGGAAAATAATAAAAGGTTTTCATTTTTTTTTTTTTACAAATAAATATCTGAAAAGTTTGGAGTGCATTTTTATTCAGCTCTCCTGAGACAATACTTTGTAGAACTACCTTTCACTGCAATTACAAGTCTTTTTGGGGATGTCTCTACCAGCTTTGCACATCTAGAGAGTGATATTCTTGCCCATTCTTCTTTGCAAAATAGCTCAAGCTCTGTCAGATTGGATTGAGAGTGTCTGTAAACAGCAATTTTCAAGTCTTGTCACAGATTCTCAATTGGATTTAGGTCTTTAGGTTACTTTGACTGGGTCATTCTAACACATGAATATGCTTTGATTTTAACCACTCCATTGTAGCTCATATGGCCAAAAAGTTAGATTTTGGTCTCATCTGACCATCTGGCTTCTCGCAAACTGCAATCAGGACTTTTTATGGCTTTCTTTCAACAATGGCTTTCTGCTTGCGACTCCTCCATAAAGGCCAAATTTGTGGAGTGCACGACTAATAGTTTTCCTGTGGATAGATTCTCAATTGGATTTAGGTCTTTGGGTTAGTTTGACTAGGCCATTCTAACACTTGAATATGCTTTGATTTTAACCACTCCATTGTAGGTCACAAGGCCAAAAAGTTAAATTTTGGTCTCATCTGACCATCTGGCTTCTCGCAAACTGCAATCAGGACTTCTTATGGCTTTCTTTCAACAATGGCTTTCTGCTTGTGACTCCTCCATAAAGGTCAAATTTGTGGAGTACACGACTAATAGTTTTCCTGTGGATAGATTCTCCCACTTGAGCTGTAGATCTCTGCAGCTCCTCCAGAGTTACCATGGTCTTCTTGGCTGCTTCTCTGATTAATGCTCTCCTTGCCCAGCCTGTCAGTTTAGGTGGACTCCCATGTCTTGGTAGGTTTGCAGTTGTGCCATACTTTTTCCATTTTCAGATGGTGTATTGAACAGTACTCCGTGAGATGTTTAAACTGTGGGATATTTTTTTTATAACCTAACCGTGCTTTAAACTTCTCTACAACTTTATCCCTGATCTGTCTGGTGTGTTCATTGTCCTTCATGATGCTGTTTGTTCACTAAGGTTCTCTAACAAACCTCTGAGGGTTTTAAATAACAGCTGTATTTATACTGAGATTGAATTACACACAGGTGGACTCTATTTACTAATTAGGTGACTTCGGAAGGGGTATCATATTAAAGAGGGCTGAATACAAATGCATGCCCCACCTTTTAGATATTTATTTGTAAAACATTTTGAAAACCATTTATCGTTTTTCTTCCACTTCACAATTATGTGCCACTTTGTTTTGGTCTATCACATAAAATCCCAATAAAATACATTTACGTTTTTGGTTGTAGCATGACAAAATATGGAAAATTTCAAGGGGTATAAATACTTTTTCAAGGCACTGTATATTGCATTTGGAATGTTTTTTTAATACAAAATAGTATTAATGTTCTTTATAACATTCATTAAACAAGAACTTCAGCAAAAAGCTTTGAGTGAAAAATAGTTAGCTGCCTGTATAGCTCTGGCTGGTTCTCTCTGCTTCATTGTAATCCCCGAGTTTTAGAACTTTGTTCCAGGTTTTCTGGAATGTACTGCAACTTAAAGTGATAATAAATAGAGAAGTGTTAAAGCGGCAGTCCGCCGGGAGTCCGCCGTTTTTTTTTTTTTTTTAAAAGCCAGCAGCTACAAATATTGCAGCTGCTGACTTTTAAAATAATGACACTTACCCGCCCAGCGCTCCCGCGATGTCGGCACCCGAAGCCGATCTCTCGATCGTCTCTCGGGTGCTGCCGCCGCCATCTTGGGTATGGGAATCAGGAAGTGGAGCCTTTTGGCTTCATTTCCCGGTTCCCTACTGCGCATGCGCGAGTCGCGCTGCGCAATAAGGATGGTCCCCGCTGTCTCTGGGATCCATGTGTTTCCCAGCAGGCAGCGGGGGACCTTCGGAAAGGGGCGTAGATTCTGCGGAAAGGGGCGTACCTTCTGCAGAATCTACGCCGGAAGTGGGTGCAGATACCTGTACTGTACAGGTACCTGCACCCCCCTCCCCCCTGAAAGGTGCCAATTGTGGCGCCAGAGGGTTCCAATGAGCGGAAGGTCCACTTTAGGGTGGACCCCCGCTTTAATTGGCATTATTCATTCACACCCATTCACATGAATACCTTATTCCTGCAGCACTGTTGTGTGGCCACATGATCTTTACTTACTCTTTGGCACCTGCAGGGAAAGATCATTGGAAGGGGCTTCTAATACTCTGATGATGTATGCTCTTTACAGTATGAGTCTGTGCCTGGCCAGCCCCGATTGGTGCTCTGCCAATCACATGACTAAAAAAAGAAGAGCAATTTAAATTAAATTAAATATATTGAAAACTGTTTAATAGCTCCCTATAAATCTTTGTTGAACATCAAATGTGTCTTTTTTATACATTAACATGGTGTAGGCAGAGTTAAAAATGGTTGAAACCAGCACGGTATTAGCAATTACGTTTGATACAGGTATTAGCAATTACATTTGATAAATTTAATCCTGATTTATATAAAAACTAAGCTTGTTGTGAGTGTTTAGTGAATGTAATCAATCAACATACTATACCCCGCCCCTACAGTGTTCTGCAAAAGGAAGACATGGAGGAGGAAGGAGAGAGGGGAGTGTCATTTACACCTATGCAAATGGCCATGTGTGTAACAATAAAGTCACATGGACTGCACAAATAAGAAAAAGAAGAGCTTAGAATGAATGAATGACTTGTATAGCGCTGCAACTGCGAATTGAATATCCTCAAGGCGATTGATCCGTCTTGTGTGGTCCTGCTTCTTAGAAGAGATGGGTCTTGAGTTTTTTCCTGAAGGCCCGATGGTTTTGTTCCAAGGGGATGTTAGTGGGTAGAGCTTCAATAGCCGTGGTCCTTGGACTGCGAATCTTCCTTCTCCCTTTGATTTGTAGCGGGACTTGGGGATGAGGAGGAGGTTTTGGTTAGTTGATCAGAGGCTGCGATTGGGGTGTAGTGTTTTATTTTCTCGCATAGGTATTGAGGAGCGTTTCCTTGTGTGCATTTGTGGGTGAGGCAGTAGGTCTTGAAAGTGATCCGATCCTTTATGGTTAGCCAATGTAGGGTCCTCAGGGATGGGGAAATAGATTCCCAGGGTTTTTTTCCTGTGACTAGTCTTGCTGCCGTGTTTTGGACAACTTGTAGGCGTGCAATCTGGTATTTGGGTAGTCCTATGTAGAGGAAGTTTGCGTAGTCGAGTCGATAATTGACAATTGTTCCAACTACTACTGCTTTCTCTTCTTCTGGAATGAAGGGGATGAGTCTACGTAGCAGACGGAGAAGATGGTGGGATCCACTAACTACTGATCCTATTTGTGCATTCATAAACATCTCTGAATTGAAGATGACTTTGAGACTTTTGGCTTTGGTGCTTGGGCAGATGGTCTGTCCAAGGATGGTGGGTGGTATCCACAGGGTCTTAGTTTTTGTATTTCGGTTTGTGTCGAGGAAAAGAAGCTCTGTTTTGGATTCATTGAGTTTGAGGGAGCTCATGTTCATCCAGTCATCTATCAATGTGAGGCATTTTTCTAGTTCCTGATATTGGTCTTTTTGTCCGGTGATGCGAAAGTAGAGTTATGTGTCATCCACGTATGAATGGAAGCATAGGTCCATTTTGCTGATGATTTTGAGGAATGGGTGGATGTAGATGTTGAAGAGCACGGGTGACAGGGGTGATCCTTGAGGGACTCCATACAAAATTGTGCAAGTTTCAGAGGTGAAGGCTCCAAGTTTCACTGTCTATGAGCGATTACTTAAGAATGACGCAAACCATGGTAGATCGGAATCTGTGACTCCTGCTACATCTTTGAGGCGGGTGAGAAGAGTATTGTGGTCCACTGTGTTGGTCCAGAAGTACCAGGACACATGATTCTCATCTGCTGCTTCCAGGGCGTCGACCCATATTTTGAGAAGTGCCGTTTCTGTGCCATGGCCTGGGCGGAAGCCTAATTGAAGTGGGTCAAGAGTTTGTGTGTGTCCAGATGGAGTTGTACCTCTTCTACTACTGCTTTCTCCATAATTTTGGAGATGGTGTTCAGGCTTGTTACCGGTCTGCGGTAGTTAGGGGCTTTGGGGTTGAGGTTGGGTTGTTTAGGAGGGGTTTGACTATGCCTTGGTTGAGGGTGGTCGGAACAATCCCTTCTTTGAACAACTGATTTATGAGATGTGTTATAGTAGGAGCCAAGATGTTGGAACATTCTTGCAGGAGTTTTGTCGGGATGATGTCATTAGGTGATGTGCTGTCTCGGAGGGTTCTGATGATGTTTTTGGTGGTGTCAGTGGTGATAGGGATCAGCGAACAATTCGGTGACTGTGTGATGTAAGAATCGATTTCCTCTTGCTGCTTTCGTTGAATAAAGTTGGTTGTTTTTTCTGTTGAATTGTTTTCTGAATGTTGTCGATTTTGTCGATGAAAAAATCTGATAACTCCTTGCAGAATACTTGCGATTCGTTTGTAGGGGGCTCTAGACAGGTAGGGTTCATAGTCTGAGCGACTAGTTTGAAAAGTTCACGAGGGCAGTTTAAGGCTTTTGAGATGGTGTTTGAGAAAGGTTTTTTTTGCTTTGAAGATTGCTTTGTGATATTTAATTTCAGTGCTTTTTAGGTTGTGAGGTTTCCCTTTGTAGAATTCCTTCTCCAGGCTCTTTCGGCTCTTCTGCATTCCTGTTTCAGTCGAGTAAGAGTGCCATTAAACCATCTAGAGTTTTTATTGTGGATGGGTGCTCTACGTTTCGGAGCGACTGAGTCTGCCGTTTGTAGTAATGCCTTGTTTAAGGATCTGAGTGTTTGTTGCATTGAGTGGTTTAAATTTAGCATTGCTATTTTGTTTGATAATGTGGTTTTGAAGAGTTCCGAGTGTAGTTTCTTCTGAGATCTGGTCCAGTGTGTAGTTATTGAGTGGTTCGGTTTTTGGAGGGTGGTGTTGGTGGCGATTTTAAATTTGATAGCGTGGTGGTCTGTCCATGGTATCAGTACGCTGTTGAGTATGTTGATGTCCATATTTCGTTTGAAGAGGAGGTCCAGAATGTGCCCTGAACCATGTGTGGGAGCATGTATCAATTGCTGAAGACCTAGTTCTTCCAGTTGGTTGATGCAGGCGTTGGCGATGGGGTCTTCGGTGGAGTTTGCCCAGAGGTTGAAATCCCTGAGAACCAGAAAGTTTTTGGTTTTCAAGGTGTGTATCGAAATTAATTCTGTGAAGGGTATCAGGAGATTTGTCTTCGGTCCTGGTGGTCTGTAGCATAGCAGTATTTGAATGGTGTCTTGGGGTGTTGTTTGAAGATGTAGAGTAAGTGTCTCCATAAAAGGTACTGAGTTCTGTAGAGTTGGTTTGAACAGCGCAAGGTGAGATTTGAAGATCACTGCTAGACCTCCTCCTTTTTTTCCAATTCTATGCTCCGTTAGGATATTGTCAGACTAGCACTTACCGAACTGGTGAGTCCACTTAGGCAGAGGGTGGTCTCCCGTACGTGTCCGACTTACAACTCCTGATAGAGTAGACAGGTGGCTGAGAGTGCGGAGTGGTAAGAGAGCCTGTGGTGTGGCTCCAAGAGCAGGAACTTGCAGGAAACTCCAGCAGCAGGTACGTAGGCAGGACACAGGCAAACTGGGTACAGAGCAGGAACTGAGCAGGCAGGTCCGGGTTCAGGCAGGGTTTGGCAACAGGCGGACAGCAGAGGTACAAAAGGAGCAGGCAGGAGCGAGGTCAAACAGGCCGAGGTCAGGTGCAGGCAAAGGTCAGAGGGGTCCAAGGAGAGCCGGGTCGTCAGGAGATCAGGAAACAGGAACGCAGGATACGGGCACGGAACAGGAACCGGGGAGCTGTTGATCAGGCAGCACCTGAATGGTCTAAGCAGCAGGCCTAAATAGGCCGATTGGCGCCAAGCGCCGTGCACATGTGCGTGCCGACGCGCGCACCCGGGCGCCAGCACACACACAAGTGTCACCCGAAGCGCACACAACAGCGCTCAGCGGTGCGCGCCGACGCGCACCGGCGCCAGCAGGAGCACGCAAGGGCACACACCGGCGTGCACCAGCGCCCGCAGGAGTGCGCACCACCGCGCGCACAGGAACGCGCACCCCCGCACGCACCGCCGCACATCGGCGCACACCAGCTCGGGCAGCACCGCGACCATCCAGGTAACATCCCTGCCCCCTCCTTAAGGGCAGACTCCGGCTGCCCAAGTGAGCTGATCTGGAAACCTGGCGGTTCTTAAAGGTCCGCAAAAGTTCCCGAGCATGCAGGTTGCCCTCGGGCTCCCAGGAGTTGTCTTCAGGGCCATACCCCTTCCATTTGATGAGGTACTGGGTTACATTACCCTTCTTCCTACAATCAAGAATTGCTTCGACCTCAAACTCCTCTTCGTTGTCCACTATAACAGGTTCGGGTGGGCCAGTAGTGCGGCCAGCAAAGGGATTTGGGGTAACGGGTTTCAATAAGGTCACGTGAAAGACCAGGTGCACTCTAAGAGAGTCAGGTAGGTTAAGTTCATAGGCAACTTCATTTATCTTCCTCTTTACTGTGAAAGGGCCCATGAATTTAGGGCCTAATTTCCTGGAGGGACAGGCCATCTTTAGGTTAGCTGTGGATAACCATACTTGGTCGCCTGGCACCAGAACAAGTTCTCCACGTCTCTTCTTGTCAAACGCCCATTTATAGCATTCCTGGGACTGGGCCATAGTCTCCTTTAGGAGTTTGTTGTTATTGGAGAAGAAGTCCAATGTCTCGGAAACTCAGGAACAGTGCATTCTGGAACTGAACTAGGTAAAAAAGCTGTGTGGAAGCCGTAATTGGCAAAGAACGGTGTTTGGTTGATGGCGGAATGTAAGGAGTTGTTATATGCGAACTCGTAGTAACGAGGCCCAGTCATCTTGCGAGAAAGAAGAAAAACAGCGGATGTACTGTTCCAGGGACTGATTGGTTCTTTCCGTTTGTCCATTTTTCTGGGGGTGATGAGCAGATGAAAATGCCAATTCAATTTCAAGAGACCCACAGAGCGCCTTCCAAAACCTTGAAGTGAATTGGACACCTCGATCAGACACAATACTCGCCGGGACCCCATGCAGCCTTACAATTTCTTTGACAAAGATCTTGGCCGTCTCCATTGCCGAGGGGGTGCCCCTCATCGGGAGGAAGTGAGCCATTTTGGACAACCTATCTACTACAACAAAGATAGTAGAGAACCCCTCGGATGGGGGAAGTTCCACGATAAAATCCATCAAAATCATTTTCCACGGTCTCTCAGGGACAGGCAAAGGTTTCAGTAGACCCCAAGCCCGTGTCCGGCTGTTTTTACTACGGGCACAAGTGCTACAAGAGTCCACATAGTCCTTGCAATCCTTAAGTAGTTGAGGCCAACAAAAGGTGCGCTAGACCAGTTCGGCAGTCTTCAAGGTACCAAAGTGTCCAGCCATCTTATGGTCATGGCAGAGCTCCAACACGTTCACTTTCAAGGCTTCAGGGACCACAATTTTGCCTTTATGCCAGAACAACCCCTCACTACAGCTGACTTCAGGGCTCGGGGGGTTTCCCACAGAAGCCTGTCTGATCCGGGAGATAAGGTCCCCTTGGAGGAGCAGGAAGTTCCCAGAAGGGAGGATTGTATCAGGAGGCCGAGTCTTTTCAGGGTTAGAAAACATACGTGACAGCGCATCCGGCTTGACGTTCTTAGAACCAGGTCTATAAGTAATGTGGAATTGAAACCGGGAAAAAAAAAGAGCCCATCTGGCTTGCCGTGGTCTAAGTCTTTTGGCAGTTCTCAAATATTCCAGGTTTTTATGGTCAGTGTAGACCAGGATAGGATGTGCAGCACCCTCCAATAGATAACGCCATTCCTCCAGAGCCGCCTTAATGGCCAGAAGTTCTCGGTCCCCAACGTCATAGTTCCTTTCGGATGATGAGAGTTTACGGGAAAAGAACGTCACCGGAAAAAGAAGGGCCTTGGCACCCTGCCGCTGAGAGAGCACTGCCCCCACAGCAATTTCTGAAGCGTCAACCTCAAGGACAAAGGGTAAGGCTGGATCCGGATGTTTCAGAATAGAGGCAGAAGTAAATAGCATCTTGAGTCTTTCAAAGGCCAGCTAAGCCTCAGGGGTCCAAGAGAATCGGGTACCCTGCCTGGTCAGTTTGGTGATGGGAGCAATGATGGCAGAGAAACCCCTGATGAATTTCCGATAGAAGTTGGAAAAGCCAATGAAGCGCTGTACGCCCTTCTTGTCCATAGGCGCAGGCCAGTCCAGGATGGCAGACACCTTTTGGGGATCCATCTTGATGCCCTCCACTGATATAACCAGACCCAGGAATTGGATGGACTGGCGTTCAAACTCACACTTTTCGAGTTTTGCATAGAGCCCGTGTACCCTGAGTCGAGTTAAAATGCTACGGACATGTCTACGATGGTCCTCCAATGATGAGGAAAAGATTAAGATATCGTCCAGGTATGCAATTACATAAAGATCCAGGTAGTCGCGAAAGATATCGTTGACAAAATGTTGAAAGGTTGCGGGTGCGTTACACAACCCGAAAGGCATGACAAGGTACTCGAAGTGCCCAAAACGAGTACGGAATGCTGTCTTCCATTCGTCTCCTTCTCGGATACGGATTAGATTATAAGCTCCGCGAAGATCCAATTTAGAAAAAATGACTGCAGACCCCAGCCTCCAGCAAAAGGAACTTCAGTGCCTGGTAACAATTCTATAGGGCAGTCATAAGGCCTGTGGGGGGGAAGAGTCTCTGCCCCTTTCTTGCTGAATGCATCCAGAAAGTCTTTATAGGGTTCGGGGATGGACTGATGCAATTCCGGATCGACATCCAAACAGAGAAGTTGAGAGGAATTATTGGTTGGTCGGCCCAAGCAGTGTTGTTGACAGTACTCAGAAAGAAACTTAACTTCTCCTGTGGCCCAGTTTATGCTTGGATTATGGGCCTGCAACCAAGGTATTCCCAGGATAATGGGAAAGGGGGGAGGAGATGGCATCCAGATGTAGGTGCTCCTGGTGACGGGTGCCCATAGTAGCCAGCAAAGGGACAGTCTCTTGCGTGACAGGACCGGAACTAAGAGCGGAGCCATCTGCTAGGTGTACAGCAAGCCCCTGAGCCTTGGGTAGAAGCGAGATGTGATGGTTGGCAGCGAAAGTCAGATCGATGAAGCAGCTGCATGCTCCGGAGTCAATGATGGCTGACACTGGAAAACTCCCTCCTGGAAGCTGCAAAGTGAGGCGAAGGGCAAGGTGAGAACTGGGTTTTCGCAGAACAGAGGCACACATGAAGGAAGTGGAAACACACTTACATGTCTTGTTGGGGCAGGCCCTGACATAGTGCCCAAGTTCCCCACAGTAGAGACATAGGTTGTGGGCACATCTGCGCTGCTTTTCTTCAGGGGTCAGCGAGGGCCGAAGCAAACCGAGCTGCATCAGTTCAGGAGCTTCCAGAGCGGGAGCAGAAGAGGTGGAAGGAAACTGACCAGCAGAACTGGGAACCTTGGGGAGCATCCAGGTGGGACGGAAGTGGCTGGAGGACCTCTCCGACCGGCGCTCCCTTAAGCGACGATCAATCTGAATGGAGAGATTGACTAACTCATCCAGGGTTTGTGGTATTCCCACCCGTGCCAACTCATCCTTAAGGGGGTCAGAAAGTCCCATCCAGAAATTGGTGGTGCAAGGCGGCATCATTCCAATCCGTGTCGGAACTCCAACGGCGGAATTCCACCGCATAGTCCTCGGCCGCCCTGTGACCTTGTTGGAGAAAGTGCAGTGCGGCTTCTGCAGTCGCGGTCAATTGGGGGTCCTCATATAGTTGAGACATGGCCAAGAAGAAATTATCAAGGCTATCCAGGGTTCCAGATTTCTGCTCCAGCAGACGGTGGGCCCAGGTCTGAGGCTCGCCAGACAACAGGGATATTACGAAGCCCACCTTAGTTGCCTCTAGAGAAAATGTCCGGGGTTGCAGTGCGAAGTAAAGTTCACAAGAATTGCGAAACGCACGGTACTTGGTGCGATCGCCAGAAAATCTTTCGGGCGTAGGTACTCGTGGCTCGGGAGGAAGCATCACTACGGAGGGTGCGGATGAAAGGCCGGTGGAAGAGGTTCCTTGAGGCTTAGATGAGGAGGACAAGGCTTGAACTTGCTCCTCCAACCTTGAGTAGCCTTCCTGGAGATTCTTCACGGCTTGGGTCAGACCAGCCAAATGTCTGCATAATTCATCCATGGGGGAGGCCCCCTGCCCGGACTCAGTCATGGCTGCCTGATACTGTCAGACTAGCACTTACCGAACTGGTGAGTCCGCTTGGGCAGAGGGTGGTCTCCCGTACGTGTTCGACTTACAACCCCTGATAGAGTAGACAGGTGGCTGAGAGTGCGGAGTGGTAAGAGAGCCTGTGGTGTGGCTCCAAGAGCAGGAATTTGCAGGAAACTCCAGCAGCAGGTACGTAGGCAGGACACAGGCAAACTGGGTACAGAGCAGGAACTGAGCAGGCAGGTCCGGGTTCAGGCAGGGTTTGGCAACAGGCGGACAGCAGAGGTACAAAAGGAGCAGGCAGGAGCGAGGTCAAACAGGCCGAGGTCAGGTGCAGGCAAAGGTCAGAGGGGTCCAAGGAGAGCCGGGTCGTCAGGAGATCAGGAAACAGGAACGCAGGATACGGGCACGGAACAGGAACCGGGGAGCTGTTGATCAAGCAGCACCTGAATGGTCTAAGCAGCAGGCCTAAATAGGCCGATTGGCGCCAAGCGCCGTGGACGTGCGCGTGCCGACGCGCGCGGGCGCACGCACCCGGGCGCCAGCACACACACCAGTGTCACCCAAAGCGCACACAACAGCGTGCACCGGTGCGCGCCAACGCGCACCGGCACCAGCAGGAGCATGCAAGGGCACACACAGGCGCACACCAGCGCCCGCAGGAGCGCGCACCACCGCGCGCACAGGAACGCACACCCCCGCACGCACCGCCGCACATCGGCGCACACCAGCGCGGGCAGCACCGCGACCATCCAGGTAACGTCCCTGACAGATACTGTAGTTCTCAGGCACCAATTCTGTTAGTATGGTGTTGCAGTCGAGTATTAGCCAGCTTTACGTGATGAAGAGGCAATCTATGTTTTTTTGGGCGATGAAGTCGTGAACTTCCTATCTGTGCTTGACTGCAGATCTGGTATTAATCAAGGTGCATGCTAAGTGTTTAGGTTGAATTGGAGTCTTCCTGTGTTTGATGGTTGATTGTAGATTGATCCTCAGTAATTGTTCTTTTCGTACTATTTTCTGAATGGAAGTTGATAATGTCGAGGTGGTATTTCTTAATTGTTGATGGCATGCTATGATGATGAACTGCTGTAGCGACGATAAGGTTGCTGAGAAGATGATGGTCCTGCGAGATGCAGCTGGTACTGGGGGTGGTGATGCTGATGGTGCTGATGAGGGTGTGAATAGTACAGGTGGAGGCGATGGCAGCGAACCCCGATAACCTAACCGCCCTCCCGTCGATCCAGAGGAAGGTGAAAAACCCCTAGCTGAACTGGCCAATTGCTGCAGCAGAGGATAAAATTCCTTCTAGACCCCCCCGAGAGGCGATCGGAGGACCCTTCGATAACTGCTGGTATGGTGGAGCCCTGAAGTAATTACCTGACAGGGGACAGTCCAGGGATGAAGAGAGGGTGGATCAAGATGGTCGCTGGGGCTAGGCCTGAGCCGTAGTTATCCTGGCGCTCAGTATCTCCCTTGCTGCTATGCTGTGGTCTGGTAACGGAGGGGGGTGCTCTGGGGGTTGGAAGGGCCCGCTGGTCCACTAAACAGATAGTGGGGGAGCGCTGTCGCGAGGCTGGAGCTAGGCCACGGTCTGACCTACGTAACAGCTGGCTGGAGAAGGCAAACCAGTCGGTGGGTGTGGATGGTGCCTTGGTGAGCTGAGGGCAGAGTAGTGGCCGGGTGGGGGGGCCTGGTACTACTATGCTGGGGGTCTGAGGCTGAGTGTGGCTGGCCGGTGAATGAATGAATGAATGAAATACTTATATAGCGCACAATGCGAACTGAATCGCCTCTAGGCGCTGTGGCGAGCTTTGATCATCTGCTAAAAGAGGAAGGTCTTGAGTTTTTTCCTAAAAGCCAGGTGATTTTCTTCCAGGCGGATGTTGATTGGTAGAGCATTCCATAGCCGAGGCCCTTGGACAGCCAATCTCCGATCACCCTTGGATTTATACCGGGCTTTGGGCACGAGGAGGAGGTTTTTGTTGGCTGATCGAAGACTGCGGTTTGGTGTGTAATGATTTATTTTCTCCATTAGGTATTGCGGAGCTTCTCTATGCACGCATTTGTGGGTGAGGCAAAGGGTCTTGAACGTGATCCGATTTTTTACGGTTAGCCAATGTAAGCTCCTCAGTGAAGGAGAAATGGATTCCCAGGGTTTTTTTCCTGTTATCAGCCTTGCCGCCGTGTTTTGGATCAGTTGTAATCGCGCAAGTTGATATTGTGGTAATCCTATGTAAAGCGAGTTTGCGTAGTCCAGTCGTGAATTAATGATTGTTCCAACTACCACTGCTTTGTCATTCTTTGGGATAAAAGGGATGAGTCTGCGAAGCATGCGCAGCAGATGTTGAGATCGACTGACTACAGATCCTATTTGCGCATCCATTGACATTTGTGCGTCTAAAATAACCCCGAGACTCTTCGCTTTGGTCTTTGGGGAGATAGTCTGCCCAAAGACGGTTGGTGGAGACCAGGAGGTTTTGGTTGCGGCTTATGATTTGGGTGTAAGATAAGAAGCTCTGTCTTTGATTGGTTCAGCTGGAGGGAGTTGGTGGTCATCCAGTCCTCTATTGATTTGAGGCAGTTCAAGTTGTTGTTGGTGATCTTTTTTTCCATTGATCCGGAAATAAAGTTGCGTGTCATCAGCGTAAGAGTGGAAGCAGAGATCTGAGCATCTGATGATTTGAAGGAGTTGGTGAATGTAAATGTTGAAGAGAACGGGTGACAACGGAGAGCCTTGAGGGACTCCGCAGGTGACTGCCCGAGTTTCGGAGAGGAATTTTCCTAGTTTCACTGTCTGTGACCGATTTCCTAGGAAGGACGCGAACCAATGGAGATCTATGTCTTGGACTCCGGCTACTTCTGTGAGGCGGACGAGTAGAGTATTGTGATCTACTGTATCAAACGCTGCACTTAGGTCTAGCAGTACGAGGAGACACGGCTCTCCGTCATCTGCTGCTTCGAGGGCGTCATCCCAAATCTTGAGGAGAGCTGTTTCTGTTCCATGACCCGGGCGGAAGCCTGATTGCAGCGGGTCCAGGAGTTTGTGAGTATCCAGGTGAAGTTGTAGCTGATGTACTACAGCTTTCTCCATGATCTTAGAAATGGTGTTGAGGCTTGTAATCGGCCTACGGTTGTTTGGATCCTGAGGGTCCAGGTTTGGTTTCTTGAGTAGAGGTTTGACGATGCTTTGTTTGAGGATGCTGGGAACAATCCCTTCGTGGAATGATCGGTTTATGAGGTGGGTTATGGTTGGAGCAACGATGTCGGAGCATTCTTTCAGTAGTTTTGTGGGGATGATGTCAATAGGTGAGGTACTGTCACGCAGTTTATTAATGATGTTTTTTTGCGGTGTCTACAGTAATTGGGGATAGTGAAAATTTTGGCGGTTGCGGTATGTTGGTGCGGACATCCTCTTTATGTATTTGCTGGCTGAGGTTGGATGTTTTCTTCTGACAAATTGTTTCCCTGATGGTTTTGACTTTATCGATGAAAAAATCCGAAAGTTTGTCACAGTAATCCTGGGATTCGCTTTCTGGGGGTTCTAGGCACACCGGATTCATTGATTGATTAACCAGTTTAAACAGTTCCCGTGGCTGGTTTGCGGCCGTTGAGATTGTATATGAGAAGTGGTCCTTTTTGGCTTTGAAGATTGCTTTCCGATAATTCTCTGTCAGACCTTTGTAGTTAAATAGGTTTTCCTCGGTGGGATTTCTTCTCCATGTTCTTTCCGCTCTTCTGCGTTCTTGCTTTAGTACGGAGAGGGAGCTATTAAACCATCCAGCATTTTTCTTCCTGATGA
Source organism: Lithobates pipiens (assembly GCF_037356315.1). Lineage (NCBI taxonomy): Eukaryota > Metazoa > Chordata > Amphibia > Anura > Ranidae > Lithobates > Lithobates pipiens. The sequence goes on from NW_027507764.1 coordinate 384,462,794, forward strand.
GAGCCCTGCGTTTTGGTGCTACCGAGTCTGCTGATTGCAGTAATGCCTTGTTCAGGGAGTTGAGTGTTTCCTCCGTAGAGTGGTTTAAAGTTATTGTAGATATTTTTTTGGACAGAGTGGTTTTGAAGGCTTCGGAGTACAGTTTTTTATGCGATCTGGTCCAGTGCGTTATTACAGGTTTCCGTTTTGCGTTGGTGATGTTGGTAGTGATTTTGAATTTGATGGCGTGGTGATCCGTCCATGGCAGAGTTATGTTGTCGAGTATGTTGATGTCGATGTTCTGTTTGAAAATGAGGTCCAGGGTGTGTCCTGACCCATGCGTGGGAGTCTTTATCAGTTGCTGTAGACCCAGTTCTTCTAGTTGATTGATGCAGGCAGTCGCGATGGGGTCTTTAGGCTCGTTTGCCCAAAGGTTGAAATCTCCGAGTGCCAGGAAATTTTTGAATTTTAGGGTGTGCATTGCAAAGGATTCCGTGAGGGGTGAAAGAAGATTGGACTTTGGTCCCGGTGGTCTGTAGCACAGTAGAATATGAGTGGTGTCATGGGGTGTTGGTTGAAAATGTAGCGTCAGGGTTTCCATAAAAGACACTGGGTTCGAGATGATGGTTTAGTGAGATCCAGGTGACCTTTAAAGATCACTGCTAGGCCTCCTCCTTTTTTCCCTATCCGGTGTTCGGTTAGGATCCTGTAGTTTTCCGGCACCAATTCGGTGAGGATGGTGTTGCAGTCAGAGGTTAACCAGCTTTCGGTGATGAAGAGGCAGTCTACATTGTTCTCGATGATGAAGTCGTGTACTTCCAGTCTATGTTTGACTGCAGACCTGGCGTTAATCAAGGCGCAATCTAATTGTAGTGGTCGAGTAGATGTCTTCCTGTGGTTGGGAGCTGGTTGTCGTCCGGTTTTTAATAGTTGTTCTCTTTGAAGTATTTTTTGTATGGAAGATGGCAATGTGGTGTTGATGTTACTTAGTCTGTGCAGAACTTCAGCTGAGTATTTGAAGTAGCACATGGTTTGTGGATGCTGTTGATGGTACTATGGGCCTAAGATGATGATCCTGATCAGGGTATTGATCCTGAGGTGGGGCTAGGTATCAGACTTGCCGCCATGCTTGAGGCTATTAGCGCGCAAGTTGATCAGGGGATGCCTATATGGATGCGGAAGGAGTTGTTATATTCGGTTGCTGGCTGTTCCAGCTGCCTTTACTTAAGGTGGAGGTCTCCGCTTAGAAAAGAAGTCTGGCTGTGATCTGGAATAGTCGTCCTAGGATAGCGTAAAAAAGGGAAAGGAGGCCGGAGGTAGGGGTATGCTAACCTATGGTTGTTCCAGAGGAAGGCGAAAAACCCCCTGACAGTAGCAGCCAAATGCACCAGTGGGGCAAAAATTCCTTCCTGACCCCCGTAGGCGGTCGGACGGAGTCCCTGGAACAATCACTGGGGGGGGGGGGGAGTGGAGGTGCGAGCTTACCTGGCTGCGGTTGTCCCCTTTAACCACTTTCAGACCGGACCAATTTGCTGGTCAAAGACCAGACCACTTTTTGCGATTCGGCACTGCGTCACTTTAACTGACAATTGCGCGGTCGTGCGACGTGGCTCCCAAACAAAATTAACGTCCTTTTTTTCCCACAAATAGAGCTTTCTTTTGGTGGTATTTGATCACCCCTGCGGTTTTTATTTTTTGCGCTATAAACAAAAATAGAGCGATAATTTTGAAAAAAACGCATTATTTTTTACTTTTTGTAATAATAAATATCCCCCAAAAATATATAAAAAAACATTTTTTTCCCTCAGTTTAGGCCGATACGTATTCTTCTACATATTTTTGGTAAAAAAAATCGCAATAAGCGATTATTGATTGGTTTGCGCAAAAGTTATAGCGTTTACAAAATAGGGATAGTTTTATAGCATTTTTATTAATAATTTTTTATTATTTTTTTTTTACTAGTAATGGCGGCGATCTGCGATTTTTATTGTGACTGCGACATTGTGGGGGACCCATCGGACATTTTTGACACATTTTTGGGACCATTGTCATTTATACAGTAATCACTGCTATATAAATGCAGTGATTCCTGTGTAAATGACACTGGCAGTGAAAGGGTTAACCAGTGGGTGGCAGTGTAGGGGTTAAGTGTTCCTAGGGGTGTGTTACTAACTGTGGGGGGGTTGGGCTTTCATTTAGTGTACACTGATCTCTGCTCCAATCACATGGAGCAGAGATCAGCGTCACTAGTTGCTAGGCAGAATGGAAAAATGTTGTTTATACAGCATTTCCTCCATTCGGCCGCTCCGTGAGACGATCACGGGGATGCCCGCGGCGATCGAGTCCGCGGGTCCCACGACCGGACTCACGGGGGTCCCGACCAGCGTGAGAGCGCGCCGCCGGCGGCGCGCTCCTGATGGCACGGGGGCAACGAATATTGGACGTACATGTACGCCAATATGCCTGCCCGTGCCATTCTGTCGACGTACATCGTCGTGCGCTGGTCGGGAAGTGGTTAAACACTCTGGTTCCGGTGAATCTGGCTTGCTGTCAGCCTGACATTTCTGGAAAGCTGTCTGGTTGCCCCTTGCAGTGGGATCTTTAAAATGGAGGGGAGGATGGATGTAGGATAGAGGTTAGAGACTCCTGTCTTAACTCCTGTTTTCAACTCCTGGTTGTTAACTCTCCACTTTAGTTCAGAAAATCCACATGCAAGCCACAATCAGGGAGCAAGCTCAAGGGGGAGTTTGTATAACTACCTTTATACACCTGTGAACAATTAACCCCTCCCCTAATTTGGCAGGAAGAAAGAGGGGAAAAAAAAATGCTGTTTAAAAAGTGTCAGAAAAAAAGGTATTTTAAAAACTGCTAGCAAATGTATCAAATAAAGGAGGGGAGAAAATAAAACACCCCCAAAAACAACACTTGCAAGCAGAAGCAGTCAAGCAGAAGCAGTCAAAGCACAACTCCTGGTTGTTAACTCTCCACTTTAGTTCAAAAAATCCACTTGTGTTCAGAAAATCCACATGCAAGCCACAATCAGGGAGAAAGCTGCTGCTGCTGAGGTGCTGCGGCCGCGTCTGGGTGGACCAAGATGGCCGATGGGCTAGGCCTGATCCGTGGACTGTCCAGCTGCTTGGTGGCTCCCTGTATAGCTACGGTCTGGTCCGATCATGATGGGGTTGGGTCCGGGTTGGAGAGAGTCCGCGGGTCTGCCAGGCACTGGATGGAGGAGAGTGGTGATGCAGATTGGCCGGCGGTAGGGCGGAGACGCATTCTGTCCTATGCGGCTAGTGGGCTTGTGACGAGGTGTCCAGCTGGCATCTGCGGGCGGTCTACGGGTGGCGCGATGAAGAGCTTTGGGCTGCGCTGAGGTGTGCGGGGTCCAGGGCCATTACGTGTTCCCCTTCCCGGTACACGTTGCCGGGGGGGTCCGAGGATGAGTCCTGGATGGCTTGGTAGCTTGGTAGACGGAAGGCCGGAGCTTCAGACACACACGTCCGTTCTCTGGGTTCCTCAGAGAGAGAGAGAGAGCAGATGGGAGGAATAGCTGAATATGCACACTCTGTTATATAGCATGTAATGAGATTTTCTTCATAATCTGGGTTCAATGACACTTTAAAGCACCACTAAGTCATATAACTTGCAGCTGTAATACTGTTCTGTAGCTGAAATCTATTCTTTACTGTTCATAGTAAAACCTCCAAAAAATAAGTTCATCCAAAAATTTTATTTTGTGTTGGATAGCACAGAGATGGATTTTTATTGCTGCCTGTGTCATTAGGTCTTTATTTGGGCAATTTCACCTCACTTTCTTTCAGGACGGGTGACAGAAAATATCTAGAACAGAAACTTAGACAAAAACAAAAACATAATCTTGGTAGAGCATGAAAGGGTCAGAACTTGTGACAAAGTTTTTATTGCAGTCTGTGCCCTTCTAGTACCGTGACAACTGCTATTACGGGTCTTTATGAAAGATTATGAAGCAGAATCTCCCCGCTGGTGTCACAGACAGAAATATAGACGTGACAGAAATTTCAATTCTACTACAATCTATCTAGAATGAAAAAAAAAAAACATAGTATATAGCTATAACTATAATTAGATGTCCGCGAGTAGCCCTATAGCATGGCTTAACATTCATGCAGTTCTTGGAGGACTTTACCTTGGTACCTTAGTTTTTGGTATCTGGAGCCTAGTATTTTATTGTCTGGGGACCTTCAAAGCCAAAAACAAGTGAAAATAAAAGCATGCATTAGCATTTCATTGGCATTTTTTTTCTTTTACACTCCATTATCGGAATGCAGGTGGAAGTCTGGAGGCAAAACTAGGCATAACAATTTACTCGGTGATGACAATGACTATGCCTATTTGTCCATTGCTGACCGGGAGATATTTATCTGCTTCCAGCTCAGGGCACTGGCTTTGTGTGCCCAAGTTCATCATGAATAATGATTATTTTCCATTCATCCCAATAACCAGACTTACATGCTATATATATATATATATATATATATATATATATATATATAAAGTAAGAACAGCGCTATCCACAAACAAAAATAGCTGCCAGCACCGCAGACTTACTGCAACAAACAAAACGATAAAAAATAAAAAGTGCAGCGCTTAGATTTTACGTGTGATAATGTCTATATAATCTTACATCAATGAAAAAGGATATACTGATAAATATAATCAACTTCAAGTGATTTTAAACTCATCATAGGGATAATTGTATATTGTTAGAACAACACTATATCAGATATGTTAAATAAACAAATATATACATATATCCACCAAAGTGAACTTGTTAAATTCCATAAATAACCAAAATTATCAAAAAAGTGACGAAGCGCGATATCTTGAAAAATTATAGTGACTTCTGTGAGTAGTTTGCAGAAATCCACCACCACTTGAGGGGAGGCTTACCAGATGTTATGGACCCAGTTAGGTGTATACCTAATGAGTCGCACGAGTTTATTGGTATAGATGCACTCAAAAAAACAGCTGGCAAACTTGCAACTTCTCATGGATATCGGAGCAGACAGAGAGATGACCCAAAATGGATGATATAGCTGTCCACTATATGGGGTGATTGAGGAGGGTAGTTCTTTCACGTGTATTATAGAACGAAGAGAGAATACAGCCTCATAGTGTAATACCGTTTAAAACTTTTATTCCACACTAAAAGCATAAATGGGTACTTACATAGTTGTAGGCAAATACAAGCATAGAATTAAAATCTGGCAACGCAGTGGTATCAAGAAGCCCTTCCCAGACTTGCATGCTGACAATGAGGAATGGAAAGGACATTTACAGCATGGCTTCATCATGGCATGCTACATGTTCAAATATCAGAGCTGCCCCTGCTCTGTCTACTACCCCAGCCCCATTCTCAGACCCATTTTAAAAAGCTCCCAGATATGCACATATAACATTGTCATGCTTAGTACACTGCTATCATATCAATACTAGTCTTTAAATCAATGAAGCAGCATGGTAGAGCTGGAAAGAATTAGGAACCTCTGACACCTTGTAAGCAAATTTACCAAAAAGAGCACTCTATTTGTTATGTCAAGGTCACAAGAATTATTACACATGTTTTCAGGATTTCATCTCATATAGCCTAAAGACTACCTGTCTTTAGTATTTCAGTTGCCAAATTCTGCAGATATTTCATGCATTGGAAATTAATCATAGTAGCCATCTGAATTGAATATGTTTAATAATTATAGTATTATCAGTTATTTGTAATGGTAAGGCTAGAGACTTGGGGTTATGTTTAAGGGTCAGGTTAATGTTTGAATGTAGGAGAAGCAATGAAGTTCAGTTTTATGATTTTGTTACTAATGCATTTTACATTTTCAGTTAAAGTTTTAGAAGCTAAAATTAAAGGTTAGGATAAGGTAAGTGCTGAGATGTAATTTTGGTAAAAGATTTTTTGAAACGTTTCCTCAAGGTTTCCGAATATCAAACACATAAACAATAAAAAAATAGTGATGGATTCGCTGGTAAATATATTGTTGAATCCACCAAGAAAAATAAACCCTGCTAAGACTCAAATTACCACCTTGTATCCCATACTTTAGCCTCCTAGCATTTTTCCTATATATAAACAAGTGCAAATTTTAGCCTCAAAAGATGTCATTAATATAATGCTAAACTAATACAACATTTTTAATAATGAATACTATAACACAGAAACTATTGTCTTGATTTAAATGCCTGGTCAAGAAAAAAATATTAAACATGTGTTTAACTGACATGTGTTTGAAATACTGCAATTGTATTAACTGTTCAATGTGTATGCTAAGCTGCAAGAATTTGTTTTGAAGGTTTAAGTGTTGTACTTATTGTCCAGAACTCTGAGTACTGATATTAACACCCAAAAAGAAATTGGTATATGGACACTTCGGATTGCCAGTACATATAAGATACAATTACAGTATTTCAAACACATGGCGGTGACCAGAATCTAGGATCCTAGGTTTGTTTCAATTTTCAATATACAAAGTGGATGATAAATTTATTTCAAGATAAAGTAAATTTTTTTGGATCACGTAAAAGTTTTTGATATATGAAGAAGAAACATGCATACTTGGAAGACACGAATCCATATATAGTTAAAAGGGAGCAAGATGAAGGATACATTGAAGGAGTGGCCATGTTTTTTAATTGCTTACTTTATTTTTTTCTTGGCCCGGCATTTTAATCATGACAATAGTTTCTGTGATTTAATAGTAATTATTTGTAATAATAAAAAGTGTGTATTTTTTAGAATTATATTGATATTGACACATTTTACAGGTGACATGCACTTGTCTATATACAGTATAAGACAAATACTATGAAGCTAAAGTAAGGAATATAAGGTACTACAGTAAGTTTGAGTCTTTTTTTTTTTCTTGGTGCATTCAAGATTTCATTTCCACAGGTTCATGATTAGTTTTTAGTGTTGGGGAATTTAGATGTAGAGAGGCAATTTTTGAAGTTATGGAAACAATTTTAATGTAATGGTGAGTAAAAGATAATGACATGATGTTAGGGTGGGATTAAGTGTTTTTTAATTATTTATTTTTTCCATGTCAGAGCTGAATGTCAGGCTGTAATGCCATCTCCCAGCTGGGCTTAGGGTTGTTAACAGATGCTCAAACTTGCCATGTAACAAAGGTGCTGCAAGGAATAATAAAAAAAGAAATAAAAAAACTAGGGACATTAATTGGTTGTTGTAACTCACTCATTCAGAAATCTAGAATTATTCACCCAGATCCACAACAAGAAATAAGTTAGTCTTCATAGGGACCTCATAGCTTGACACCAGACAGACATTTCAGTTCTGGCAGAAGGGCATTACAGTACATCAAAATAAATGCACACAAATCTGTTTCTACCACTGTTATAACACATTAAAATTGGTCTAGACTGTTGTGACAGACATAACTGGGACAGGGGATTTTGAATGGGACTGCAAGGTAGCCTCTTGCTTACTGACTATGGGCCCCATTTTTAGGGGTCTCTATTCTTTGGGAGGTGTGTGCCTGGGGTACTTTTGGAGTAGTTTTGCTTTGGATTTAAGTCCATGTCTCCCCGATAAACACACAGACACTGCAAACCTAGGACCTGCATTTGGGGACCCTGTGTTTTGTTGGAGTATGGAATCAGCAGCCCAAGTCAGTCTTGACTGCTTTAATCCCCTCCTACACTGATCGATTTAACAGCAGAAGATTATAATCAGTTCAAACACCCTGATACTGGTGTCTCCTGCTGCTTTGTATAAATCTGTTTTTAAGGTGTCTTTTCCCTTTGTGTGCCTCCTAGGTGTGTTGTTATTTGAGTCACCCATTTTTTTGTCTGTCTGCTAATCTTCTTGGAGATTTTATTAGTATTGTATCCACTTTACCTTGTTACGGAACCATTGTGGGATGCTTACGTCTTTATGTTAGCTGTTCATTATATGTACTCTTAGTTGTACTGATGATATTACTGTTTAACCACTTGAGCTCCCAAAGGTTTTCCCCCCTTCCTGACCAGGCCAATACAGCACTGTGTTACTTTAAAACGTTGTACCCAAATACAATTTTTGTTCCTTTTTTGCCACAAACAGAGCTTTCTTTTGGTGGTATTTGAGTGCCGTTTTTATTTTGTGCGCTATAAACAAATAAAGACCTAAAAAAATATTATCTACTTTCTGCTATAAAACATACCCAATAAAAAAGTAAAAAATCAAATTTTTCATAAATTTAGGCCAATATACATATTTTTGGTAAAGAAAAATCCCAATAAGCGTATATTGATTGGTTTTCACAAAAGTTATAGCAGCTACAGACTATGGGGTATTTTTTTTTTTTTTACTGGTAATGGTGGTGATCAGAAACTGCGATATTGAGGCAGGCAAATCGGACACCTAACTGACACTTTTGACATATTTTGGGGACCAGTGACACTAATACAGTGTTTTTAGAATAATGTCATCAAGCTCTTAACTGATTTTGTGCAGTACGATTTCTGGATGAGTTTTCAAAAGATTTCCAGTTTGCACCTAAGCTAGTGTTGTCTAGTTCCTGGGTGCAATTCTCAGCTATAGTACCCGTTTCCAGGTTCCAGAGTGGACGAAGCTGTATCTTGGCAGGTGGTCTGTCACAATTGTGAATTCAGGTAGAGGGCCAAGGACTAGCCATCATAATTGCTTGCAGGCTCCTGGAAGCTTATCCCATACATTTTTCTTGGAGCCATTACCTAACATTGTCTATCAGTATGCTAACAGTTTATAGGGAGTGAGCATAAACATGTTGAGCACATAATTATTTTTTACTTATGTTATAATCTAATCTTATGGTAAACTAAACATTAGAAAGGCATTTTAATGTGCACCATTGTTTCCTAATATTGCCTGTTATTAAAGGATAATAGTAACCTAATAATACAAAGTAATTTAATTTACTTGATAGAACTATACAGTATATTTATAAGATCATCATTTTTTTTTCCTACTTTGAATTTTGTCAGTACTGTTTTTTTGGATGTTGGTTTCTCCTTTCAACTGTGTCTTAAGCCTGCAAAACGAATAGAATTATGTCCTAAATAATACTGTGATTTTACTCTGTTTGCTAAACAAAACATGGAATGGAGGTCGTCATTGCATCATTAATCTTTCAGAAAAAGAAAAAAAAATAGTGAAGGAAGTTTTTCAAGATCATCTCATCCTTCACAATTGAAAAGATGTCTTGTCCTAATCCCTTAATCAATCTAATGGTATGACAGGAGGTCGTATAGTCACATCTAAAATACAGTAGAAAACACATTTATCTGCCTAATCACTTTATAGTGTGAAAAACATTATAATTACCTTGCAGTCCCACTAAAACTGTTCAATGCAAATTTAAAATGCAAATGGTTTCAATGTGATAAGTAATAACACTGAATTTGGAATATAAAACAAAGTTGTTATCTTCTTCTTTTTTTTTTTTTGTATCTAATCTAACTTTAGAGGGTGTTGTGGTTTTTGGTGGGAAAGGCTGATACCGTAGGGGTATTCCTACTACTCACTTTTCAGACAGGTGTGGATTAGTGGTGGGAATTCAGATTCAAATTCAGAATAGTTTATTAATCTTAAGGGCACTTTCACATTGGAGTGGCCGGGCGCCACTTTACCATCATTTTTGAAGAGCTTTTCGGCCACCTTTTTTAGCATCCTGCCGGGGTACAGCTCCAGTGTGAAAGCACTTGAGAGGAGAGGCACTTTACAGGCGTTTTGCAGGTGCTATTTTTAGCACTATAACGCCTGTAAAGCGCCTCAGTGTGAAAGTAGCCTAAAGGGAAATTATTAAGATACAATTACATTCAACAAGACAACACAAAAATCCCAATAAGAAGGCACAACAACAATTAAAATTACCAATAACAGCAATTAATACAACATAAAACTAAATAAATACTGTACTGTAATCAACCATACCATACTATTAAAATACTGCGATTACATTCGTATGAATCTGAAATACGAATTTCTATGCATACGAATTCTGTACAAAATACAAAATTTAGTTTTGCGAATTTCGGATCCAAATTCATAACGAACATTCGTAATTGTTCCGAAAAGTTAACAAGCCTAAAAGTTAAAAACCCAGGAAGTCAGCACAGCACAGGGATGGTGGGAGCCCCTCACAATGATAAATTCCTCATAATGAAAATTCATAATTGTTATGAAAAGTTAACAAAACTAAAGGTTAAAAACCCACCAAGTCATCACAGCACAGGGATGGTGGGAGCCCCTCATAAAGATAAATTCATCATAATGAACTTTTGTTATTTTAACAAAAAGTTTACGAATCTAACAAAAATTCCAAATTGAATTTCGAACACGTATTACAAAATACAATTTTTTTTTAATACGAAATGGAACGAAACGATATGAAACAAATTTTTTGATGGCACCCATGTCTAATAAATAACACAGATTGAAAAAAAAAAACCAAAGAAAACCAAACTATCCACATGTTAGAGAAAGTAGTGTAATTTATATTACCCAAAAATTCTTACAGATAGTTAACCTAATACCAACATAATATAAAAACGACATAAAACTCTACATCATAAATAATATTAAATCCTCACATCCAACACTCACAGAGAATAATTATATAATTTGTAGGCCACAGGCAAAAATTATTTCCTGTGTTGCTCTGTGGTGCACCGTGGTTGTAACAATCTATTACTGAAGGTACTCCTCAGACTGACCGATGAATTGTGTAGTGGGTGAGAGGAGTTGCCAAGATTAAAGGTACCTTAGACAATATTCTTTTCTTTGTTGTTAAAGACTCCAACTACAATCCAACAACAACACTGGCCTTGCAGATCAGTTTGTTGAGTCCGTTGGTGTCGGCTACCCTAAGCCCCTGTACACACGGTCGGAGATTCTGCCAACCAAATCCATCGGATTTTGTCCGTCAGATTTAGTCTGACGGATTGTGTCCGAAACTGTTGCATACACACGGTCGGACTAAGTTGTCGAAAAATCCTATCTTTCAGAACGTGATGACGTAATTTCGTTACGATGGGACTACATTCAGGCTAGTAGCCAATAGCTTTGATGTAGGAATTTGATCTGAGCATGCGTGGCACTTGGTCCGATCAAAATTCTCTACACATGATCGGATTACGTCCGACCGGCCCAGTTGGTCGGGAAATATTTCCAACATGTTGGAAAATTGGGTCCGACGGAGATTCGGACAGAATCAGTCCGATGCATACCACACATAGTCTGATTATCTGACGACACGGTCCGATAAGACGCATTCCGACGCATTCTCCGACCGTGTGTACGTGGCATAAGTCTGCTTCTTCAGCATGCAACTGCATACAGGAGAGCACTGACTACCACAGACGCAGATGTTCAAATACCTCAGCCTCCTCAAAAAATAGAGGGCGCTGGTCCTTCCTATAGCGCATGTCAGTGTTCTTGCTTCAGTCCAGCTTATTACCTATATACACCCCCTAATACTTTTAATTCTCTACTATAGCCACATCCACTTCTCAGATGGAGATGGGACACACCAATGCCTTCCTCCTTCTCAAATTCACAACCAGATCCTTTGTCTTAGTCACATTTAAATACAGATAAATATCCTCACAACATGTCATAGTTCTCCACTACCACAGTCCTATACTCAGTCTCTTCACCATCCCTGATATATCCCACTACCACAGAGTCATCAGAAACTTCTGAAGATGGCAATAGTCTGTCTGGTAGCTGAAATCAGTGGTATAGACAATAAAGATGTAGGGGGAGAGAACTGCCCCTGTGGAACCCCAACATTGCTTACCACCCTATCCGACACACAGACTTGAAAATGCACATAACGGGGTCGTCCAATCAGGTAGTCTACACAAGGGAGACATCAACCTATGTCGCTGCTAGCTTATCACCCAGGAGAGCTGGCCTGATAGTATCAAATGCACTGGGGAAGTAAAAAAACATGACCCTCACAGTGCTCACTGGCTTATCCAGGTTTGCATGCATGTGATTTAGCATGAAGATGATAGCATCCTCAACTCCCAGTCTCAACTGTTAGGCAAACTGCAAAGGGTGTATACATTTACTAACCATTGGCTGTATCTCTTATAAAAAAATTCTCTCCAAGGTTTTTATGATGTGGGAGGTCAAAGCCACTGGTTTGTAATCCTTAAAGCCACAAGGACACGGTATCTTTGGCCCAGGAACAAGGCAAAATGTCTTTTACAATACAGGGACCTATCATAGACCCAGGCCCAGGTTAAAGACCCATTGATGGATACCCCTCATCTGGTCTGCACACTCCTTAAGGAACATCAGGCTAACACCATTAGGGCCTGCTTATTTTCCTGCCTTAAGTCTCCTCAACTGTCTATTCACCTGATCAGCTGTAAAAAGTTATTGATATACTCCTGTGAAGGAGGAATAGAATTGTTCTTATAAAAAGAACAACTGGTGAAATTATCCAATAGGGGGGAAGCAGAATGCACCCTAAAGTTGGAAGGATATCTAGTATGAGGAGTGGAAGTTACTAAAAGCCTGGGTCTCTGAAAAAAAAAAACCTGTTAAAAAAATGGTTAAGTTAATTTTCCCTCTGCACATTTCCCCCAGTACCTCCACCAAATGGTTTGAGACCTGTAATGGTTCTTATGCCCCTCCAGACCTCTTTCATGTTTTTTTGCTGGAGTTTTCACCTCAGCTTTCTATTATATTTCTCCTTAACCCCTCCAATCTTCATCTTCAGGTCCCTCTCAATAATTTTTTTTAACTCTTCCCCATTAACCACTCTAAAAGCCATCCTTTTGGTGTTAAGAACATCCTTCATATCCCTTGTTACTCATGATTATTCATTGAAAAACAATGAACAATTCTTTTTGGAACATTAGAATATACACTGAAATAATATAATGTGTTATGCACTCAATAAGCCCATTAACCCCCCTGGCGGTATTCCTGAGTCTGGCTCGGGGTGAAAATTCAGTACCATTAGCGGTAACCCCGAGCCTGCATCGCTGGATCCAGGATAAGTTTACTTACCTTATCCCCTGGATCCAGCGATGTCCCCCCGCACTGTGAGCGGCTGGTCACCCGCTCGATTCATCACATCGCTGGGCTCCGTTCCCTGTGAGCCTTGCGGCACACGGGGATGGAGAACGGAGCCAAATTCAAAAAGTAAAACACACACATTACATACAGTATAATGTAATCTTACAGATTACATTGCTGTATGTAATTATTTCACATCCCATTTGTCCCTAGTGGTTTCTCCAGTGTCCTGCATGCAGTTTTATATTATAAAAACTGTTCTATCTGCCTGGAAACTGGAGATTGTCCATAGCAACCAAAACTGTCCCTTTACATCAAAAGAGGTTTTAGACCAGCTAGAAAACAGCGATAATAAATTAGAATCACTCTCAGAATTGAGTGGTAGTGATTTGTGGGGAGATCCGTCATCAAATACTGAAAAGTAATGACAGTGACAATTCTGCAACTGAGCAAAATTCTGTGTTTTTGATTTCATTACATTATTGAATAATTTTTATTATTATTATATTATTATTTGGTATAATTATTTATAGTTATTTATTATATTATAATTTATGATTTAATTTTTCAAACTTTATCATACCCGGGATGTCTGCTAGACTTTGGTTTGGACAGATGTAAGTGAGTTATTCCCATGAATTACAGGACTACAATATTAAATGCCAAATCCTCATGCAAAATAATTGTACCGCTTTCAGCACTTAAAATCTGAAATAATCATACCGCTAGGGAGTTTAATGTCCCTTCCATGTGACTCACATGAGTGCATTCCAATCTCAAACCCTTAAAGCAGCCCTGCAATAATTCAAGGACTCCTCAGACCAACTTTTTTACTGATCCTAGTGGTCACATGTTGTCTCTTAACCAGGGGCACATAACAATGATTGAGGTAGAGCAAATTATGATCTGATCTGCCCAAAGGTGGAAAAGAAGAAGAGCTGTATGCATTCTTTACAATGGCATACAGAAGATCCAGGGTCTTATTTCCTCTAGTTAGGCAGCTCATAAACTGTGTAAAGTTAAGCTGGATACACACTTTCAAATTGTATGCAATCAGGCAGGCCCTTGCACTACATAGCTGAAGGTAAATCTAAAGGAAATCTATCAACAAAACCAACAAAAGTTGAAAAGTGCGTATCCAGCTTTAGTCAATACTTTCTCCATGGTGACATGATTAAAATCACCTGCAATTATGATAAGGGCATTGGGATGTTTAGTTTGAAGTTTTGCAATGTGAATGCATAGCCCTGGCATAGGTCTGAAACTGTAATGCCGCGTACACACGATCAGAATTTTGGTCGGAAAAAGCTCTGATGGTTTTCCTGACGGAATTCTGACGGGATTTTGCTCAAGCTGTCTTGCATACACAAGGTCACACCAAATTCCGACCGCCAAGAACGCGGGACTAGAAAAAGGAAGTTCAATAGCCAGTAGCCAATAGCTTCCGTCTCATAATTGAATCTGAGCATGCATGAGTTTTTGTGCGTCGGAATTGCATACACACAAACGCATTTTCGGATAGGAACTTTTTCCGACTGAAAAATTGAGAACATGCTCTCAATCTTTTACTGGCCAAAATTCAGCCATCAAAAGTCTGATGGAGCATACACACGATCGCATTTTCCAACCAAAAGCTGGCTGAATTTCCGATTGTATGTATGCGGCATAACACCAATGGTGACAAAATGGTGAAGTTCCAAAGCATTGTGCACCAGAATAGCACTTTATAATATGCGGCCCTGAGGGAGGCAGTAAGAGCTTTTTGTCTTTCTCTGTGTCTGTCTTAGTGCTGTTGTGCGAAAGATAACAGGCTGATATGAGGACAGATTCATGTACTTATTTATATTAGCTGTATGTAAAAAAAAAAATATTTTTCTTTTTCTGTTATAAAATTTTGCTAATTAGTAATTTTTCTTCATAAATTTTGCTTTGTTGATGGAGGCAGAGGCCTCTTCCCCACAATCCTCGGTGGTGATTATGATGGGTTGGTGACGTCACATGGGGCAGTGCTACCAGGTGACGTCATCTGGCAGTCGGCAGGGAGCCTTTGTCGCAGGTGGAGCGTCTTTTTTTAATTTTTTCAGGTCCGACAGTGCAGAGGACGTCATGACTGATGATGGATCTACATCAGGGTACAATTTTTATTTTATTAAAGGAATTGTCAAAAACTGTGGGTGTGTTTTTATTTCAATTTGACACCTTTTTTGGTGAATGAGTAGGAGTAGAATGTACCCCATACTTATTCACGTGGGCGGATGGGAGCTATGGTCCATCTTATTAAAGGGGGCTTCCAGATTTTGATAAGCCCCCTGCCCGAAGACCCCCACAACCACTACACAGGGTTGTGGGGAGGAGGTCCTATTCCCCATCAACATGGGGACAAGGTGCTTTGAGGTGCCCCAAATCACCCTCTATGTTGAGGGCATGTGGCCTGGTATGGTCTGGGGGGCTGCTCGCTCTTCTCTTGCCTTTCCTGGCCTGCCAGGCTGCTTGCTCAAATAAGGGTCTGGTATGTATTTGGGGGGACGTCACGCCATTTTTTTTTTTTTTGGCGTGAGGGTTTCCCTCAAAATCCATACCAGACCCAAACTCATTTTTTTTATTTTGGTGTGCAGTTCCCCTTAAAATCATTATTAGACCCAGAGGGCCTGGTATAGATTGGGGTGACCCCACGCCATTTTGTTCCCATTTTTCTTTTCTATTCTTTAATGCTATTTTTTTTTTTTTACATTCAGCTGTCAGTGGGGAAGCCCACTGACAGCTGATGACTCATCCATTGTTAAGGACATGGTGGACGGCATCCCACCATGAACCGATGCTCGGCCTGAACAGTTCGCCCTTCTCTATTAGTTAGCTCCTTTGTGGTCAATACATTATAAAAGATAACATCTTCTGATGTTCAGCATCCCCTATATTCCTTTAGAATTGCTTTGATGTGTCAGAATAGTACATCTTTCCAGCAAATTATGTATAAGAGGGCCATTGATTATTTCAAATGTTGTAATATTTAAATTTTTGTTATTCTGACTTGATTTTCTCTCATTCATCATAATATATAATCTGGGTGATAGAGACACTAAAGGGTCAATGCGCTAAGCTAAGTTTTATTTTATTTTTATTTTTTTTATCTCATGGGATTTAATTAATTAATATCATATTTATTGCAGAAAATGTATTAAAGTTATTTAACAGTTGAAAGTCTTTCTTTGAATTGGTATTTCTAATTCATGTATACTTATTAGGGTTGCACTGATACCGGTATCGGTGCCGATATTAGGCATTTGCATGGGTATCTGTACTAGTGAAAATGCAACAATACCGAGTTTACCAGGAAGGGCTGGGAGCCACCAACGCCCCTGGATCTCTGGCCACCAACACACCAGCAGCTATCACCTGAGAGTAGAGATTAGAGAGGATGAACACCACCTTCATCATTTATGCTGAAATAGTTTTTAACCTTGTAAGTGTATTTCTTACCTTTTATACAAATGTATTAATTTGCACTTAGATGGCACTGCTGTCTCTGTCCTTTGTCTTCCCAGAGTCACTTATAGCCCCCCACCCTGGCCTCACTTACCCTTCTACTCGTCCCCGCCCTGCCCTCATTTACCCTCCTACTCCCCCCCCACCCTGCCCTCACTCCAGCCTCCCCCAACTCCCTAACTACTGCCCCCTACCTTCCAAATCAACCCTCTACCTACTCTTCCTAGGCAATATGTATTGGTAATTGGTAGTAAAAGTATTGGTACTCATACTCTGTGTTAAAAAAAATTACATTGGTGCATCCCTACTTCTTATATATTATCTTCACCTGGAATTAATACTTGTTCTGCTTTCTTACATAGACAAATAGTAAAATCACACTTTAGGTAAAACTGTGATGAGAGAAAAATATTAGGGGCAGATATTTTTAAAATCATTCTGATAAAAGTAGTTGCCTGAATGTCATGGAGTAATGCACTACTGGAACAGTAGCAAGGGGAAATTTATAAACCTATTATAAGTGTCAGGTCACCTTGAGGCGAGGTGACAGATGCACACCGTAGGGATCAGGAGTGCACCGCAAGGTTGTGGACCCTACGGCTGACTGCTGCAGATGGGAGACAGATCCCACTGGGGTTAGAGCGTAAGATTCCCTGGGGTGCGGAGTCTAAGAGCCAGCAGGTGTTCACCAGCACCTCTAGTGGTGAGGATGGACTTGGCTGCAACTGGCTCCAGGTCGCGACCCCCAGGGTCCCCCAGCTCACACCCACAGTAGGCAACAGGAGGATAGGGATAGTGAGGGACAAAGCCAAGGTCGGGGCCACAAGCAGACAGGAATAGTCAGGGACACGCCAAAAGGTCAGGATCACAAGCATACAGGGATAGTCAAGGACACGCCAAAGTCGGTAACAGAACAACCGAAGAGCACGCGGTAGGTAACAGGAAGCTAAACACACAAAGGTTGATCAGCAGGGTTGGCCTGCAGTGCACAGGTTAATATAGAGTTCTCTGATAGGATAGGGTGGAGTCATGCCAGAGGATGGATTACAAAAGCAGTCAGGTGAGGGTCGGCTGGTCTCTAGAGATGAACACATGGATACAGGTAAGCAGACAAACACTATTAGCTATGAGTAAGCACTGTTTGTAGCGTGAAACGCGTTAGCAATTTTATTCAAAAATCCTTTTTTGTTTCCTTTTTGCTGTGACGTTTTGTTCAATGGAGTTTTGCACTTGCATTTTGAAGAAATAAAGGCATCTAATTTTTACACAATCCGGAATGCGGCTATCCAGAGTTTCGTTCTGTTTCTACACAAGCAGACAAACACTATTGCAAAACCATGACAGTACCCTCCTTCTTACGAGGCCTCCCCCTCCCCTGCCTGGGTCCAGGCTTAAAGGGAAACTCCAGATGGAACCTCCTCAACAGACTAGGAGCAAAGACCTCAGATGCAGTGATCCAAGACCTCTCCTCAGGGCCAAACCCTTTCCAATGTACGAGGTACTGAAGAATGCCTTTACTGAGCCGGTAATCCAAAACTTGACTAACCTCGTATTTTAGATTATCCTCAGAGACTGGAACCGAGGTAGGGAGAGGATGAGAGGACTTGAGGACTAAAGGCTTTTTAGGAATGGGTAAGGGCAAGAGAAGATCAGGAGCCTGAGCAGGGTCCCCCAGACCCTTAAAGATGAGCTGGGCATCCATAACAGGACCACCAGACTGGGCAGGGGTCAGTAGATCCCTGAGGTCAGGTTGGTTAGAAGGTGACATGTCACAAGAGTCAAGCTGGATAGCTGAAACACAAACAGAATGCAGAGAACCCTGAGAAAAAGATTGAAAACCCCACCTGGCCGAATGAGGTATTCTATCCAAAGGATGGATTGAGCCTCTTAAACAGGTTTGAACGGATATAGTAGCAGTAGGGTGAGGCCAGGTCACAGAAGGTCCTGCACAAGAAGCAGGAAGCTCATTGGGCATGGGCCGGACTGGCATAACTGGTGCAGAGGCCGACTGAATAGTATTGTCAGGTGTAGCGACCATCTCAATCGCATCACAGGGCATAGCAACTGTGGAACTTGCAGACAAGTTAGCCTGGCTGTGCGTCCAAGGGAGATTAGGGACAGGCAAAGGTAAATGGTTATGTGAACTGGAGTGAATGATCGACTCAGGTTCATAGGTGGGCCCCTCATCCAGAGTACCACATGACCTAGAGAGTGCATCAGTCCGACTATTGCAGGACGCATCCCAGAGATCGCTATATATAGCGGGAAGAGCAGAAGTTACTGGAATGGTGGTAACAGGAAGTTTCTCTTTTGGGGTACCCTTGAGTAGGCAGGAAGAGGAACAGGAGGAACCCCAAGCCAGGATCTGTCCAGCAGACCAGTCAACGTGTGGAGAATGGAGCCGTAACCAAGGAAGACCTAATATAATAGGAGATGAAGCCTTAGGTAAGACAAGGGAGGATATCCACTCCTGGTGGAGTGTCCCTACTGACATCTTAACAGGAAGAGTCTGGAAGCGGATAGGGCCCCCTGGGAGAACCGTGCCATCAATCGCCAAGACCACCAATGGCGTTGTAAGGGGCAAAAGGGTAAGTCTCATGGAGGATGCAGTTTCCCAATCCATGAAATTGGCAGCGGCTCCGGAATCCAGATGTGCTGAGACCGAACGAGAGGAAGCACCAACATGAAGCAACACAGAAAGGAGAAGACGAGAAGGGGAAGGTGATATTTCAGGGTCTAATACTCCACCTTCCAGATGTATTAGCCCTGAGCGTTTTTCCGGACGAAGAGAACAAGTGTCACGGAAATGACCTTTGGCCCCACAATAGAGGCATAGGCCCAGAGTTCTGCGCCTAGCACGTTCTTCGGGAGATAACTTAGTCCAGCCCAACTGCATAGGTTCCTCAGTAGGCAGGGGGTGCTCCTCGGATCGAAGAGAAGGGACTGGGGGCTCAGGCTGCCTAAAGAACGGGGAGTGCTGGCGTCTTTTTTCCAGGGCCCTCTCCTGAAAGCGAATATCGATCTGGTTACACAAGGTGATGACACTGTCCAGATCAGCAGAAAGGGATCTTCCTGCTAATTCATCCTTCACTCTATCAGAGAGGACATGTAAAAAGGTTGCAACTAGGGCCTCATTATTCCAGCTCAATTCAGCTGTGAGGATACGGAACTGAAGAGCATACTGTCCCACAGACGCAGACTCTTGACGGAGACGTAAAAGAGTGCTAGCCGCTGAGGAGACACGACCCGGTTCCTCGAAGATATTCCGAAAAAGTTTCAAGAAATCAGACAGGCTAAAAACCACTGGATCATTCAGTTCCCACAGAGGGGCAGCCCAAGCTAGCGCCTCACCGGACAGGAGGGATCTGATATATGCTACTTTTGCCCGATCGGACAGGAAGTTTTGGGGCTGAAGTTCAAAATGAATTGTGCACTGGCTAAGGAACCCCCTGCAAGCCTTGGAGTCCCCAGAGGAACGAGACGGAGCTGGCAGTAATAATGCATGCGTGGATGCGACTGGTGTGATAGGTGCAGCTGCTGACTGTACTTGAGGCTGCAGGTTCGGGGTTTCCAAGGAAGCCTGTAGCTGCTTGAAGCGGGAAGCCAGATCTTGAAGGAATCGCATCACCTGGGTCTGATGCGATTCTTGGGTCTCAAGTCTGCGAACTAAGCCCTGCAACGGATCGACTGTAGGAAGCGGCACGTCAGCCGGGTTCATGGCTGATCAAACTGTCAGGTCACCTTGAGGCGAGGTGACAGATGCACACCGTAAGGATCAGGAGTTCACTGCAAGGTTGTGGACCCTACGGCTGACTGCTGCAGACGGGAGACAGATCCCACTGGGGTTAGAGCGTAAGATTCCCTGGGGCGTGGAGTCTAAGAGCCAGCAGGTGTTCACCAGCGCCTCTAGTGGTGAGGATGGACTTGGCTGCAACTGGCTCCATTTCGCGACCCCCAGGGTTCCCCAGCTCACACCCACAGTAGGCAACAGGAGGATAGGGATAGTGAGGGACAAAGCCAAGGTCGGGGCCACAAGCAGACAGGAATAGTCAGGGACACGCCAAAAGGTCAGGATCACAGGCAAACAGAGATAGTCAAGGACACGCCAAAGTCGGTAAGGGAACAACAGAAGAGCACATGGGAGGTAACAGGAAGCTAAACACACAAAGGTTGATCAGCAGGGTGGGCCTGCAGTGCACAGGTTAATATAGAGTTCTCTGATAGGATAGGGTGGAGTCATGCCAGAGGATGGATTACAAAAGCAGTCAGGTGACGGTCGGCTGGTCTTTAGAGATGAACACATGGATACAGGTAAGCAGACAAACACTATTGCAAAACCATGACAACAAGGCAATTTTATAGAGCGGTTTGTAGAAGCCCCAACTAGAAATGATGCTCTGCTGGACCTGTTAATCTCAAACATTGCGGAGCTTATTATTAATGTTTATACAAAAAATGGGTAGCAGGGACAATAACATGATTTGATTTAATATTAGTTGTAAACAACAAGCACATATGGCTAATGTGTATGTTAAAGTCTACAGGCTTAGAAAATGCAGTTTTTAAATGGATAGAAAACCAGCCATATTCAGAGTATTGAATAATGTTTTATAATCTAAGTGGTCTAAGGTTTTTAGTGTTGTACCCCAAGGTTCATTGTTGGGACCCTTACTTTTTAACCTATTTATAAATGATATGGAGTTTGGGATAAAAAAGTACCATTTCAGTGTTTGTGTCTCTATTTTACAAGTCAACCTCAATGCACTATTTAATTTGGCAACTATGACAAATGAGGTTTACTGTTGATAAATGTAAAGTTATGCACTTGGGGGCTAAAAACATGCATTTGTCATACATACTAGGAGAAGAACAGCTAGTGTGAGTCAATGGTTCTAAAGGATCTGGGTGTTCTGGTATACCATAGACTTAATAATAGCATGCAATGTATAGCTGCAGTTTCTAAAGTTACCTAAATACTTTTTTGCAATAAAGAATTTGAAGTCATTAACTAGATCTCCTCTGGAATATGCAGTTTAGCTTTGAGCACCTGTTCACAAAAAGGATATCATAGAACTGGACAGAAAACATCAACAAAACTCACTAAACTTAGTAGCATACTGACACTAGTGTTGTAGGAGATATTGAGAAAAAAAATGGGGAAACTGTACCGCAGCTTCAACAACAGAGGCTGGTCGGTAGTAACCTGTATAAAAGTTACAACAACTACCATACAAATAGAGTGAATTGGCAGTGTAAATGATTATGGTACTGAGAGGGTTAAACTTCATCCACAGTAATGGTAATGAGAGAGAATAAAAAGAAAGCCAACAGCAGTGAATTCAAAGTTCTGGAGGTCAACTGTCAGTTAATGCAGAGTGGCAAAGTGGCTGTGTATCAGCATGTGTGCTGTGTCTAGGACCAGAGGAGTGTCATCCGGGCAGTCAGGAGGTGAGAAGGAGGCATCTCTGGTTCCTATGACAAGCAGTTTCTCCATTGTCAAAGGAGAAACCGTTCCTTTGACAAATATGTACATTAACCCTTGCCCTGGAAGGCTCCAGGAATGTTGTATTCTTCCTGATGCTCTGGGTTGTAGAAGCCCCCTTGGAATCATCATGTACAATGAAGGGCTTTTAACCCTGCACTATATGTAGGAGAAGCAGAACTGTGATTGCAACCAGGTATGCTTTGGAGAGGAGGCTTTGAAGGTTACAGGAAACAGGAGTAAAGTAAGTATTACTTCTTATTCTTGTATTCCTAGATTTAATGAACAGTTAACCCTTGCAGCTTGGGAGGGCCCCACTGCAAGGTACATTTTTTTTTTCTTGTGTCTCGAGTTGGGCTTTAATGCATTGTATTATCTAAGCATTTTTTAGTACACAGATACATTATTAATGGGGGAGGAGAGTCTCCAGTGGGATTATTTTGCTTTTTGAATTCCAAATCGTAAGAAATGCAATGATTTAAATTGTGTTTTAGACTCTTGTTCTATTGAGTTTTTTTCTTAGCATAAAACAGTTTAGAGAGGGTGAGGTGAGTGTTATAGTATTTTCAGCATGATGTACACCAATTTTTTTTACTGTAAATAGGTTAGCTACCATAAAATGATATCCCTCTTCAAAATAAAAAGATAAAACCTCTATATCGAATGTAAAATGCTATTTGAAACAATTTAAGTTTGCATCATTTATGTTTTCAGTGTTTAATAAATCTGTGGCATGAACAATGCAAGAAACAAAAGAGAAACCATTTCAGAAGTGTTAAGACCATTAACCTTTAAACAGATGGATAACTCCAAACAGCCCTGTAAAATTAATAGAGCATAGAGTACAGGTCTCTAAACTCCATTGGATACATGTTTCATAGTTCATCTTGAAGCTTTTTCCTCTTCTTCCGACTTCCAGTGAACATGTATATGATACGTTATCTTAGTCTATAACTTTATACAGTTTTTTGTTATATCCATTTAAGTTCTCCTTAAAATTACTCGATCAGTTTCCTAATAGAGAGTTCATAGGTAACTGTAAAATGTATATTTCCCACTCTAATTTAGCCCTCATTTGGGGGGTCATGGGAAACATAATATTGTGCTCAACCTTTTGGTAAGTAGAATTAGATTACCTCCAGATGCATGTTGCAGTAAAGTCCAGTTGCAGGGGTCCCTGAGGATGTTGTCGCATCTGTCTTTGTGTTGGAGACCGAAGCCAAGATCATTAGTCACAGGTGATCCACCAACTGTTGTCCAACCGGCCTGGAATGGAGCTTCTCCATTGGCAGGGACCGTGTCATGGCACTGGTACTCAGAGTTGGCCTCTCTACTATAAGTATAAGGTATCTTGTACAGGGGACATTTTTCCAACCTCTCCTGAACAATTAAACTTGACAGATAGTAACCCACGTTTAAAACATCCATTTTGCCATGTTTACATGTCACGTTTAGCAAGGTCTTGAGGCGCTTTGGTGTGTTTGTGCTTAGAAGTGCAAAATAGCAAAAAATGAACCCGCCTGGAATTGAAACGTGGCTAAACGTTTAGCCGTGTTTAGCCACGTTTGCCACTTGATATGCCTCTAAACTAAGCTTTTGAACCCTTTTTTTTTGCGTTCCAAAAAAAGCTTCTAAACTCAACTGCCTATAAACTACTGTAAACGACCCCGTATACATGTACTGATAAGATAACCTAAAGGAGAGTTCAGGAGCAGTTGAAAAAAATGCCCAACTGTTCCTAATCATCCATTAAGTAGCAGCAGTGTACATGAGGCCTTACCCCACCCAGTAGTTTTTAATTTGACATGCAACTGGACCCCTAACCACCAGATATTGGCACTAATTGTAATCAGGGCACTGATGATCCGTGCCCTGATTACATACCTAGCTGTCCCCTGTGAGGATATGGCGCTGATCAGCTCTCCTCTCTTCACACTCTGTCAGTGTGAGGCGTGGAGCGCCGATTACAGGCATCTCCATATTTACATGTGATTGGGTGTGATTGGACACAGCCAATCACATGGTTAAAGAGCCATGACTCTTTACACAGATCGGGGGTCGCACTGTGTCCTAGCAACGTGGCACAACCATGATCACCATGGCCGTCATATGACATCCACCCAGAGCGGGAGCCGCACCACCCAGCCGTCATTTGATGGTGGGCAGTGGCAAGTGGTTAAATTCTAAGCTAAAACTAACTATAGAATCCCAGTCCAGAAGGGACAGAGTTAACTAAGATAACAGGAGCTTCATGTAGTGCTACTCCCTGTAAAGGCCCCTGATTTGTATTCCTGGGTCTTTTCTCTCTGTATATCAGCAGCCAGGCACACAGCAACTTCCTCCTCTCTGACTCAAGAAACAGTCTAGGGGTTGCCTTTTAAACAGTTTATTGCAGATCAACTTGGATGGGGATTAGGGAGCTGTGGGATACTCCAGAACACTTAGCAAAGATTTCAGGACACTACCCATCTTAGCAGCAGCTTCTTAACACAGTCCTCCAAGTGTTGGGACATGAAGTGGCTAGCACTGGTACATCTATTGCCATGTCTCAGGCTAGGCAAGCCTTAAATGGAGTGTGGGGTTAGTAGCCAGGAAAGAAGCCAATCAGACCGATCTGTGTCTGATTGACTACATTGGAGGCCAGGTCATTGATCTGGAGTCTAATGGACCCCAGATCTCTCCATAAAGAGGACCTGTCACAGCCCATGCTTTCATCACTTGTGATAGAAATAAAATGAATACAAAAAATTTAAAATAAAGACAGTGTAGAAAAAAAGTTTTGTATAAAATAAATAATAAGAAGACTCCCACACGCATATGTAAACAGTGATCGCACCACACATGTAAGGGATTGTTGCAAATGTCAAAGTGAGAGCAATAATTCTAGCACCAGACCTCCTGTGTATATCTAAACTGGCAACCTGTAAAGGCATTTAAAATGTCACCTATGGAGAATTTTAAGTACCATAGTTTGCCGCCATTCCATGGGCGGACACCTATATATATATTTTACAAAAAAAATAGGTATTATATTGTGTTTGTGTGCAATAAAATTAATGAAAGTGTATTTTGTCCAAAAAAAAAATGTGTTTGAAAAACTGCTGCGCAAATAATGTGTGAATTAAAACATTGGAACACCCATCATTTTATTTTATAGGGCCTTTGCTAATATATATATATATATATATATATATATATATATATATATATATGTGTGTGTGTGTGTGTGTGTGTGTGTGTGTGTGTGTGTATATAGTGTTTGGGCATTCTAAGTAATTATCTAATTAAATGTCAGAGAGAAGTGTCAGAATTGGCCCAGATGGGAAGTGGTTAAACTATTTGAACATAAGAATACTTTCATAAGAATCTCTTTTTCTGATCTGGTGAAAATACAACAGCAGTGGCTACACCTCTGTGAATAAGGCCATGCAGATCAGGTGCATGCTTTGGCCAATCATCATCTAATTTCTCACGAACATCCCATATGTTCGGTTTTGGAGTGTTTTCCTGAACATTGTTATGACAGTTGGTGATGTCACTACTACTGCTGATGACATGTAGTACAAAAATCTTGTTGCTCAAACTTTTTTCATCTCCTGCAATTAGCCTCAAGTGATGCCTGATCGCAGGAAATTATGTGGGCTCTACACTGCCAGGAGACACCCACTGGTGGACACCAGTACTGTGGCCCAAAGATCTAACAGTGACACCAGCAGGTGAAACCATTGACAGTTCAGGCTGCTAGGAGACACCCGCTGGTGGACACTGGTACTGTGGTCCAAAGAACCAACAGCGCCACCAGGTGAAACCTTTCCTGACACCAGGTTTAAGATAACACTAGAATAGATGCCCATAGATTTTCAGTAAATCAAAGTCCTTTTCCAGACAACGTGTGAGAGCAGGGGAACTTTGAGACTTTGTGGGCTTGTGAAGAGGATTACAGCTTAGTCTGGTGACAAGAACTATCTGCTATTTAGGGTATACTGATTTGGTGGTTCCTCAACCTCCTTTCTTTATCTGCTAAAGTTGAAGTGGAACTATACTTAACTCAAATCCAGCAATGTGGTGTCTAGTAGTTCCCTGACATGCTTTTTCCAGGTGCATATCTTTGGCCATTTTGATTGGCTGGGCCAAAATTATGTCACTCCTGTGCATGTCAGAAGTACACTTATCTTGGCAGATGCTAAAATTGCACTGAGCTGCATGAACACAGCTTAGTGGACAATGCGGAAAAGCATGTAGGAAACTTTAATGTAGAAATGACATAGTGGGGTTGGTTTACTAAAGTCAAAAAGACACACTGTTCACTTTGCAAGTGCAGCTGCACTCTGCAAAGGAATTATCTTTAGAACTTAGTGAATTAGGTGAAGCTCTACTGACTTCCATCATCCAAACATGTGCAAGCAAAAATGCTGTTTCTTTTTAATTTTCTTGCATGTGATTGAGTATTCTTAAATATATAATAAAGTGAAGCTTCACCACATTCACTAAGCTCTTGGGAAGATTCTGTTGTATTTACCTATAGTAAATAAACCCCAGTATGTCTCTTCTGTATTAAAAAGCCAGCCTGTTCACTTAATTAATAAAAAAATGTTGGTAGCATAAACATATAGGGATGTACCAGATACAACACTACCTGTGTCAATGGACCTAACAACCACATTTCCATACTGCAGTCACACAATTATATGCAAACGAGAGCCAATTTAGCCAGGAGCCACTTGTCACCTGCCAGTCATCAGCTTCTCTGCTGTTCTTCCATTTCTTTTGAAACTGCTCTCACATATTTGTGTAGTTTGTTTTTGTTTGGCAGGTGGGCTAAAATGAGAATAATGTGAATGTACATGCATTTTTACTGTTTATTAAAAAAAAACTCTTAGTACACTGAGCAGATCAGTTAAGCTTGGTCTGCAAAGCTGCCAACAATATTTTACATATCAAAAGCATTGTTGTATTTATGTTTATTTTTTGTCTGGGATGCATTTGATCTTAACCCGTTATTGCCATAGGTTAAATCATTTTGCTGCCAAAACAAACTACACATATTATTTCTACTTCATGCTATTTAAATTCAGATGTTGGCATTAATGGGGGAAATTGAATTGTCTGTACAAAGGATTTCTTCCTAGAATGTAAATTAGGTATGCAACAAAGGGCTATTGTGCATACATAATTATAATTTTTGTGAACTTGCTACTAAATCACAAAAATAATGGTTGGTAATTGGTAATATATTTTACCTAGCACAAAATAATATTGCACATTTAACAACACTTGATATATGCAGGTTATAGCACCTGATCAGTTACAAGTCTGGTTTATTTCACAAGTATAGAGGCAAGGATATTGTTTAGAAAAGAAAGACAGATTCATTTGACGGAACCCACAGAAAGTATTATAAAAAATTAATTATTTCTATCTTGTTTAAATCTTTGATGAACAGCAAGTCACAGTCATTTCCAATCCAGATCATGTTATGTTAACTTTTTTTTTTTACATGATAATTTCTCTGAGCCCTTTAAACTAAGTCTGCATTAAGAAGAAAATAGGTGTTGCACCAAAACTTGTCACCAGTCTACTGCTTTTCTCCATTTGTCAATAATCATATATAATTTGCCAATGATCATCATTAGCTTTTTAGGAAATTGTGTATCAATTAAATCTCTTGCTAGGCACACGTTTTGCTTAGCCTTTTTGCTTTAATGACACATAAAACTTGTATTCTGTGTAAAAAAGAAACAAAGTGAATATGACAAAACTAATGTCATTTTAAAAAGTGGGTTAAATGATTAGGTTCTAAAAAATGGTATGTAAAAGACAAGAATTCTTAAACCTGAAGGCACAAAGAACTACTTACATACAGACATATAATTTCTAGAAATTGGAATCCGTGTCGCAGATCTGATATATGTTCCCAGCTTGCAGGTTTGCTGCATGTACTTGCATTTTGCCTTGATCTGCTGAGCATTGTAAGGGGGGCTGTTGCACCCCAGCAGCCATTTTAAGCTAACTTTTCAGGAAAATAAATAGCAGCTATAGGGAAATTGGCCATCTTTACAGATCTGTCAATAACCCAATATCAAGAAATACTACAGAGGGCTGAACTGGAATGTGTATATCTCACCAAAGGGTAATAATTATATGATAAATAAATTGTAAATTTGAAGAACAAAATATTTTTCAATTTTCCCCTTCTAGAAGACTGACAGGGATTACCTAGCAAAATATCAAGTGAAGCTTGATATAAAAAACATTTACTTTTAGCATATAACTAATGATTAGAAGCATTTGGCACACCCTGTTCAAGACTCGCAGGTGCTTATCATTAAGTTAATACAGTATCACCAGAGACATATCTGGCCATTCCCTGCCTCTGATCACTTGATTGTCCTAATGGTGTCATCAGGAGGGCAGAGTACAAGGTCAAAAAGAACTGCCCTGTGCTAGCAAGAGCCTCAGATAATATGGCAGCCCCTCGCAAGCTATACAGTGCTATTGAAAAGTTCTCAAAGTTGGATTTATAAATTAGCAGCTACAAAATTTCCTATACTGAACATGCCAGATTGGTCTGCTTTAAAGCAAACTTGTGAAGATAGAAATACGGAAGCTGCCATTACTGATGGCAGATACTACACTGATACTACACTTTAAGTGCAGGCCCTGGAACATCCTGATCCTGCTATATTATCTAACAAGTGATTAACCAGGAACAAACATGCAGGGTGGATGTTCAGACTTGGCTGGATGCTTGTCCTAGGTAAGTGACCCATTAGTTAAATCAGGATCAGAATGTTAACATCATAGCTTGCACATTTAAATAATGAAATCTTCCATATTTATTTTTCTTCACAGGTCCACTTTAATTTAATCTACTACCATGTATAAATAAAATGCAGCAAAAAATGAATAGCCTGTTTTTCTACATAGAAATTTTAGGAAATTTGCTTTCAATTGCCAGCACAACACAGTATTTCTGCTCTGCTGCATAGTCTTAAAAAATGCAGTGTAAATTCTAACATCGTTATGCTTTGCTTCCTTAAAAAAGTTGAAAACATAAAATAATTGGATATTTTTATAAATATGATGCCTGATCAAAAAACAAAACTCTAATGTAGGTTTGGAGAAAATTTAAGTTCAAAGTGTAATGCCGCATAGCTGCCAACCTCAGATATGCCAATTCCTCTGAGACTTTTTCATTAGCAGAAAGCTGTGGAATAAACTTGAAGCGTGATGTGATGATCTCTTGCCTTGATACCTCATAGACCACTGCTAATTATGAAGCTGCTTGACAAGCAAACAGTGCTCCATATTTATAATAAAACAGTAGACAAAATCCGCCAATTTGTAATTTTAATGTTAGATGTAACCTCATGTTTCCCTGCAAAAGCGTAAAAAAACTGTAGTAAATAAATTAATGAGAACAATATTTTAGAGCCTGCAGAAAAAAAACATTCATACAGTAAGATACAGAAATGGCTCACAAACCAATTAGCCTTAATATTTACCCCATTGCATGATTTCCTTACATCAAAGCCTGCCTATTTCTATACCCTTATTTAGGGTTCTACCAACTGACTGCAATTAAAGCTACTCTGATGACAAATAAAAACAAATGCTCTGGCATTGGGCTACATATTTACAAAATCAAATTTAAGCGTGGTTGCATCGGGAAAGGGAATTTTTATGTGTGACAGTAAATGAGAGTGGAGCACGAAGAACTCTTGCATAATTATACTTTATCATTAGAGCATATCTTTTTACTTCCAACTTGAAAAGCAAACCCAAGCTATGCGAAACTAGCTTCTTGTCTATTTGTTTAATCATCTGATGGATTATATGATTTCTAGAGTGATTTCATGAGCCTTAAAATTCCTATGCTTTATCCAAATTTGATGTGGCTTAAGGTAACATTCTGACTTTGAATAAACTAACCATTTCGGTTAATATAGACATGCCGTTTTGATAAAGTAAGAAAGATCAATTTTCGATACAGATAGAACAAATATGAAGAAAAAGGAGCTGTGCGTGTTACGATCTGGCTGTCTGATCTTCTGCAAATTACACTCTATTTGTATGTGGCAAAATCTGCAAGATTTAGATGTTCCTGTCTGAGATGAATTTCCAGGTGAAAAGAAGCAATATCTGATATGATAACTGAATACTAAAAAAATGTCAATCGTTTAATATTTATACAAGCCAAACATTTTTATATTTTTAGTTTTGAATAGAGTAGGGAGGGGGCATTTCCTCTACTTTCTGTGTCATGATAAGAGATCTTTCCAAAGTGAGGGAGATCTCTTTTTAGACAGTTGTCCCCACAACAGTGTCCCTATTGGAACAGTCTCCCTCTATTTCTGTTCTGTTGACCACTAAGTTGCAGTAACAATGGCCACAGTAAAAACAGAGAGGGCACATTATCATAGCAGGTACGCAGATAGCTATGAAACTTCACAAGGAATCGAACCCCCTACAACTCTATCCAAGCAAAAATAATGTGGCTTTAGATACATGTAATGCATATTGTTTGAGTGGGAACTATTAAACCATTTTTTTTCTCAATACATGGACTGTATATTGCCAGATTAGGTATTGTTATCATAACCAATGATAGGATACAGTAAGATGATTTTTTATGTACTCAGTGATTTATATGTTGAGTTAATTAAGTCATTCACCCCAGCATAGCTAGCTACACAAATCAGTCTTCACATTAGAGCTCCACTCTAAAAGAAGTGCAATATTGATTGGGTTGAATTTCGACTTACCGTACTTTACTAATAGCAGCACAAAATTCAGATATGAATATTTTTGCATAGAATATGTGTATTATGCTTTGCCATTTAATTGTTTCTCATACAGCATGCAGGAATTCCAATACACCTGGGCTATAGTGCACCACATTACTTAAAGTGGTTGTTAACCCACTTGCATAACTTTATATATGCCCCTCTGTGTTCTAATACTAAGTGCTTCTGTCTGTGTATTTATTTAAAAAAAAGGCTCCTTTACGTTGTTTTACAGCAGTTTCCTTACAATCACATTACTGGCTGTGCCTCCTCTCTGCCCGGCTGACAGATGCAATGGGCAGGGCCGAGATTCCCCCACTGACGTCAGCAGAGATGCGAGGAGGAGAGAGAGAGCCGACTGACACATGTTAGTGGGGGAACCACAACGATATATGGTAAAAGCGGCATTTTTTTTAATAAAGCACACAGACAGGAGCACTTGTTATTAGAACACAAAGGGGCTTATAATATAACATTTTAAAAGTTATGAGAGCAGCAGGAGCAGAGGGGATTAGCACTTACACAGGGGCAGGCAGGGAGGGGAGGGGGAGGAGGACAGAGGAGCACATAAGAGGACAGGAGGGCTGCGGATAATGGAGGTATGTAAACTGACCATGGTGTCAGGGCCCAGCAGCCATGATACACCATGGTCAGTTTACAGAAGGGAGTGTATAGCCAGGCAGGATCAGCTAGGTAGTACAGGTCTTACAGGAGGCCAAATGACACATCACAAACACTGTGCTGTATAACATGCTTTAAAGGGACAGGATCCTTTTTTTCTTTTGGGGCTAACAAACTCTTTAAATGTATATGCTTTCTGTATTGTGATGTGCTACATTTTGGAAATTAGAGCAGGACCTGCTTTTTCTTGCATTGATGTGTTTTTACAGCCTATTCAAAACACATTTTAAAAGTATTAAATCTCAAAGTGTTATGGTGTAAATGGGCCCTTCTAGGATGGGCAAGTTAACATAACACAAGCATTTCCCAATGTAGGGAAACCACTGCGATTTTTAAATTTCAAGCACAATTTCAACATTTTTCCAATCATTTATAATGGTAATAAATTATAACTGTTTCTGTAGATTCAAAATACTTTCCAGTTTGTGTCTTTGTATGTTTTAATAAGCAACTTTATACTAGTAGTATGAAACTGAAGGTTATAGTAATGGACACAGAAGGGTAAAGCAACATCAGGAGAAAATGTACTAGGATATTGAGCATCAGGCCTTTAAGCACAATATGGCTGTTTGGTGTAATTCCTCTTTAAGGTTACGTTTCTTCATTTTTGTTATCCAATTCTCTGCACAAATCATTTATCATGTTCTTTGAATTTGATACTTATATTTTTAATAAATGAGACTGGGTACTGTTTTATTTTATTTACAAAAACACTCCCCCATCCCTGTAAGGTTAGGTTAACTAATTTAAATCTTTACACAATAAATTAGGTATTTCCAATAGTTTTTTTCCATAAGTTATAACATGCTGTATGTGTGCATGTGCTATAGATTGTACTGTTAAAAAAGATAATGCATACTCTGCTATATCAGGCTTTATCTTATTAAAGACAAAATGGACAATTTATTAAGTAAAAACAAAAAAAGGTATTTTCATGTTTTACTTGTAGATAAGATTAGGGAAGTGTGTAATTAAAATAATACATGTATTGGCCTGTGATTGGTCTTGCAATGTCTCATGGAACTTGTAGTTTCACGATAGCAGGATAGAGGGTCGAGGTTGCTTACCCCGACATATACCTGAAGAAGAGATCTAAGGGTTCCTGAAAGCTTGCATCTTTAATAACCTTAATTAGCAAATAAAACTACTACTTAACCACTTCCCGACTGGCGCACGCCGATGTACATTGGCAGAATGGCACGGGCAGGCATATTGGCGTACAGATACGTCCATTTCTTGATGCCGCCCTGCCATCGCATGGGCGGCGCGCTCGCATGCTAGTCGGGAACCCCTGTGAGTCCGGTCACGGGTCCCGCGGACGCGATCGCCGCGGGGATACCCGTGATCGTCTCACGGGGAGGCTGAACGGGGAGATGCCATTGTAAACAGCATCTCCCCGTTCTGCCTAACAACAAGTGACACCGATCTCTGCTCCATGTGATTGGAGCAGAGATCAGTGTTCACTAACACAAAGCCAAGCCCCCCACAGTTAGTAACACGCCCCTAGGAACACTTAACCCCTACACAGCCACCCCCTGGTTAACCCCTTCACTGCCAGTGTCATTTACACAGGAATCAGTGCATTTGTATAGCACTGATTGCTGTATAAATGACAATGGTCCCAAAAATGTGTCAAAAATGTCCGATATGTCCGCCATAATGTTGCAGTCACAATAAAAATCGCTGATCGCCACCATTACTAGTAAAAAAAATATTAATAAAAATGCCATAAAACTATCCCCTATTTTGTAAACGCTATAACTTTTGCGCAAACCAACCGCTTATTGCGATTTTTTTACCAAAAATATGTAAAATAATACGTATCGGCCTAAACTGAGGGAAAACATTTTTTTTATATATTTTTGGGGGATATTTACTATAACAAAAAGTAAAAAATAATGTGTTTTTTTCAAAATTGTCGCTCTATTTTTGTTTATAGCGCAAAAAATAAAAACCGCAGGGGTGATCAAATACCACCAAAAGAAAGCTCTATTTGTGGGGAAAAAAGGACGTAAATTTTGTTTGGGAGCCACGTCGCACGACTGCGCAATTGTCAGTTAAATCGACGCAGTGCCGAATCGCAAAAAGTGGTCTGGTCTTAAGCCAGCAAAATGGTCTGGTCTGAAAGTGGTTAAACTACAAATGTTCTGCATTGATCAATGACATTTTATCAGTATCCACATCCACTTATCATCAATGTCTTCAGTGACATTTTATATTATGCAAGCTTATATTTTTAAAGATAGTTTTTTTTATTGAGTCAGTAATATACATTACAATCAAAAGATGGACATTCTTCATTTAACAGAATGTAAAACATAGATATTTTGGTAGATGGAGTGTTTCTTGTTATCTATGCAATTAGTAAACAGTTGTTGATGTAACATAGAATAAATGGAGGCAGTTCATGACATTAGAGTTCTGAAAAAAGTCCATTGATCTATCTGTACATGTTCTATAGTTCTCATCCTTTGTGGTGACAATAGAATTTAAAGAAGGTAGAGACATCTCAGCTTTTTTTTATTTCCCATCAATATATATAGATAGATAGATAATATATAGATATATACAG
Organism: Lithobates pipiens; assembly: GCF_037356315.1. Classification (NCBI taxonomy): domain Eukaryota; kingdom Metazoa; phylum Chordata; class Amphibia; order Anura; family Ranidae; genus Lithobates; species Lithobates pipiens. The sequence continues at coordinate 384,496,834 of NW_027507764.1, forward strand.
TATATAATGTGTATAGTATAGATAGTATAGTATATACTGTATATAGTAAGTTGGTTGACTTGTTTGTGCCAAAATTTGTTTGTTGCATTGGTGCATATTGGTGCCTCTCCTTAGCTGTATTTCCAAGCCTGAGGAACTTTTGTCACACTGTGGTCCACCTCTTTTATAATAATTGAACTGTATTGATAAATAATATGATAAACTGACTTTGCCAATATGATGGGAACTATTTTTCTCGAAAAATATTGAGACTGTTACATTTCATAAATGTGGAGTGCACATTTTACACCTTTTTAAAATTGTCATTGGTGTTTTATTATTTTGTATATTAGAAATTACATGGCTATTAAACAGTTGATTAGATTTACTTTAGAAATAACTGAAAACGTATGAGAAACGCTAAGACATAAATAAACACACATTCATAATTTATTCAAATGCAAATTGAAGAAAATAAAAACAATTCACCTGATTGTTTTTTAAAAAACACTATAGAAAAATGTGGACAGCAGATTGCCTGTAAATGTCTTACTTTTTTTCCATTTTTTACTATTTAATATCATTAAATTGTATCATAGAAGCAACATTTGCATTGATTTTTTGGTCTTAATCAATATAATAATACTGTTGCTTTAAAGCCAAATATTGATCCAGCTCCCTAACACTTGACTTGATACATATTTTCTATTGACAACATCAGATTTATATTCCATGTTTCAATTAGTACACATGGGAAGGTTTAATGATGTCTGCATTTGCCAAAACCATTTCATTTTTGTTCCCATGAATATGTTATCATTCTAGATTCGTGTTCTCAAAGGTAATACCTTTGGTGATAGCTGATATTTGAGTGTAAACTAGTTGTTGGAATCTAATATGTAATCCTCTTGCTGCATCTATTTGTTGATAGTATATACATCTAAAGAGAGAGTAATTAGTGTACAGTGTATACAATCTTTTCTGCTTGCTTGTTATTAGACAATGGTCACATTGCTATTTCTTATTTGTAGTGTTTTTTCTACTAGTCGTGTATTCTTAATTTTCTGCTGGTGGGAAAATAATTTTACTTATGCGTGATATGCAGTCTTATAAATAATTTCAACAGCATCCATGATATATTTTATTTTTAAGGAATCTGCTTTAACCTGGAGAAGAGCCCTGGGCCCAGGTATGTGGAAATCCTGCATCTCCCCAATCTGTCACTATATTGAGAAATGTTCCTAACATAAAATGCCCCCAACACTTAAAGTGATATTACACCCTCAGTCTTTTTCAGCACTTTCAGCAGCTGATGTAATCACTTACTGAGTATGCAGTTTCTTTATCTTTTAATCCCTCCCTATGTTCCTGTTTAATAATAATACTTTTTATTTTTTTAAATCAATATTTTTTATTGAATATTTCACAGAACATAAGTGAAAAAACATGTAAAAAAATAGTCACTCAGACATGCACTTCTTCAGCTTATTACACAGTCTTGAGGATTATTCTATAACAAAGTCTGTATACAATAGACATGTAAACTAAGGTAAAAAATGTGATATATAAAGTATATCTTGTTAGATCCAGCGTGAGACCACTCCTCTGCTCAAGCACCCGAACTGGGAACACACTGTGCTCAGGAGGAGAGTGGCGACCCCCAGCCCTCTTTTGGGGGTTGTTGTATTGTTTTCATTGTTAGATAACATCTAGTGTTAGACTAAGTAGTATATTAAAAAGACATTGGTGCTCAAAAAAGAAAAAAGTAAGAACTATAAAATATAAAAGTATAAAATAATATAAAATAAAAGGATTCGAAAAAAAGAAGAAAAACACAGTCACTTTACTTCCCTTTCATAATACAGTATGGTTTATAAGTGATACATTTAGGTCTTATCTTTCATTGTGTACTAACCTACCAATTTTTACGATATTTTTTGGGCATTACTGTAATTGTTTTGGCTTGATGCATATAACATCTTGTACACTGCATGAGTGTTAGTCATATTTATTACTTCATGTAGAGACGGGGTTTGTTGATCTTTCCAATGGCGCATTATCGTTAAACGTGCACTCAGAAGAATGTGTATGGCTATGGTCCTGTATTCTGGTGGAATTAACTCTATGTCTAAGGATAACATTGCATTTCCCGGCAACATGGCTACTTTAATATTCAATGCTTGTGAAATTACTCCATATACTCCTTTCCAAAAGGGGATTAAAGTAGGGAAAGACCAGAGTATATGGTACAATGTTCCAACAGCACCACAGTTCCTCCAACGGGTATTGGAACTTTGTGGTAAGAATTTAGCAATTCTATGGGGTGTCAGTTACCACCTGAAGAGGTTTTTCCCATAAGTTTACACTCTTTGTCGCAGAGTACGTGATGTGAAGTGCCTTTTGCCATTGTTCCAGGGAGTAAGAGGTATCTAAGTCCTTCTCCCAGGCAAGGAGTTGTTTTCAAGGGTATATCCTTAGTTTTCAGTATATTATAGAACAACAATATACCTTTAATCTTGGTGGTAGGGTTTGTGTAGTATTGGAGTACTCCCCATGACATCTCAATATTTGTTTTCAAGTTGGAGCGTAGTAGATTGTGTAATTCTATGGTATGTGTAATATTCTGAGTTAACTAGGTTGTATTCTATTTGTAAGGACCTGAAGGTTTTTGGAGTTGGACCTATCATCATATCTTACATTTTTCTATCCCTTTTTCCACCCAGCTTGAGATGTTTAAGTCAGGTATGATGTGTGTCAAGCTATAGGTAGACATTGTTAGCGTGGAGGTAATGGAGTCCTGAGATGAAGTGTTTAACAAAGCTCTCCAGGCATAAAGTTATTCTATGATGGCGGGAGAAAGCGATGTGTATTTAGGGGTGTATTGTTGGCTAGTAAGAAAAAGTGATAAAGATCGCCACCTTTGTATATTTTCCCATTCTTTTCATCTGGTATTGGGGCATTGGGGGAACCATGTTTTAATTTGTGCCAATATTGAGGCAATATAATGTATGTAGTGAACAAAGCAGTTGCAAGTCAACTGTTCAAATTCCACGCCATGTGAACAAAAACACTAATGAAAAATATACACAAAGAGCAGCTCCCTAGAAAAGTGAAAGAAAACACCTGTAGAGTGATAACAATGATTAGGGGCGCTCTGTAAGAAGCATTAATCTAAACCACCGATTTGTAAAATAATTTCTGAACCACTAAGTTGCAATGGCTGTGACAAAAAATACTTACAACAATATGGTGATCACCAGAGTAAAAATATGCACATAAAAAATGACAATAATTACACTGGAAAATAGTGAACATCAGTGAACCACTGTACGTAATAATAGTAATAAACAATGTAAAGTCCCAATAACGTGTCTCTACAAAGAATAAGTTCTGCCGAATTCTAACGATCCGGAACGTGAAAAACAAATGATAATTGGGATATAGTATCAAGTCAGGAAAAGGCTTGCGACTCCCTCCACCATATACGTAGAACTACACCAGTAGTGAAGATACAAGTCCAAACTGCTTACCAGATCCGTTTGACCACTTTAATTAAAAAGTAAGTCAAACAACACTTGTACAGGAAAATGCCTGCTCATATGGATACCGATGCAAATAATAGTAGATGGTGTATCTCTCTTCACATACTCAAGCAGCAAATGTAAAAAAATACAAAAAGATCCATAGCATAATACTGACTTTAATAAAAAAAAATATATAGGTAAAAAACAGACAGCCAAAGGGCTCCTTACGTGGTTTTGTGCCTGACCTGGCACTGGGACTGCTCGCTCTGACCGAAAGAATCACTCTCCAACCCAAGGAAACAATCCTTCCACATTCGAAATTTGGCGTGTGTTCCAGGCCTGCAGACCGGCGAACCAGAGGGCCGGAAATGGCGTTCGAATAGTGTGAGCAAGTGTTCGCTCCGACGTATGTTTCGTTGTTAACGTCTTCAGGAAGCTCACTGGGTCACTGGTAAATGTCGCTTATATCGGATCACTTATCGAATTGTAGCGAATAAAAAAGCAGGTCGTGCGCAGCCTCAGTGCAACCAAAGCAAAACACACAACTAGCAATAATAATCGGCAATCATATCGAATCAACAACAGATAACACCGAATTGTGACGGACGTGATTGTCAATTATATCAAAACACTGACAAATAATGGCAGATGAACAATACAGGTCGTGCGCAGCCAATAAGGCAAAGCAACGAACAATACTGATTGGCATTTTTACCGAATCCCACTCGGATAACGAAGTAAATGGTAAACCATATCAAATCCTTATCGAATTGTGACGGATACGGATGCCAAAAAGATCGAATAACTAAAAAAATTTGTAATGAATGGAGAAAAAGGTCGTGTGCAGCCCCAGTGCCACCCAGGTGACAACAACGAACAAATGCAATTATTCACATTCATATCCACAATGTATAATTAGTAGGACAAGGTGCCAACAATACATTTTACATTCAAAGGTAAAAATATAAAGAACAGATCATAAACAGATGGCAAGTGAGTTATTAATCTTTCACATGATCCCAACATAAACAGAATCAATATAAGAAAATATAACGATAAAAAAATGTCTTTTTAAAAACACTTTATAAAAATATATATATATAAAAAATATATATATAAGTGCGAATATACATATCAAAAAAAAAAAAAAAACACAGGGAGAAGACATGTACATAAGCACATTACCAACCATAAAATAAAACACATAAATAAAAAAATATACACATGCACCTGTCCCATATGGCCTGCCCCTTTGGAGCATTTATGTGCTCCCATATGGGACAGGTACATGTGTATATTTTTTTATTTATGTGTTTTATTTTATGGTTTGGGTTTTTTTTTTATATGTATATTCGCACTTATTCTCATTGCATTCACAATGAATACAAATCGGTGGTTTAGATTAATGCTTCTTACAGAGCGCCCCTAATCATTGTTATCAATGAAATGTATGTAGTCTTTAAGTACTACTAAGCCCACTCCTCCGGCCTTCCTAGTATTGATTAGTTTGGAGAATGCGCAACTCGAACCTCTTTTCCAAAGATATCTGTTGATCATAGATTGGGCTTTAATAAAGAAGATGTTAGGCACTGGGATAGGGATGGTCCTAAATAGGTATAGAAATTGTGGTAGCAGTACCATTTTAAAGGCTGCCAGTCTCCCGGACCAGGATAATTCTGTTGTTGCTAGATCTTGGAGTTTGGGGTGTAGTTTATCTAAGAGTATGGAGTAATTTGCTTTGAACAATTCCTCTGTCTTAGGTGTTAAAGTGATGCCTAAGTAATTTATACCGGTTGTGTTCCACGTGAATGGGTATAATTGTTCCATTTTGAGCCTGGTTTTAGGAGGTATATTGATACCAAGGATGTATGACTTAGTGTTGTTTACTTTTTAGTAGGATATACCGTTGAATATTTTGAGTGCTTGATGTATCAAGGCTAATGAGGTCTCTACATCTGTGATCATGAGTATAACATCGTCAGCAAATGGACTGATGGTATGTGCTGAGTTGTTAAACCTGTCCTGTAATTTGAGGGTGGTTGCGTATGTAACTCACCAGAGGTTCCATGAGAAGGTTGAAAATTAATAGTGAAAGTTAATTAGGTGCCTAGTGGGATCAGTAGTTTGACGTCCTTTTGGAAATCTGAATTGGTTAATATATATTAGCTGTGGAAGTATGTTTATCAGCCTTAGTACGATCAGCTTGGTATATAGTATCAGGTCGTTATTAAGTAATGATATCAGCCTGAAATTCTGTGGAAGAGATGGTTCCTTCCCTGGTTTGGGCAGGGTGATTACAAGTGCATTCAACAATTCTGATTTGAAGGAGGAAGAGGCAGCTGCGGCATTGAAAATATTGGTTAGGTGGGGTGTGAGGATGTACTTAATTGTTTTTTAGTATTCTCCTATGTATCCATCAGGACCTGTGGAAGAGTTTTGTGGTAGCGTATCTATAGCATGAATCACTTTGGTTTGTGAAGGGAGAATTAAGGTGCTGTAGTTGAGTTGGGGTTAATTGGGGAAGAGACACCTTCTTCAGAAAGCCCTGTATAGCCTCGGGGTTTGGTTGAATGGTATTTGGATCATCTACCAAGTTGTACAGAGATCCATAATAATGTCTAAATGTGTCGGCAATTTTTTGTGGGTATTGATGTTTATTTATTGGTGATTGGGTGTTGGGTGTATGGTATCTTGGATTTCTGCAGCCCCGCAAGCGTTGTGCTAGGATTTTCCTCGCCCTGTTACCATTTACATAATAGTTCATATTTAAACATCTAGTATAACGGTGTTGGGATAAATGTTTAGAAATTGAGGGTGTGGGTTTTTGTTTATTATTGATTTGTAAGTTTTGAATTTTGTTTGTGAGATCCTGTATTTGCTGTTGGTGCTGCCTCTTCCTCCTTGTCCCCAGTTTAATAAAGATGCCCCTCATGAACACCTTATGGGAATTCCATAATGTAAACTTATCATCCACAGAATTCACATTATCACTAAAATATTGCATTAAATGTTGTTCACATATAGTTTTAGTAGGTTTTTCCTGTAAAAGAAGCGGGTTAGCTCTCCAGATGTATGTGGTTCAGGAAGTGGCATTCATTAAATCGGCTAACAGCATCAGAGTGAAGGTTTTCTGGGGGGGGGGGGGGGTATTTGATGGTAGATGAGGGACATGACAACTTCTTCTATGAATTTTAGGAAGTGGGCAGGGCTTTCTGTGGATTTGGTGTGAATTATATAGGCATTATAAATGGCCAAAGGAATTAAATAGAGTGCTACTTTCTTGTACCAGAAACGGGACCTCCTTATTGCTAAATAGGGCTGAAGCATTTGGTCATTGAAATCCACCCCCCCCCCAAGTACAGATTGTAAACTTGTACACATGTTGGCTTTACAATGGGACCTCGTCTTCTCTGAACTTCAACTGTAGTGTCATCATGGATGGTGGACATTAGACATGTGCAGAGTAAAATATTTTGTTTCGGAATTTCGTTTTCGTCCGAAAACTTAATTTATTTAGTTACTCCCGAAAGTCGTTTTTATTTATTTCGTTTTCGTTCAAAAATTGCATTCGTCCGAAAATCCACATGAATTACGTTCGAATCTGTCTTGGAAGGCTTATGGTGTCTGTCAATGTATAAAGAAGATTTGACGGAGCTAACTATATAGCATACTTTAGAACCCTATTAAAGTCTATGGGACTCCAACGTTCAAAATCTAAAGTGCTAATTTTAAAGGCTAATTTGCAAATTACTGTCCTAAAAAGTGTTTGGGGACCTGGGTCCTGCCCCAGGGGACATGTATCAATGCAAAAAAGTTTTAAAAACGGCCGTTTTTTCGGGAGCAGTGATTTTAATAATGATTAAAGTGAAACAATAAAAGTGTAATATTCCTTTAAATTTCGTAGGGGGGGGGGTTGTCTATAGTATGCCTGTGAAGGGGCGCATGTTTCCCGTGCTTAGAATTGTCCCTGCACAAAGTGTCATTTATGCAGGAAAAAAAGTCCTTTAAAATCACTCGCAGCTATAATGAATTGTCGGCTCCGTAATACAGAGAACACTCATTGAAAGTCATTGATAAAAAAATAAAAAAATAAATAAAAAAAAAAGCGTGGGGGTCCCCCAAATTCAATTACCAGGCCCTTCAGGTCTGGTATGGATATTAAGGGGAACCCCGCGTCAAATTTAAAAAAAAATTGACGTGGGGTTCCCCCTAAAAATCCATACCAGACCCTTTATCCGAGCACGCAACCTGGCAGGCCGCAGGAAAAGAGGGGGGGACGAGAGAGCGGCCCCCCTCCCTCCTGAACCGTACCAGGCCACATGCCCTCAACATTGGGAGGATGCTTTGGGGGTCTGTGACCCCTCAAAGCACCTTGTCCCCATGTTGATGAGGACAAGGGCCTCATCCCCACAACCCTGGCCGGTGGTTGTGGAGGTCTGCGGGCGGGGGGCTTATCAGAATCTGGAAGCCCCCTTTAACAAGGGGACCCCCAGATCCCGCCCCCCCCCCTGTTTGAAATGGTAAGGGGGTACAAAAGTACCCCTACCATTTCACAAAGAAAATGTAAAAAATGGTTAAATAAAACAAACACACTTTTGAAAAATTCCTTTATTAAAAATAAAAAAATAAAAAAAAGATTCCAGCGGCGGTAATCCACTCTTGCTATCCAGCGACGGACGGTCATCTCTCCAGCGATGTCTCATCTCATCCAGCGCAGCGATCCATCCTTCTTCTGTCTCCTCCACGGAGACACTACAGGCATTCCGGCGGCTGGCGTTTCTTATATACGGAGGGCGGGGCCACCCGTCACATGACCCCGCCCCCTCTGACGCAAGGGGAAACCCGGGGTTCCCCGTGACGTAAGTGTGTTTGTTTTATTTAACCATTTTTTACACTTTCTTTGTGAAATGGTAGGGGTACTTTTGTACCCCCTTACCATTTCAAACAGGGGGGGGGGGCGGGATCTGGGGGTCCCCTTGTTAAAGAGGGCTTCCAGATTCTGATAAGCCCCCCGCCCGCAGACCTCCACAACCACCGGCCAGGGTTGTGGGGATGAGGCCCTTGTCCTCATCAACATGGGGACAAGGTGCTTTGAGGGGTCACAGACCCCCAAAGCATCCTCCCAATGTTGAGGGCATGTGGCCTGGTACGGTTCAGGAGGGAGGGGGGGCCGCTCTCTCGTCCCCCCCTCTTTTCCTGCGGCCTGCCAGGTTGCGTGCTCGGATAAAGGGTCTGGTATGGATTTTTAGGGGGAACCCCACGTCAATTTTTTTTTAAATTTGATGCGGGGTTCCCCTTAATATCCATACCAGACCTGAAGGGTCTGGTTATGGATATTTAGGGGGAACCCCACGTCAAATTTTTTCTTAAATTTGAGGCAGGGTTCCCCTTAATATCCATACCAGACCTGAAGGGCCTGGTAATTGAATTTGGGGGACCCCCATGCTTTTTTATTTATTTATTTTTTTATCAATGACTTTCAATGAGTGTTCTCTGTATTACGGAGCCGACAATTCATTATAGCTGCAAGTGATTTTAAAGGACTTTTTTTCCTGCATAAATGACACTTTGTGCAGGGACAATTCTAAGCACGGGAAACATGCGCCCCTTCACAGGCATACTATAGACAACCCACCCCCCCCCCCTACGAAATTTAAAGGAATATTACACTTTTATTGTTTCACTTTAATCATTATTAAAATCACTGCTCCCGAAAAAACGGCCGTTTTTAAAACTTTTTTTTGCATTGATACATGTCCCCTGGGGCAGGACCCAATCTCCTATTCTATATCGAACTGTTGTAACAACGAAAACGAACGAAAATAAAGCATTTATTTATGTCGGATCTTTCGTTTTTCGGATTTTGTGCTTTCGTTATCGTTTGTCAAAACGAAAACGAAAATAGCTGAAATTCGGACGAAAATGCGTTCGGACGAAAACGAATGCACATGTCTAGTGGACATCATGTACAGGCATACCCCACTTTTAAGTACACAATGGGGTTTATTTATTAAAGCTGGAAAGTGCAAAATCAGGCTCACTTCTGCGTAGAAACCAATGAGCTTCCAGGTTTAATTACCAAAGCTTAACTGAACAAGCTGGGGTTAGAAGCTAATTGGTTTATATGCAGATTTGAGCCTGATTTTGCACTTTCCAGCTTTAGTAAATAAACCCCATTGTGTACTTAAAAGTGGGGTATGCCTGTACACATTCCTGGTATCCTTCCACCTCAAGGCCAGCACTTCGTTGCATCTGAAAGTTGCTCTTTCTCCCATTAGCAATTTCTTATTTACTAACGCTGACTAACACTTGTTCAGGAGGGGGAGCTCGCTCATTCCCTTCCTTTCCTGACCTGATGGGCGGCATGCTCGGATAAGGATCTGGTATGGATTTTGGGGGATCCCCTCCGAATCTTTACTAGACCTGAAGGGCCTGATTTGGACCTGGGGGAACCCCATGCCGTTTTTTTTTTTGCATTTTTTTTTGCTGACAAATTTTTTTTACATTCCGCTTTCAGCAGCGAACCCCGCTAACAGCTGATGACTCAACAGTTGTTAAGCATTCCGTGGCCAGCTTCCTGGGCCCTGGCTTAGCAACCAGCTATATAAAATGGTAAAATAAGAACCGCAAAATGCAAAACACATCAAAAATCACATCAAAAAATGCACCACTTGTGCTTCTGGTGCAGCTCCATTGAAGTCTATTAGCTACAAATCGTGTGTAAAAAGTCCCCGACCCTTTCCAAAAACACACCGGCCGCAAAAAGCAATTATGTGAATTAGTACCATAGGAAACCATGTTAAATGGACTGTAGTGCGTTTCTGCAAAATGCACTAAAAAAACTCATGTGTGAACATAGGGTTACTCTTATAAACTTTCTGCTTTTGATATGGAAAATATTGAAAGCTTAGCTTAAATTCAACAATTACCCATTTTCAACTGGACATTAGGACATGCTCAGTGCCTGTTTATGCCAATGAATAGGTAAGGCTGTCAATACATGGGTGCATATCTCTCAGAGAACAATGAATGTGAGGCCGCGTACACACGCGCGGACTGTTCGCCCAACCTTGTCCGCTGAACAGTGTTTGGGCGGACAGTCCGCTCGTGTGTGGGGCTTCAGCGGACAGTTTCAGCGGACAGTTGGCCGAACAAGGTCTTACGGAAATTCCGAAAAACTGTTGTTTCAGCGGACTGTTCGCTCGTGTGTAGGCTTGTTCGGCCAACTAAGTCTCGCGCATGCTCAGAAAGGATTTCCACGTCGGAAGGTTGCATTGCAGTGTATAGGACGTCGTATTTTTCGTCCCGTCGTACGTGCCGTTCACGTCATCGCGCACGGTTTCAGCAAACTGTTCGTCCGTCGTGTGTGGCCATGTCCGTCCATGCTAAGTTTGAGCGGACTGTTCGCTCAAACTGTTGGACGGACAAAGTTGGGCCAACAGTCCGCGCGTGTGTACGCGGCCTGAAGGTATCTGCCTATGCTTTCATAGCTCCCAGGAGCCCTGGGATTTTCCATGATTCTATCCTGAAACAGGGAAGGGTGAGGAAATAGGGGCAGTTGCTGAAGCTGACCATACAAATTATTCCCACTCAAATGGTTATGGTGGACTATCTCGGTACTGATAAACAACAATGTAGTTCTTATATAAAATTAGGTATTTATTACATATAAAAATGACAAACAAAATTCTTTTTTTTTTAAGTTGAATAATCAATGAACAAATATTCAGGGTTCCCCCAAGAGGTATCTGTTGATGGAGTGTGTCTCAAAAATTGACCTTTCTTCTACTAGTTTTACAGTACATACGTCGCTTCCTCAGGAGGAATAATCTATAAGACAAATAATTAAATAAAGCACAAGACAAGTAAGTTACAATTGGGCAGTTATAATTCGGCAAAAAACAAAACATAAAAAGAACAAGTTGCTCACCCAATGGGTCAATGGCCAAGTGTGGAACCAAGCCGCTCGAAAGCCATCATTTTTATATGTAATAAATATCAAATTTTATATGTAGCACCCTCTATCAATAGGTAGGTGCTAGTAAGGTAATTTTACTAGGTTTATCCAGCACATGAAAATTTAGGCAGGCTTATGCTGCAAGCTAGGCCTGTCTGTTTTTATCTGAGGGTTGGGAGTGGTCAGAGTAGCTGTGGCCATTACCACCTGTGCTCTAGCTCTGAGGCGCCTCCCCTGTTTTCAGAAAGAAGGTTCTGGAAAAGGGTCTGGGCCTAAAGCTGGAGTGGCAGACAGCTTGTGTGTGAGCCCTGACCAATCCCCATTGAGATTGGCAGGGGCCGGGCCTCATATAAAAGTTGAGGTGATTCTCCACCAAGGTCAGGGTCAGCTGGGCGAAGTGAGAAATGGCATGATAGTCAGTCGCAGGAGGCCATCCCCATCTGGCGGAGGTGCGCCGATCGCAGGAGAGGCCTGGGGAGAGCTGTGAGGGAAAATTGTCTCTACACAGTCATTGGCTATGTCTCTGCCACCACATGTTCCGATGGCAGGGAACTCCTTGAGCAGAAGGACAGGTGAAACTGGTGGGACACATGGTTCAAAGTTCTTCATCAAGGACTCAGGGCTGCTGGAAGTTTGGTGAGTGTTACCACAGTGGAGTTAGAGGTGCCAAGGGCTGGCGTGCCAAGAAGTCTGTGAAGGGAACTCTGCTAGTACACGGTAACTAGTGGAGTCTTCAACAATACACACGGTGGATGATGGGGAGTCCTGGATCAGAAAAGAGACTGTGGGGATCTGTGTCAAGTCGATGCTGCCTGCGGGCACATGATTTGCAAGTTGGGCTGCTGGGAACAGTAGTCCATATTTCCTAGAAGATATGCTTTTAAACCACTGGCCCACCGGGGAGAGGTTCTGCAGGCCTCTGGCCTAGTGGCAGCGAGCAAACAGAGCCACAGTAGGGAGGCTTATCCAGAGTGGGCTCCTACTATTCAATAGAAGAGGATGTTTCATATTTCAATACAGTAACTAAGTTTGTGCAGGAGGAACCAATTATACAGGAAGAAACGTTATGGGCAGGAGGTGAAAAATATCTAAGAACATTGCTTTTTCACGGTCATTAGTGATGTTTCAGCCACCGGATGGCGGGGAACTCTTAGATGGAATAGTCTGCGGAGGTTGAGCCAAAGGAGGAATAAAAGTCTGCATGGAGATGCAGGAGGAGATGTACGAAAGGCAAATCCACTTTGTACTGCAAGTGCACTTGAAAGTGCACTGAAAATGCACTTGGAAGTCCAGTCGCTTTAAATCTAAGGGGTAGATCTGAAATGAGGGAAGCTCTGCTGATTTTATCATCCGATCATGTGCAAGCTAAAATGCTGTTTTTGTCTCCCTCGGATCTACAGCGACTTTACTTCCAAGTGCACTTTCAAGTGCACTTGCAGCACAAAGTGGATTTTCTTTTAGTGAATAACACCCTATATATTCTGGCTCTAAATTTATTCAGAATGTATTAAATCCTTTAATATGATAATAACGTATCCTATGGGCATCCCATATTCCTAATCCCTATCCAAGTTGTACCCCCCCCAATAAAAACAAAGCTCGCAAAAGACTGTGCATTGTCTTTGGAAGTGATGTATGAAGTCTGGCAGTGGGATGATTTGGCGGTCTTGTTTGTTATTAGCTGCAACACCATGGCTACATATATAAGAACTACATTGTTGTTTATCAGTACCGAGATAGTCCACCATAACCATTTAGGTGGGAATAATTTGTGTGGTCAGCTTCAGCAACTGCCTCTATTTCCCCACCCTTTCCTTTTTCTCTATACTAATTTAGATGATGGTACTTTGTTATGTCTAGTTAAGTCTTTATTATATGAGGCCATACTCAAAAATGTTGCATGATTCTATCCTGACATTGACAGATGTTCATGACTAGTACTTCTGATATTTCTTTCTTCTACATACAGTGCCTTGAAAAAGTATTCACACCCCTTGAAATTTTCCACATTTTGTCATGTTACAACCAAAAACGTAAATGTATTTTATTGGGATTTTATGTGATTGATCAACACAAAGTGGCACATAATTGGGAAGTCAAAGGAAAATGATAAAATGGTTTACAACATTTTTTACAAATAAATATGTGAAAAGTGTGGCATGCATTTGTATTCAGCCCCCCTTTACTCTGATACCCCTAACTAAAATCTAGTGGAACCAATTGCCTTCAGAGGTACCTAATTAGTAAATAGAGTCTGCCTGTTTGTAATTTAATCTCAGTATAACTACAGCTGTTCTATGAAGACCTCAGAGGGTTGTTAGAGAACCTTAGTGAAGAAGCAGCATCATGAAGGCCAAGGAACACACCAGACAAGTCAGAGCTAAAGTTGTGGAGAAGTTTAAAGCAGGGTTAGGTTATAAAAAAATACCCCAAGATTTGAAAATCTCACAGAGCACTGTTCAATCCATCAGAGAAGCAGCCAAGAGGCCTATGGTAACTCTGAAGAAGACAGGACAACTAATAGTCGTGCACTCCACAAATCTGGTCTTAATGGTAGAGTGGCAAGAAGAAAGAAAGCCATAAGAAGTCCTGATTGCAGTTTGGGAGAAGCCATGTAGGGGCAAACACGTGGAAGAAGGTGCTCTGGTCAGATGAGACCAAAAATGAACTTTTTGGCCTAAAAGCAAAATGCTATGTGGTGGAAAACTAACACTGCATATCACCCTGTGCATCCCGTCCCCACCGTGAAACATGCTGGTGGCAGCATCACAATGTGGGGATGCTTTTCTTCAGCAGGGACAAGGAAGCTGATCAGAGTTGATGGGAAGATAGATGGGGCCAAATACAGGGCAATCTTATGCCGCATATAAATGATCGGAATTCCGGCCAGAAAAAGACCAATGAGAGCTTTTCATCGGAAAATGCGACCGTGTGTATGCTCCATCGGAATTTAGCTGTCCGAATTCCCGCCAGCCAAAAATGTATAGCATGTTCTCAATTTTCCTGACGGAAAAACGTTCTATCGGTAATTCCGGTCATGTGTATGCAATTCCGACATGCCAAAAATCACGCATGCTCAGATTACGAGAACTACGAGACAGAACCTATTGGCTACTGGCTATTGAACTTCCTTTTTCTAGTTGCGTCGTACGTGCTGTACGTCACCGCGTTATAAACTGTCGAAATTTGGTGTGACCATGTGTAGGCAAGACAACTTGAGCCGAATTCTTTCGGAATTCCGTTGGGAAAACCATCAGAGCTTTTTCCGATGAGAATTTCGATTGTGTGTACGCAGCATAAGAAGTAAACCTGTTAGCCCTTGTACACACGGTCGGATATTCTGACGGAAAATGTCCGATTGGACAGTGTTGTCGGATAATCCGACCGTGTGTAGGCTCCATCAGACTGTTTCCGTCGGAATATCCGACCGACCAAGTTTGAGAGCTGGCTATAAAATTTTCCGACAACATGATCTGATGCACGTCAGTTTCGATCGTGTGTAGCCTAGTCCGACAGACAAGATGCCACGCATGCTCAGAATAAATTCTGAGACAGAAGCACTCGGTCAGGTGAAACTATCGTTCGTAATCGATATAGCACATTCGTCACGCTGCAATGTTAAAAATTCTTTAATGCAGCGCATTCTCTTTTTCTTTAGAATGCTACAAGAATTAAGTTGTTTTGCTGCTCATATTCACACACACGTCTCCAAAATGTATTTCTTTATTCTTTTTCCTCATTTCATGAATACAATAATTCGTCCCATCTCCCCAATCATTTATTTATTTATTTTTAATTTTGTGGTTGGTTTTTTTAATCAAGATCTCCTTTTTTGACAGTTTGCTCATCTTCGGAATTTTTTTGGTGTGTTTTGTGTATCAACTTACCACAACACCATTATTATCTTTTTATTTTATTGTTTTCTTTTTTAATCTCTAGGAGGTTGTTTGGTGTTGGTGCCCCTTGTTATTAATTTCACTTTGTATTTTTGCGACGTATCTGCCTACTCACAAATAAACTGTCCTTTTTGAAGTAAAACACAAGTATTTCTTGAACCAAAAAAAACCTTTATTTAGATGTCAAACAAATAAATAGGAAGGCAACGCTGGAGAAACTGGTCAATTTAGCAAAGCCTTTGGCCCCCAGGGCAGACATGAAATATTTTTTAAATGCAAAATTGGTGGCCTGAGGAGTACATATCTGAGGGAGAACAGTCTGGTCCAGAAGTCCAAGAGATCAGGAAGAGCAGATTACATTTATGTCCCCAGGCTGTGGTCATACAAGAGGCTCCATCTTCTGTCAGACCAGATTGAACCCAGGCCATCACTCTCTGGTCTTCCTTAGGCACTTCCCTCCAGGCTTCCTTCCAGGCTGTGGCTCTGCTCTTGTAGTTGTGGCAGGAGGAGGAAGAGCGCGATGGTCAACCTCCCGGCTGCCACTTGCCACAGCCTCCTCCCGCCTGCCACTTGCCACAGCCTCCTCCCGGCTGAGGTCTTCCTGTGTATGAAAATGGGACATAGTTTTAGTTTTTTGGTCATCAATCACACAATTTTGTGCTCATGACTGTTGCAAATTGAATTTTACCAAATAGAACAGACTATCATTCTGAGCCCAGTATTTTTTATTCTTGTCCCAATCATTTTTGGTCACAATATGTAAACCACTTTGTTAAATCACAACTTACTGATCAATAATAACATCTAGTTACCATCATTAAATGTACGACAAGAAATATGTTCAACAATGCTATACCTGTCTCAAGCTGGGCCCCTCCACATGTTTCTGCCTGAAAGGCCCAGGTTGGACATTGGAAGCCTCAGCTGGGGGTGAAGGAAGCCTTGAAGGAAGACTGTAGAGTGGTGGCCTGGGTTCCCTCTGGTCTGCCAGAAAATGCAGCCTCTCGTAGTACAACATCCTGGGGACATAAATGTCATCTGGATCTCCTGATCTCAGGGAATCCTGGAACGTCTTGTGCTCCCTCAGATATGTACTCCTCAGGGCACCAACTTTGGCCATCACATAGGTCATGTCTGTCGTGGGGAGCATGATCTTCACTAAACCAAGCAGTTTCTCCAGCACTGCCTTCCTGTTTCTTATTAGGTCCTTAGAAAGTGGGTTGTTTATCTGCCACAGGCAGGGCAGCTCCCTGACCATATCAATAATTAGCTCCAGAAAATGTGGTTCCTTGAAGGGATCCATCTTCTCTGAAAGACACAACACAAGAAAAACCCTAATAATGTCAGGCTAAACTCTCCTAACCTTGTCCCAATATAGGCCTTAATCTAAAAGCAGTATAGGCTAGTGATATACCAAGTTAAAACTTTACCTTCATTTGAACGATTGGCGCGTCAGCTCCTTCTTCTGCTCACAGATCGTACGTACGACACGCGCGCGTTGTGTTTTATATACAGTGCGCATGCAAGAAACTCCGCCCGCCCCTGAAGTTCTTTCTAGTCTATTCCCCGCCCCTTCTCTTTCGGCGAAGTGGGGAGAGCACATGGCGGAGACACAGCAGGGGCATGATCAGAATTCTACTAATGTGGAGGAGGACGAGGAAAGCCCGGAGCCTGAAATGTCCCAATCCTGGAGGAGGTAATTTAAGGCCTCAAATATGTCTTTTGGAGAGATGTTGGAGATGGTGGACATATTGAAGAGGAACGACTATGATGGGAAGTATGGGCCTTACCCAAACCCAAATGTCAGAAAGGCCAAGATCATCAACTAAGGAAACGCTGGTCAGACCTGAAACTGAGTGAGCACGATTGGTAAAGAAGGATCAGGCGAGTTCTTCAAAAAAGTAAGTAGTTGTTGTGTGTTCATATTATTATTATTGCTTGCATACTTCTCCATGTGCTTTGATTTAATGTTGTACAGTTTAAAATGGCCACTTTCATGTTCATGGGTTCAATCGTTCGTAATAAACATTGTTCGTTAGCCCACTCCAAAAACGATGTTTTGCCAAGTTGCACTTGACTACATTTGTTCACACAACATGTAAGTATTCCAGCTTTACAAAGTGTCAAAAATAATGTTTTCACCTTTGAACTCTGCCAAAAAACACAATTATGACACTTCCAAGCAATGTTTCATATTCCTATTTTTGCCCTCAAATATCTGTGTGCTAAGTATTCCTTTTTTACATTCTCATAGGGGAGAGAAGACTCTGGATGTCTGAGGACACCAGGGACCCCACACCTCCCAAAGAAGGGGAAATACCAACACCAGAAGCAGAGGAGGAGGAAGAGGAAGGGGAGATTGTCGAAACTGGTGAAATTGGATCCACAACAGGTGAGTGTCGGAGACCACAGCT
Source organism: Lithobates pipiens (assembly GCF_037356315.1). NCBI lineage: Eukaryota > Metazoa > Chordata > Amphibia > Anura > Ranidae > Lithobates > Lithobates pipiens. The sequence goes on from NW_027507764.1 coordinate 384,514,604, forward strand.
TCAGGTAAGCTAATCAATGTATGCCTGCAAATTTATAATACATGGTGTGTGTTTTTTTGTTTCTTTTTAGGTGATGTGGATGTCGTGGAAGAAGAATTGCATTTTACCAGTGAAAGTGCCCAGATCCTCATTGGGGAGATAATGGGGTGCAATCGCGATTTAGAGAATATCCAGAAAAACATCAATGATGTTCAGCAAAAAATGAAGAACATCATTTATGCTTTAGGGAGAGTCTGAAACATCCAAAACTAGCTAGCATCCATTTAAATGTTTCCAAAACACTTTTATATTTTTAGAAAAGCCAAATGTGGAAGATGCATACAGTGTGTCAACATGTACTATCTCCCATCATGGGGGATCAATGTACTCTTTTGTGGGTGCAACCCCTTCCTTGCTACTAAAGTGGCTGAGATGAAGGGGTTGCACCCCCAAAACACATACATTGATACCCCATGATGGGAAATAGCACATGAAAATGGACTCTTTTTAATTCACAATTTGTGTGCATCTTCCAAATTTGGCTTTTCCAGGGGTGACACCCCATCTGATGAAGGCAATATCAGCACAGTTTGTACATACTCATGTCTGATATTGTCTTCACTTTTCAAAGTTGAACTTTGTAAGTTCCTGTGTTCTGTATGTTATGCTTTGATACATGCCTGTTTACACAAAAACGGCAAGTTAGAAAAATTTTACCAAAAATAATGTTTTATATACACCAAATATGTTGTTTTGTTGTAAAACCCTTTTCAAAACGCACATGTGAATGTGCTTTGGGTAAAAAGTTAAATTATCAACAATGTGTGGCTTCTTTTTTCAATGCGCAAAAGCAGTATTTGTAGTAAAGTTGTTGTTTTCTGTGGCAATGGGTGGTATTTACTAAAGGCAAATCCACTTTGCACTCCAAGTGCAGTTTCAGGTGTACTTTTGCAGTACACTTTTTTTTGGCAGTAATGCACTACATACATTAACAACAAAAACAAGGTGTGTGTGTTGCAGACCCACAACATAATAAGATTATCCGAAGAAGAGACTTTCACCTCATCTCGCTCTGAAATTGGGTTTGCACTGTTGTAGAAAAAGTCCCACAAAAACCCCAAATAAAACCTAGGAGACACCTAAAAAAAAAAGCCAAGCAGTAAATGAAAACAAAGATTATTGGAGTTTCAAAGAAAAATTTATTAAAAAAATGCCTCTCAGACATTGTCTGGCATATCAATGGCCCCCCTACCCACAAAGTATTCCACATATCTTGATCTGACCTCGTTGGGGGGGCAAGCCAGGACGACCAGCTTCAAGGGCCATCAAGTTGACATTTTCCTGCAAGTCTGCATCAGGCCCAACTGAGGCCACATAGTTTGCTGAGTGTTTTTTCAAAAAAATTGTGCAGAATGCAGCACGAAAGAACAATATGATTGCGTTTATATTCTGCCATGTGGATTGGAGTCAAAAATAGGCGGAACCGGCTGGCCATTATCCCGAAAGTGTTCTCCACTACTCTTCTGGCTCTGGCCAGCCACAAATTAAAGATCCTCTGATCCGGGGTGAGGGTCCTCATCGGGAAAGGCCGCATCAGATTGTTTGCCAGAGCAAACGCCTCATCCACGATGAAAACAAAGGGGGGTCCTTCGACATTCTCCTCTGGAGGTGGCAAGCCCAGACTGCAACTCTGGAGACGCCAGTAGAACTCCGTCCACGTGAACACTCCACCATCTGACATACGGACATTTTTTCCCACGTCCACATACAGGAAGTCATATGTCGCTGACACCACCGCCAACATCACAATACTATTATACCCCTTGTAATTATAATAGTAGGACCTCGAGTTGGGGGGTGGGACGATTCGGACGTGTTTCCCATCAATTGCACCTCCACAATTGGGAAAGTCCCAACGGCTGGCAAAGTGGGAGGCCACAGTCTGCCATTCCTGTGGCATTGAAGGAAACTGTGGAGTCAAACAAGAAAAAAAAATGTGTCATTCTGCACATCAACATTGCAAGCAGATTAGACACAAACATTTTTGGCCAAGATAAGTATAAAATTTTTGTTACATTTTATTACCTATCAAGATAATAATTGGAGAAACTATTAAACTGTAAACTGTAGCATTTGAAAGTATTGAGGCAGGCCCTTCCACTACATGCTTTGGTGAATTCATCCATAAATCTGACCAGAAAAGAGGTAGGCATAGTGTGTATTTGGTTTGGCAAAGTCAGCAGATAGAGGATTGCTATGAGCTGACCTAGCAGTTGGGGGGGAGGGGGGTTCTGAAGGAGTTTGGCCCACCAAAAAAAACCCAACCCTCTGGCACTTTGCATGAATTTAAAGCACACACATAACATTTGTACACAATTTAAGGGGTGTTTAGGGGAAAGCAATACTATGAAGCGGAAAAATACATTGCTAAGTGACTAGGCTATAGGTTTATGGGCCCAGAAGAGCATGCTGGGGAAGTTAGTGAAGGCAAATATGCATGAAGGACAAAAAAGAAACTTGAAAAGCTTCCAGCATGCATGAGGATAAAGGGGCACAGCATATCAATTACAGCATATTGCAATCATGGTAATTAGGGAGTGGGGAAAGAAATACAATACATTATCAAACATTAAATACATAGAATGTGATGTTAAAGGAGAACACTTACCTTAATATAGTCCTTCTGCAGGACCTGTATGATGGCAGAACAGGTCTCCAGAATAATGATTCCCAGACCCTGGGGGGAAATGCCTGTCAAGAACTTCAGGTCCTGAAGACTTCTCCCTGTCGCCAAGTACCGCAAGGTGGCGATGAGCCTCTGCTCCGGAGTGAAGGCTTGCCGCATGCAGGTATCCTGCCTGCTGATATAAGGGGCCAGCAAAGCCAGCAGACGGTGAAAAATGGGGTCCGTCATCCGGAGATAATTCCTGAAATCATCAGGATTATTCTCCTGGATCTCACGAAGCAAAGGCATGTGCGAGAACTGGTCACGCTGGAGCAACCAATTCTTGGTCCACGAACTCCTCCTCGCCCTGTTCATTGACTGGGCTTGTGTCGAAGCTAAAAGCCCAACACCAAGCCCCTGCACAGCACAAACTCTACGATAAGTATGTATACGAAACATGGCTTAAAATGGTTGGCTGGTCAGAACGAACAGAAAGCACCAATAAACAGCAACGCCTGAAAGGACGAACTGAAAACCAGAAACGAGCGGACAATAAGCACTGTAAATCAAAGCGTACTATATACTGAGATACAGTCCGCAATGACCAACAAATGCGAACTGACTACACGCATTGATAATCAGATACGCACCGACAAGCACAAACTGAAGAGCAGTAATGATCTGAAGCACAAATCTGAAAACCGCGAATCGTCTCTTACCAAACTTCTACTAACACACAATAAACACGAGATCAGCAGAAGGAGCCCAAAGGGCGCCGCACGTGGTGCTGAACTTCCCTTTTCTAGTCCCATCGTACGCGGTTTACGTCACCGTGTTCTTGTCGACCGGAAATTCCAAAAACTTTGTCCGACCGTGTGTATGCAACACCACTTCCAGACTAAATCTGTCGAAATTTATCCAACGGATTTTGTACTTGGAATGTCCGACCCTGTGTACAAGGGCTTAGAGTCTGCAAAAGATTTGAGACTGGTTCACCTTCCAGCAGGACAACACCCTAAACATACAGCCAGAGCGATTGCGTGATCGCTTGTACGGTCATTTATATGACATTCAGAAAGGCCATCATTTCAATGTAGATATCTTGAAGATATCTTTGCCAGTCAGAGGAGGGGGCAAATTGAGAATATTATGTAAAAGAGGTATACTGGATCTTCTTTTTTAACACCAGAAAATTGGGGGGGGGAATCATGAATGGAACATTTCCAATTTATATGAGTAATAATGGGTATACTCCTTAGTAGGGATGAGCCGAACACCCCCCGGTTCGGTTCGCACCAGAACTTTCGAACGGACCCCAAATTCGTACGAACTTTAGAACCCCATTGAAGTCTATGGGACTCGAACGTTCGAAATTAAAAGTGCTAATTTTAACGGCTAATATGCAAGATACTGTCCTAAAAACGGTTTGGGGACCTGGCTCCTGCCCCAGGGGACATGGGTCAATGCCTAAAATGTTTTTAAAAATGGCCATTTTGGCGGGAGCACTGATTTTAATGACGATTAAAGTGAAAAAAAAGTGAAATATTCCTTTAAATATCGTGCCTGGGGGGTGTCTGTAGTATGCCTGTGAAGTGCCACGTGTTTCCCTTGTTTAGAACAGTCCCTGCACAAAATGACATTAAACGGAAATAACATCATTTAAAACTGCTTGCGGTTTTAATGTTATATCTGGTTCCTGCAATATGGTTGAAAATCATTGAGAAAAACGGCATGGGTAGCCCTCCCTGACCATTACCAGCCCCTTTGGGTATTGTACGCATATTAAGGGGAACCCCGTACCCATATTAAAAAAAGGAAATGTGTGTGGCCCCCAGGCCCTATATACTCAGAACAGCAGTATACAGGCGGTGCAAACAAGACAGGGACTGTGTAGGTTTGTTGTGTTAAGTTGAATCTGTTAGTAATTTGCAACTGGTACATTTTTAAAGTGTAGCTCCAGTCAAAAAAACTATTTTTAAGCTTTTTGGAAAACATAGGGAAGGGTTATCACCCCTGTATAATTTGTTTTGTCGTCCATCTTTTTTCATCTCACTTGAAAAAATTTACCTTTGGTGGTTGTGGTGATGGTGTCACAACACTATAAGTCCTCACAGTTACTCTGGGTGGGCACAGGAACGGGCCCTCCTGTGAAATATTATATCAAGAATTGTAATTACATGTCCCTGTTAAACAGGGGCAGAAAAATTGGGCCTTAGGCACTGGTGCTGGTGCCACGACACTGCAACCTCTCTCAAATACTCTAGTTTTATTGCAGGAATTAGCCCTGCTGCAAAGCATTGCATCAAAAATTGTAATTAAACGCCCCTGTTAAACAGGGGCAGAAAAATTGGGCTGATGGCATCACCCAGAACCAGAAATGTTCTTCCAACATATCAGCGGAGGAGGAAGAGGATAGACAATCAACATAACAGGACAGTCACTCAGCATCAGCATAGGCAGTCTTGAAGGGATGTGATATTTCAAAAAAAATTATTCGGTTACATCAGCTTCAGGTGCTTGGTAGCTGTGGGTGATCCAAGACTGATTCATCTTGATGAAGGTCAGTCGATCAACTGATTCGGTGGACAGGCGCACCCTGTGATCGGTAGCAAAGCCACCAGCAGCACTGAAGGTGCGTTCCGAAAGAACGCTGGATGCAGGACAGGCCAGCTCAATTGCATACTGTGCAAGCTCTGGCCAGTGATCCATCCTCAAGACCCAGTAAGCCAGAGGATTTTCGGTGGGAAAGGTGTCCAAGTCTGACCTTGCCCCTAGGTATTCCTGCACCATGTAAATCAGGCGCTGGCGATGGTTGCTGGAACCGATCATACCTTGGGGCTGCGGACTAAAAAATTGTCTGAAAGCATCAGTCAGACGGCCACCTTCTCCACCGCTCCTTCTGACCGATGCCTCAGCAACACGTTGTCCAGGACAAGGAGTTTGTAACCTCCCAGTCTCTGGGAACGCGTTGCACAGACCTTTCTGCAAGGCCTCCCGGAGATGTCTCATCCTCTGCTCCCTCTGCGATGGCAAGATAAGGTCGGCAACCTTACCCTTGTACCGTGGATCAAGGAGAGTGGCCAGCCAGTAATGGTCCCTCTCCTTGATCCGAAGAATACGAGGATCCTTCCGCAGGCTTTGCAGGATCAGGGAGGCCATGCAGGGTAGGTTAGCTGAGGCATTCGGTCCGGAGTCCTCTGGGTCACTAAGGACAACATGATCTGCAGCTACCTCCTCCCAGCCACGTACAAGTCCACGGGTTTCTTGGGACTGTAAATCATCCCTACAAGACTGCTGCTACTGCTTATGCTGAGTGCCAGCCTCCACCTCCATGCTGACACAATCATCCTCCTCCTCCTCTTCCTCCTCCTCATCCTCTTCCTGTGTGATGGGTGGCACAGCAGGAACACTGTCTGGATAAAGGGGGCCTTGAGAGGCAAGGAAGTCCTCCTCTTCCTGCCTCTGTTCTGCCTCAAGTGCCCTGTCCATTATTCCACGCAGCGTATGCTCCAAGAGGTGGACAAGAGGTGGACAAGAGGTACAGTGTCACTGATGCATGCACTGTCACTGCTCACCATTCTTGTGGCCTCCTCAAACGGTGACAGGACAGTGCATGCATCCCTGATCATGCCCCACTGGCGTGGTGAGAAAAAACCAAGCTCCCCTGACCCTGTCCTGGTGCCGTAGTCGCACAGGTACTCATTGATGGCCCTCTGCTGCATGTGCAGCCACTGCAGCATGGCCAACGTTGAGTTCCACCTGGTGGGCATGTCACATATAAGGCGGTTCTTGGGCAGGTTCAACTCCTTTTGGAGCTCAGCCAGCCGAGCACAGGCATTAAATGATCGGTGGAAATGCACACAGACTTTCCTGGCCTGCTTCAGGACATCCTGTAAGCCCGGGTACCTGCCCATGAACCGGTGCACCACCAGGTTAAGGACGTGAGCCACACAGGGCACATGGGTCAGTTGTCCTTGTCAGAGGGCAGAGAGGAGGTTGGTGCCATTGTCGCAAACCACCATTCCTGGCTTAAGCTGGCGTGGCGTCAACCACCTCTCGGCCTGCCCCTGCAGAGCTGACAAAACATCCGCTCCAGTGTGGCTCCTGTCCCCCAAACAAACCAGCGCAAGCATGGCATGGCATAGTTTTGCCTGTGTACTTGCGTAGCCCCTGGAACGCCTACGGAGCACTGCTGGTTCTGAGGACAGAGCATTGGAAGAGGCCATGGAGGAAGAAGAAGAGGAGGGGTGGAGGAGAGAGGTGTGTCACAACCAATAGTAGCATTTTGGAGGCGTGGTGGCGGAACAACCTCCAACACTACTACACCTTGTCCTGCATCCTTCCCAGCTGCCAGAAGAGTGACCCAATGGGCCGTGAAAGACAGGTAACGTCCCTGGCTCATGCCTGCTGGACCATGAGTCAGCGGTAATATGCACTTTACCGCTGACCGTCCTGTCCAGTGAGGCAAGGACATTGCCTTCCACATGCCGGTAGAGAGCCGGTATCGCCTTCCGTGAGAAAAAGTGGCGTTTGGGGACCTGCCACTGAGGAACCGCACATTGTACAAACTCACAGAAGGGGGTCGAGTCTACCAACTGAAAAGGCAGCAGTTGAAGTGCTAGCAATTTAGCCAAGCTAGCATTCAACCGCTGGGCATGTGGATGGCTGGGAGTGAACTTCTTTCGCCAGTCCAGCAGCTGGGGCAGGGACATTTGCCTGCTATAATCGGACGTGGCTGTACTGCTAGCAGAGTGCCCGGAAGCACTTGGCTGTGACACACCTAATTCTACACCTTCATTCCTCTCAGAGCAGGTTTCAGAGAGGACTGAAGGTCTAGTGGGGTTGGAGATGCCAGCTGATGAGGAGCAAGGAGAGTTCCGCTTTGTTCTTTGGTGTGGGTCTTTGAGGTACGCTTGCCAACGAGCTGCATGGCAGGTCAACATATGTCTGGTCAAGCATGTGGTGCCCAAGCGGCTGATGTTTTGGCCACGCGAGATACGCTTGAGACATATGTTGCAAATAGCAGTGGTGCGATCTGATGCACTCGTCTCAAAAAAGGCCCACACCAAAGAACTTTTAGAATAACGCGCAGAGGCAGCGCCCTGCACAGGCGGAGCTCTGCGGTGTGATTCAGTCGGTGTGCTGCCCCTAAGCTGGCCCCCGGAGGGCATCCTGCCTTGTTGGATATGTGCCTCCTCCTCCTCCTCCTCCTCCTCCTCTCTCCTACCAGGCACCCACGTGGAGTCAGTGCCCTCATCATCCCCTCCCTCTTCATCGCTGTAGCAAACCTGGCAGTATGCTGCAGCTTGTGGAACATGACTGCCAGATTGCTGTCCTTCTTGAGCATCCCCTCTCTCTGCATTCACGCTACTGCCTTCCTCTAGCTGAGTGTCATCATCAGAGCCTACAAAACACCGGGCATCCTCCTGGAGCATGTACCCAACACTGTGCTCAAAGAGTTCAGGAGACTCCTCAGGAGGACGTGGTGGGTCTAGGGAAGGAGTCACTGATGATGACATTGAGACGAGGGAAGACGATGCGTTGGCAGCTGCTTTGCTAGTACCCTGAGACTGGGTGAGAGAGGATGAGGAGGATGAAGAGGGCTTGGTCATCCACTCTACCAAGTCATTGGCATGTTGCGGCTCAACATGTCCAGCTGCCGAAAAGAAGGACAAGCGTGTCCCATGGCCACGTGCTGATGACAATGCACCGCGTCCACAACCAGCACTGTTGTCTCTGGACACAGAGCCTGCTTGCCCTCTTTTATCATCTCGCGCCTGTCTGCCTCTCCTTACTGGCCTTCCAGACATGGTAATGGCCTGAAGTGAGTTGGATAAAACAGCAGTTGGGTAGTGTATATTGTGCTGGAGGCACACAACACCCACTAACTCCTGCAGATGCCTTTATTATAGAACACCAGCAATAAAGGGTAGATAAAGGGGTATACTGTACTGGAGGCACACAACACCCACTAAGCCCTGCAGATGGCTCTATTAGAGAACAGCAATAAAGGGTAGATACAGGTGTATATTGTGCTGGAGGCACACAACACCCACTAACTCCTGCAGATGCCTTTATTATAGAACACCAGAGATAAAGGGGTATACTGTACTGGAGGCACACAACACCCACTAAGCCCTGCAGATGGCTCTATTAGAGAACAGCAATAAAGGGTAGATACAGGTGTATATTGTGCTGGAGGCATACAACACCCACTAACTCCTGCAGATGCCTTTATTATAGAACACCAGAGATAAAGGGGTATACTGTACTGTAGGCACACAACACCCACTAAGCCCTGCAGATGGCTCTATTAGAGAACAGCAATAAAGGGTAGATACAGGTGTATATTGTACTGGAGGCACACAACACCCACTAACTCCTGCAGATGCCTTTATTATAGAACACCAGCAATAAAGGGTAAATACAGATGTATACTGTGCTGTGCTGGAGGCACACACAACTTCCAATAACTCCTGCAGATGGCAGATGGCTCAAATAGAGAAGAGCTATGTAGGTGGATATAGCGGTGTGTACTGGGTACAGAGCACGCAGACAGCACGCACAAGCTCCTAACACTGACTGCAAGCTCTATTATAAAAGATAGATATATCGCCAGCTATATAGGTGAGGTGAATATAGCGGTGTATACTGCGGTCAAGGCACGCAGACAACAACCACTACAGAAGAGCAAGATCGAAAAATCGGCCGATAACGATTTGTGTATACTGTGTTGAAGGTACACAGAACACCCACTAACTGCTTTAGACGCCAACACACTACACAAGGCCGCCGCGCTGGCGGCCTTATATAGTGTGGGGCATGTACTACACAGCCTGAGCTATGATTGGCCACAGGCATCCTGCCTGTGGCCAATCATGGCTCTCCTCGCTGCCGGCGCTGTGATTGGCCAAGCATGCGAGGTCACAGTGCATGCTTGGCCAATCATGAGCCAGCAATGCACTGCGCCATCACAGTGCATTGTGGGCCGTGAGCGCCACACGAATTTGGCACGAACGGCCCATAACGTTCGGAATTTGCCAAACGGGCGAACAGCCGATGTTCGAGTCGAACGTATGTTTGACTCGAACACGAATCTCATCCCTACTCCCTAGACTTTAATATCATTGTACTCAAATGTGAATATGGAGACTTTTAATTATCTACAATAGCAGTATGTTGGAGAGTAGCATGCTGTCATCTGACTGAAAGACATCTAAACAGTCAGTATGGGATTATATAGAATGTCTATTAAGCAACCCTGTCACATTAATATTGGATGGGACGGACAGATTTTCAAAAGATCAGATAGAATGTTTCTATATGTATGTCTTTGACAGTTTCTTCCTGACATGATCACCTCTATCTGCCTCCTTGCGTGTATTCATACTTTCTAGAGTTTATGTTGGAATATGTGTGTTTAATAGGTGATCTTGATATGTGCAGGAGGTATATTGCATATATGTACCTAATTGATTGAATCATAACAATGAACATGTTGTTTGCAGCTGAAAGTTTGGTCTGCATACAATTATCTGGTATTTCTGTCATGGGGTTAATAGCAGTTTTCATGCTGTGCTGTGTGATGGAAATCCTGTCTGTCTGCAGGGTTTTTTGACAGAATTTGGGTTTACCTACCTGTGCATACGCAAGAGCAATATTTATTTATATAATTTTCTTCCTATATATTTATATGTTTACATGAGAATTCTAATGCTAGGCATGCACAGGTGCTTCTGCAGTGAAAATCTGCAGGCATTTTTATCAAAGTACATATATATATATATATATATATATATATATATATATATATATATATATATATATACACATGTTTATGGAAAACTGAAAATTGTATACTCACCTTTCCATAATTTTCCTTTCCTGACGCATCCACATGGCAGCACATGCTGGGTTGTGACTCCACCCCTACCACCTGACAGGAATGGTTCCTAAAGAAGGGGTAGGATGCTGTGTGCTGCCATGGGGATGAGTCAGGAAAGGGAAATTACGGAAAGAGGAGTATACAATTTTCCATTTTCCTGACGCATCATGGCAGCACACACTGGGAAATAACTCGCCAGTTGGGTGGGTGCAAGTCAAAGTAGTAGTGTTTATTATATAGCTGAAGAATTGACTCAAACAACGGCTCTTCCAAAATCTACCATTGATAACTGAGCTGAATCCACTCTATAGTGGGACATGAAAGTATGCCTGGAGGACTACCCTGCAAATTGTCTCGGGAGACACTCTGCAATATGCTGCCCAGGAAGCTGCCACTGCCCTTGTTGAATGAGCCCTGATGCCTCCGGGTACCGGCAGATTCTGAATGTCATAAGCTTTCTTGATTGTCTTGACCAACCAAGATTCAATGGTGCAGGATGATGCCATCTGGCCTCATGGGGAATCACTAATAGACTTTCAGTCTTCCTGAAAGAAACTGTAGCTGATAGATCATTTCTAATAGTAGTCTTAACATCCAAAGCATGTGGTTGAACTTGATTATCTGTAAATGGTGGAAGATTGATTTCTTGATTGTAATATAAGGATGATGACACCTTTGGAGTGAATTGGTCTGAGGGTCTCAGTACTCAATGTATGGCTCTGAAATCATTAACACCTGTATTTCCGAAACTCTTTTAGCAGAAGTGATAGCTATAAGAAATGTTAGTTTTAAAGTTAAATTCAATAGTGTGATTGAATCAGCTGGATGGAAAGGGTTTTCAGGACTATAGATAAATCCCATGCTGGGAAAGTCAGTCCTCTTGGAGGTCTGATCTTGACACATGCTCTTATAAATTGTATAAGAAGAGGGTGATTGGCCCACTTGACACCCATCTTAGAGTGAAAGAGCTGAAACCTGTACTTTGAGTGTACTTGAATTGAGCCCTCTGGATAAACCTGCTTGAAGGAATTCCAAAACTTGCGGCACTTCCGGAGATAAAGGGTCCCATTCTTCTGGGCCATAGACGTGAACTTGTCCCATATTCTGTCATAAGGGACATTAGCCTGGAGTAATGTTAAATTGTGCCTGTGGCCAATTATAGCTCAGGGGGGTTTAGAACATGCCCCACACTATATAAGGCCACGAACGCAGCGGCCTTGTGTAGTGTGTTGCGGCGTTCAGGGAAAGAGCACGATAGGCAGGGACAGTGTCTTTGTTGCTTGGGAACCTAGCACTGTTACAGTGGGTGTTGTGTGCCTCCTGCACAGTATACATCTGAAGCTACCCCTTATTATTGGTGTTCTGTTTCTGTTACACAGACGTCTGCAGAAGTTAGAGTGGGTGTTGTGTGCCTCCTGCACAGTATACACCTGAAGATACCACTTATTGCTGGTGATGTTCTGTTTCTGTAATACAGGCATCTGCAGCAGTTAAAGTGGGTGTTGTGTGCCTCCTGCACAGTATACACCTGAAGATACCCCTTATTGCTGGTGTTGTTCTGTTTCTGTAACACAGGCATCTGCAAAATTTACAGTGGGTGTAGTGTGCCTCCTGCACAGTATACACCTGAAACTACCACTTATTGCTGGTGTTGTTCTGTTTCTGTAACACAGACAGGCAGCTGCAGTAATTACAGTCGGTGTACTGTGTCATCTGCTCAGTGTGCACCTAAAGCTACCCCAATTGCTGGCTTTCCCATCTCCCTGCAGGCCATTACTATGTCTGGAAGGCCAACAAGGAGAGGCAGAACGTCACGAGCCAATAAAAGAGGGCAAGCAGGCTCTGTGTCTAGAGGCAACAGTGCTGGTCGTGGACGCCTTGCATCATCATCAGCACGTGGCCATGGGACACGCTTGTCCTTATTTTCGGCAGCTGGACACGTTGAGCCGCATCATGCCAAAGACTTGGTAGAGTGGATGATCAAGCCCTCCTCATCCTCTCTCACCCAGGCTCAGGGTACTAGCAAAGCAGCTGCCAACGCGTCCTCTTCCCTCGTCTCAATGTCATCAGTCACTCCTTCCCTAGACCCACTATGTCCTCCTGAGGAGTCCCCCGAATTGTTTTAGCACAGTGTTGGGTACATGCTCCAGGAGGATGCCCAGCGTTTTGAAGGCTCTGATGATGATACCCAGCTAGAGGAAGGCAGTAGCATGAGCACAGAGAGAGGGGATGATCAAGAAGGACAGCAATCTGGCAGTCATGTTCCACCAGCTGCAGCATACTGCCAGGTTTGCTCCAGTGATGAAGAGGGAGGGGATGGTGAGGTCACTGACTCCACGTGGGTGCCTGATAGGAGAGAGGAGGAGGAGGAGGCGGCACATCTCCAACGAGGCAGGATGCCCTCGGGGGCCAGATTAAGGGCAGCACACTAACTGAATCACACCGCAGAGCTCCGCCTGTGCAGGGCGCTGCCTCTGCACGTTATTCCAAAAGTTCTTTGGTGTGGGCCTTTTTTAAGACGAGTGCATCAAATAGCACCACTGCTATTTGCAACATATGTCTCAAGCGTATCTCGTGTGGCCAAAACACTTGGGCACCACATGCTTGACCAGACATATGTTGACCTGCCATGCAGTTCGTTGGCAAGCGTACCTTAAAGACCCACACCAAAGAACAAAGCAGACCTCTCCTTGCTCCTCATCAGCTGGGATCTCCAACCCCACTATACCTTCAGTCCTCTCTGAAACCTGCAATGAGAGGAGTGAAGGTGTAGAACTAGGTGTGTCACAGCCAAGTACTTGCGGGCACTCTGCTGGCAGTGCACCAACGTCCGATTCTAGCAGGCAAATTTCCCTGCCCCAGCTGCTGGACCGTCAAAAGAAGTTCACTCCCAGTCATCCACATGCCCAGTGGTTGAATGCTAGCTTGGCTAAATTGCTAGCACTTCAACTGATACCTTTTCAGTTGGTAGACTCGGCCCTTTTGTGAGTTTGTGCAATGTGCGGTTCCTCAGTGGCAGGTTCCTAAATGCCACTTTTTCTCACGGAAGGCGATTCCGGCTCTCTACCGGTGGGTGGAAGGCAATGTCCATGCTTCGCTGGACAGGGCGGTCAGCGGTAAGGTGCATCTTACGTTACCTATCTTTCACGGCCCATTGGGTCACTCTTCTGGCAGCTGGGAAGGATGCAGGACAAGGTGCAGTAGTGTTGGAGGTTGTTCCGCCACCACGCCTCCAAAATGCTACTACTGGTTGTGACACACCTCTCTCTCCTCCACCCCCTTCTCTTCTTCTTCCTCCATGGCCTCTTCCAGTGCTTTGTCCTCGGAACCAGCGGTGCTCCGTAGGTGTTCAAGGGGCTTACGCAAGTATGCAGGCAAAAAGATGCCATGCCATGCTTGCGCTGGTTTGTTTGGGGGACAGGAGCCACACTGGGGCAGATATTTGTCAGCTCTGCAGGGGCAGGCCGAGAGGTGGTTGAAGCCACGCCAGCTTAAGCCAGGAATGGTGGTTTGCGACAATGGCACCAATCTCCTCTCCGCCCTCTGACAAGGACAACTGACCCATGTGCCCTGTGTGGCTCACGTCCTTAACCTGGTGGTGCACCGGTTCTTGGGCAGGTACCCAGGCTTACAGGATGTCCTGAGGCAGGCCAGGAAAGTCTGCATGCATTTCCGCCGGTTATATAATGCCAGCGCTCGGCTGGCTGAGCTCCAAAAGGAGTTGAACCTGCCCAAGAACCGCCTTATATGTGACATGCCCACCAGGTGGAACTCAACGTTGGCCATGCTGCAGAGGCTGCACATGCAGTAGAAGGCCATAAATAAGTACCTGTGTGACTACGGCACCAGGACAGGGTCAGGGGAGCTCATTTTTTTTTCACCACCCCAGTGGGGAATGATCAGGGATGCATGCACTGTCCTGTCACAATTTGAGGAGGCCACGAGGATGGTGAGCAGTGACAGTGCATGCATCAGTGACCTCTTGTCCACCCGTTGGAGCATACGCTGTGTGGAATAATGGACAGGGCACTTGAGGCAGAACAGAAGCAGGAAGAGGAGGACTTCCTTGCCTCTCAAGGCCCCCTTTATCCAGACAGAGTTCCTGCTGTCCCACTCATCACACAGGAAGAGGATAAGGAGGAGGAGGATTGAGTCAACACGTAGGTGGAGCCTGGTGCTCAGCATCAGCAGTCTTTTAAGGATGATTTACAGTCCCAAGAAACCTGTGGACTTGTACATGGCTGGGAGGAGGTGACTGCGGATCATGTTGTCCTTAGTGATCCAGAGGACTCCGGACCGAATGCCTCAGCTAACCTACGCTGCATGGCCTCCCTGATCCTGCAAAGCCTGCGGAAGGATCCTTGTATTCTTCGGATCAAGGAGAGGGACCATTACTGGCTGGCCACTCTCCTTGATCCATGGTACAAGGGTAAGGCTGTGGACCTTATCTTGCCATTGCAGAGGGAGCAGAGGATGAGACATCTCCGAGAGGCCTTGCAGAAAGGTCTGTGCAATGCGTTCCTAGAGACTGGGAGGTTACAAACTCCTGGTCCTGGACAACATGTTGCTGAGGCTTCGGTCAGTCACAGAAGGAGCAGTGGAGAAGGTGGCCATCTGACCGATGCATTCAGACAATTTTTTAGTCCGCAGCCCCATCAACCATCGCCAGCGTCTGATTTACATGGTGCAGGACAGGGGCAAGGTCAGACTTGGACACCTTGCCCACCGAAAATCCTCTGGCTTACTGGGTCTTGAGGATGGATCACTGGCCAGAGCTTGCACAGTATGCAATTGAGCTACTGGCCTGTCCTGCATCCAGCGTTCATTCGGAATGCACCTTCAGTGCTGCTGGAGGCTTTGTAACCGATCACAGGGTACGCCTGTTCACTGACTCGGTTGATTGACTGACCTTCATAAAGATGGATCAGTCTTGGATCACCACCAGCTACTGTGCACCTGAAGCTGATGTAACCAAATTATTTTTTTTGAAATGTCAGATCCCTTCCAGACTGCCTATGCTGATGCTGTGTGACTGTCCTGTTATGTTGACTGACTGTTCTCTTCCTCCTCAATGATCCTACTGATAGCTTGGAAGAACATCTTTGGTTCTGGGTGATGCCACCAGTGTCTAAGGCCCAATTTTTCATCCCCTGCTTAACAGGGGCATGTAATTACAATTTTTGATGCAATGCTTTGCAGCAGGGCTCATTCCTACACTCCAAATAGAATATATGGGAGAGGCTGCAGTGTCGTGGCACCAGCACCAGTGCCTAAGGCCCAATTTTTCAGCCCTTGTTTAACAGGGACATGTAATTACAATTTTTGATGCAATGCTTTGCAGCAAGGCTCATTCCTGCACTCCAACTAGAGTATCTGGGAGAGGTTGCAGTGTCGTGGCACGAGTGCCTAATGCCCAATTTTTCAGCCCCTGTTTAATAGGGGCATGTTATTACCATTTTTGATGCAATGCTTTGCAGCAAGGCTCATTCCTGCACTCCAACTAGAGTATCTGGGAGAGCTTGCAGTGTCGTGGCACCAGCACCAGTGCCTAAGGCCCAATTTTTCAGCACCTGTTTAACAGGTGCATGTAATTGCAATTCTTGATATAATATTTCACAACAGGGCCCGTTCCTGTGCCCACAGAGAGTATCTGTGAGGACTTGTAGTGTTGTGGCACCAGCACCACCACCACCACTACAACTACCAAAGGCCCAATTTTTCTACCACTGTTCAACAATGGCATGTAATTACAATTCCTTATATAATCATTCACAGCAGGGCGCTCCAGTGCCCACCAAGAGTCACTTTGAGGGCTTATAGTGTTGTGGCAACACCAACACCTTAGGCCCAAATTTCTACAGAGCATATAGGGCAGGCCCCTACTTTCAAACATCCAACTTAAACAAAGGTCTCCTACTTGCAAACGGACGGAGACTACAGGAAGGGAGATGAAAAAAGACAGACAGCAAAAAAATTATACAGGGTGATAACCCTTCCCTATGTTTTCCAAAAAGCTGAAAAATAGATTTTTTGACTGGAGCTACACTTTAAAAATGTACCAGTTCAAAATTACAAACAGATTCTACTACAACAAACCTACACAGTCCCTGCCTGTATACTGCTGTTCTGAGTATATAGGGTATGGGGTTCCCCTTAATATATCTGTACAAGACCCAAAGGGGCTGGTAATGGGCAGGGGGGCTACCCATGCAATTTTTCTCACTGATTTTCATCCATATTGCCGAAACCAGACATTACATTAAAACCGCAATCAGTTTTAAATGACTTTTTTTCCATTAACTGTCATTTTGTGCAGGGACTTGACGTTAAACATGTGCCACTTCACAGGCATACTATAGACACCCCTCAGGCACGATATTTAAAGGAATATTTCACTTTTTTCACTTTAATCGTCATTAAAATCAGTGCTCCCGAAAAAACTGCAGTTTTTAAAAAAAATGTTGGCATTGATCCATGTCCCCTGGGGCAGGTGCCGGGTCCCCAAACCCTTTTTAGGACAATATCTGCATATTAGCCGATCGTTTGAGTCCCATAGACTTTAATGGGGTTCTAAAATTCGTACGAATTTTCGGTCTGTTCGAAGGTTCTGGTGTGAACCGAACCGGGGGGTGTTCGGCTCTTTCCTACTCTCCATCCAATCTGACAGAGCTTGAGCTATTTTGCAAAGAAGAATGGGCTAAAATGTCACTCTCTAGATGTGCAAACCTGGTAGAGACATCCCTTAAAAGACTTGCAGCTGTAATTGCAGTGAAAGGGGGTTCTGCAAAGTATTGACACAGAGGGGCGGAATAAAAATGCATGCCACACTTTTCACATATTTATTTGTAAAAAATGTTGAAAACCATTTATCATTTTCCTTCCGCTTCACTTTTATGTGCCACTTTGTGTTGGTTTATCACAAATCTGAATAAAACACATTTACGTTTTTGGTTGTAACATGACTAAATGTGGAAAATGTCAAGGAGTATGAATACTTTTTCAAGGCACTGTAGATATGATATCATTACATATTATTATTTTCTGATTATCATCTCAAAGCACATAAAATTACATAGATAAAAGCAGGAAAAGCATCCCTCTGAGATGGAGCTGTAGACTGAAGGCTTTACTTGTTAACTAGACTGTTGGTTCTGAATCAGAAGTCCATTGAGTCCGAGAGGAAGACATTCCTTATGCCGCGTACACACGACTGGACTTTCCGGCAGACTAGGTTCGACGGAATCAGTCCGCCGGACAATCCGATCATGTGTGGGCTAATCCAATCGTTTTTCATTTAAAAAATCTGACGGACTTAGAAATAGAACATGTTTCAAATCTGTCCGACGGACTCAATTCCTGTAGGGAAAACCATTCCTCTGTATGCTGGTCCGACGGACCAAATACAACGCAAGGGAAGCTATTGGCTACTAGCTATTGAACTTCCTTTTTTAGTCCCGTCTTACGTCATCACGTTCAAAATGAAGGGACTTAGTCCGTTTGTGTGTGGCCAAGTCTGTTCGTTTGGTAGTCCGTCGGAACTCCGCTGAAAAGTCAGTCGGACCTAGTCTGCCGGAAAGTCAGAATGTGTGTATATGGTATTAGATGCACTAATTCAAAGCAAAACTGAGTTTTCAGCCATGATTGGCAATTATATTTGGTTTAAATGGTTGTTTGAGTATTGACCTGGACTGGGGATGAAAAAACTACAAGTCAACCACAATGTAGGAAACATTTTGTTAATATGAAATTTTACATTACCCCTATGTTACACAATTCCTCAATTCCTAACAGCATTGCAGCACAAAGACAGGGTTACAAAATAAATAGATAATATGCAAGTGTAGGAAATAAATCAGAATGCTTCACTGACAATATAAATTCCCCTTTTTTACTAAGATAAAATTAAAGTCATTCATTTAGTTATAGGAAAATTACAAATTTTATTCATAGAGCTTATATTAAATGTCAAATGTCAGACTAGACAGACTACATACATTAAATCAGTGTTTAAAGGACAAAAAAACCCACAAAGGACATTAATATATTACAAAGCTAGTGTATCAGTTAAAAACACCTATTACTTAAAGTGAACCTTGCAGTGAAATGCAAGGTCCATTTACACTGTCTGGGCCACCCCTCTCACAAATCACCTACAATTAGTGGGTGTAAAGTGTACCTGTAAATTAAAGTTTGCACTAACCTTACCCCTGTCTTTCATCCACAGTGCCTAGATGAGGATGACATACTGGGGTTGATTTACTAAAACTGGAGAGTGCAAAATCTGGTACAACTCTGCATAGAAACCAATCAGCATCCAGGTTTTTTTTTTAGTCAAAGCTTAATTGAACAAGCTGAAGTTAGAAGCTGATTGTCCATCATGCACAGCGGCACCAAAGCAGAAATTTAGCAAGAAAAAAAATTCTTTCAATATGCTTGAGTATATTCTCATGGGGTTTTGCCTGCTCTGCATTTCTCAGGAATATTTTGTGAAGGACAGTGATGTCACACCAAGTGATGCAGAAGATAGAAGTAAGGTAAATAATTCAAATTTTTTCTTTTTTTAGGTACTTTTTACACCTACTAACAGCAAGTGGTTTGTAAAGGGAAATGGGGCTTGGGAAATTTAAAGGGGATGTAAAGTCTCAGTTTTTCACCTTAATGCATGGACGCATCAGCAGGACTCAGGAGTACATCCACATGATTGCCTCCATGGAATGTGGCTCTTCGTGGGGGCACTCTATGCAAGGAGGAAGAAGAGGAAGTGGAGGATCAGAGCCACTCTGTGCAAAACCCTTATGACATGATTTTGACCAAAATATTAAAGTTAAAGGAGTTGTAAAGGCAGAAGTTTTTTGTTTTTTTTTAATCTTAATGCAATCTTTATCTTCAGAACAGAGGTAGATTACACTGTTTAATTTGGTAAAGCTCTTCCAATTTCTAACTTTATATAAATGACCTTGCACTTGACAAGAGGAAGGGGCCAGGAGCAGTGATGAGGGACCTGAGAAAAGGATGATCCAGGCTGCACTATCCAAATCCACTGCACAGAGCAGGTAAGTTTAATTTTTTTAATAACAAACATGAGACTTTACAATCACTGTAAGTTCCAAAGCGTATAAGGTCATTTATATAAAGTTAGAAATTGCAAGAATTTTACCAACTTAAACTGCAGAATCTACCTCTGTTCTGAAGATAAACTGTGTCTAGGTAGTAGAGAAGTCATGTAAAGCCAACTTGGGGTATTAGGACAAGCCTATCCCTTTACACTGCATGGACAAAACCCAACACTTGGCAATTGCATATGTCCACCTTTCATTTGCTCCCCCACCGCTAACTTCAGATGTCAGGTGGACAAAACTACCGTACCTGGTACTATGACAGAACTGGCCAATCAACAAACATCAATTCTGTAGGGAACAGAAGAGCAAGAGAGTTACACAAGCTACATGGTATTGAATAGGTGCTACTGGGGATGGAAGGATAATAATGAGCCTGTTGCTTTGTCTTGCATGTGCAAACTTCAGGATCATTTCAAAGCAGAACTTCACTTTAGAAGCAAAATTTCTTCTCACCCCCCCACCATTTTTGAAGGTTCTTTTTTTCTTTCACTGACTACTATTTCTGAATTTCTTGCCTAGTGAGAATTATGAATGCTCATCCTGTCCCACCTCTCTTCCCAAAACCTCCTGGGACTAGTCTGAATGATCTTGCACATGCACAGTGGGTAGCCGGCTGTGAAACAGCACAATGTCACAGCTGGTTCCCACAGTGAAGATGGTGGCACCAGGGATCTGAAGAATGGCAAAAAAAAACAGCCCAAGTGAGGACAGCTCTGGACTCTTGGACTGGTGAGTGTCTGATTCTTAAAAGTCAGCAGCTGCAGTATTATTTATTTACTTTTATTTTTTTATTTTTTTCAATGACTGCATTTTCTCTTTAAGATTTGTTATATAAACTGAGCAAGTCTGCATTTATTATACAATACATCTGATGAGCTTTAACCCTTTCACTGCCAGGTCCATATGCCATACAGACCTACAGAAGTGCCTGCAGGTGGCCAAGTCCGTACACCATACAGACCTCCTTTCTCCCTCTCCTATAGGCTCATGGTCACTTCAATGACCATAAGCTTATATCAGAATTGTTCAGCAGACTCTGCTGAAAAATCCTATAACTTTAATCAGTGAATTACAACCAGCTGATCAGAGTTATTAGCCACCACTTTCCTGCCCCCTGCCTCTCCCCCTGCCACAGCTCCCTTCCACCTAAAATTAACTTCATCCCCCTCCCCCCCAGCACTGATTACCCCCCTCCACCTGATCGGACCCCCCTGCAAAGGGATCCCCTTCAGCTATCTTTAGAAGCTGGCATTCCTCCTCTGCCACTCCCGCCAACTTCAGGTGCTCCATGGGGCTTGGGGGGGTCCAGATGTGTCCCCCACTAGTCAAATCACCCCCAATACTGGCCCCCGCACCCCAATCCATCCCTGCTTTGGCAGCATCCCTCCTTCCCCTCCCGTAGCCTGCAGATTCTGGCCACATTGATCTCCTGCGATCTTATAGGCTGGGGATCACAAGGGGAGCGGTGCACGTGTTTACCAAGCCCCCCGTATTACAGTGGACGCAAGCAGCGATCACTACAGATCGCTGCTATATGCCCCACTGACAGCTAAAAGATATTAACCAGGAGTGTTACTATGTATCGGACTGTCATTTTATGAATTAATTAGGAATTTCTATAAAGATTCCTTATTTATTCAAGTAAAGTGCTACAAAGAAAGGGACTATCTTCAGTCCCTTTCTCTGTCTCAAAAAAAGAGATATGGGCTCTGTTGTACCCCTGATATCTCATTAAAGACCCTCCTCCCGCTACCACAAAAAAAATGGTATAAAAATATATACAGTGGATATAAAAAGTCTAGAGACCCCTGATAAAATGTCAGGTTTCTGTGATGTAAAAAAAAGACAAAAAGATAAATAATTTTAAAACTTTTTCCACCTTTAATGTGACCTATAAACTGTACAACTAAGTTGAACAACAACCTGAAATCTTTTAGGTGGAGGGGAGTAAAAGTAAAAAAACTAAAATAATATGGTTGCATAAGTGTGCACATCCTTAAACTAATACTTTGTTGAAGCACCTTTTGATTTTTATTACAGCCCTCAGTCTTTTTGAGTATTAGTCTATCAGCATGGCACATATTGGTTTGGCAATATTTCCCCGATCTTCTTTGTAAAAACACTCCCAATCAGTCAGATTGCGAGGGCATCTCCTGTGCACAGCCCTCTTCAGATCACCCCGCAGATTTTCAATTGGATTCAGGTCTGGGATCTGGCTGGGCCATTCCAAAACGTTAATCTTATTTTGGTGAAGCCATTCCTTTGTTGATTAGATGTATGCTTTGGGTCATTGTCATGCTGAAAGATGAAGTTCCTCTTCATGTTCAGCTTTCTAGCAGAAGGTTTTGTGCCAATATTGAATGGTATATGGAACTATTCATAATTTCCTCTACCTTGCCTCTACCTTGCATAAGGCCCCTGTTCCAACTGAAGAAAAACAGCCCCAAAGCTTGATGCTGCCACCACCCTACTTCACTGTGGGTATGGTAATCTTTTGGTGATGTGCAGTGTTGTTTTTGCGGCAAACATATTTTTTGGAATTATGGCCAAATAGCCAATAGACCATAACATTTTCCCACATGCTTTTGGGAGACTTCAGATGTGTTTTTGCAAAGTTTAGCTTGGATGTTTCTTTTCATAAGAAAAGGCTTCCGTCTTGCCACTCTACCCCAGAGCCAAGACATATGAAGTGTACCACACGGCCAGTACTTGCCAGATATTCCTGCAGCTCCTTTAAAGTTGATGTAGGCCTCTTGGCAACCCCCCTGATCAGTTTTCTTCTCGTCTTTTCAGCAATCTTTGAGGGACTCCAGTTCTTGGTAATGTCAGTGTTGTGCCATATATTTTCCACTTGATGATGATTGTCCTCACTGTGTTCCTTGGTATATCTAATGCCTTGGAAATTCTTTTGTACCCTTCTACCAACTGTTACCTTTTAACAATGAGATGCCTCTAATACTTTGGAAGCTCTCTGCAGACCATGGCTTTTGCTCTAGTATGTGACTAAGAAAATGTCAGGAGAGTCAGGACATCTGAACCTTTTTTGGGGTTAATCAGTGGCAATTTAAATTATGGCAGGTGTGTACTGACTACTATTTAACATGAGTTTGAATGTGATTGCTTAATTCTGAACACAACTACATCCCCAGTTATAAGAGGCTGTGCACACTTATGCAAACACATTATTTTCATTTTTCATTTTTACCTCCCTTCCCGTAAAAGATTTCAGTTTGTTTTTCAGTTGAGGTGTACAGTTTATAGGTCACATTAAGGCCGGGTTCACACCGCTGCGATGCGGGAACGCCACGAATCCGCGGCGTTTTCCCGCATCGCATTACTCCCGCCGGCAGTTCACACTGCCCTATGCGGACGGCTGGGAGTGTCAATGATATGTTAATGACACCCCCAGATCCGTCCGCATATCGCAGTGCGATCTGCCGACTCGCACAGGAATCGGATCGCATGGTGTGAACCCCCATGCGATCCGATTCTGTTGCAGACCAAAAAAAAGGGTCCTGTGCGAGTTTGCTGCGGGAGCGATGCGAATTCAGCCATACTATCTGTATGGCTGAACTCGCATCGCTACGGAGATCGGATGTGATTTGCGGTGCGAATCACATCCGGATCTCCCCCCGCAGCAGTGTGAACCCAGCCTAAAGGTGTCTAATTTTTTTACATCACAGAAACCTGACATTTTAACAGAGGTGTGTAGACTTTTTATATCCACTGTATATATAACTGTAAAAAAATTTAAAAAGTTTTTTTTGGGGGGGGGGGGGGGGGGATGGGAACCCTCCCAGGTCTGCCCACACCCAGCCTCTCCACAGTGATGCCCCCCCCTCCACACTCACCCCTCCATGGCCTCTTCGGCTTATCTTCCTGGCCAACCCGATCTGCCTCCTGTCCTGATTGGCAGGGAGGAGAAGCAGGAAGACAATAGCAAATATTACTGTGCTGTTGTCACAAGTGGGTGGGTTCAGGGCGCAGTGCTCTGCACCCCAAGCCCAACCTTTTTAAAGCTAATTTGAGCCTCAAGTTGTAATCATGTGGCTTGAAACAAAAAACTCAAACAGACGTATGTCCGGCACCCCTGCGCCCTTAACGGACTGGTTGCTTCTGGTAAGACCCCTTTCACATGGAGCAGACTCATCAAGTGGGCCGATGTCAGGTCTGCATCCATTCCCCTGATGCAGAGTGGACACAGCCGCTGTTCTCATGGAGCGGTCAGATGGAAATGGACCACCTGTCCATTTCCATCCAATACCATCCGATCCAATCTGCTAGATGGATGGGGAATGTCTGTTTTTAGCAGACTGGACCCGATCAGATGCAGGATGGTGTAAACGGACACATGTTCATCATAGAGAACAATGTGTGGTCCAATTGGGCCTGCCTAAAAAACATACAGGCAGGCCCGATCGGTCTGCTTCTTTGAAAGGGACCTAAGGCCTTGTTCACTCAGTGCATACACAGCATACCTTTACAGAGATGCACAGGTGTTCCATGCATCTCTGTGCAGGCAGTCCCATTGATGTCATTTGGGATGCAGCAACTGCACAAACAGAGCAGTTGCTCCCAACTTTACACCCATATAGGTCCACATGCATGTCCGTGAGCTCACACTGCCTTCGTTTGGGGTCATGTACCCACACCCATACGGATGTCAGATTAGAAGCAGGAGCTACGCCTGTGCAGCCTTTGCATCCAAATTGACATAAATGGGACTGCCTGTACAGGGATGCACGGAACACTTTTGCATCCCTGTGTGGGTAAACATGGCCCCCCATTGGCGTATTCTTTAGTATGCCACATGCGAACAATGCTTTAGTACTAATTTAGCAGGAATTTTGTAAGTTATGTTGTGTCTCTGTGCACTATTAATGATTTTAGAGTATTTTTTTGCGAAAATATTGTTTTGATAAACATTTGTGCAACTATCGTGCTGCATTAAAAATCAGTAGCATCTTCTTTTTGTTCTACTGTCCATGTGCCATTCATACCAGCTACATTTCTAAGCATTTTGAAAAGTAAGCAAATATATAGTAAAGTAGGATTAACTGTTTGCTCCAGGACTTATCACATGTATCACAGTGCGCATGAGCCCTCTGTGCTTTTTTAGTACTGCTCCTTGGATTTTAACACACCCATGCCTACAGACTCTATCTTTACTACAAGGAGACCCCCAAAATTGATGCTAGATATGACATATTTCATACGTTGGTATCAAATAGTATGACCACAAATGTTAATATTTTGTGGATTGTGTATTGAGCTACTAGTGGGTTTCAGTAAATGAGGTCATGCTTTTCATTGCACCATTGGCTGCAGATAAAAGATTCATACTCCCCTACTGGTGCTGTCCACTTCTTGAAGCAGGCAAGTGCGTTGTACTCAGGTGTTCCCACACCATCTGTTGGCAGTTAATTTGTACTGAAGCACATAGCAAACGAGATCCAATGCCAGAATGCCCACAATTTAAATCAGGAGAAGAAGTTATCATACTCTTTGTGTCATGTAAATTTAGTATTGCAAAAAAAAAAAAAACAATAGAGACCACTGGTTCATAAAAAAAAAAATCTTTAGATCTCTAGACATAAAACATTTTTTAAACTTTCTGTAATGGTCTATTGTAATATAAAACTACAGTAAATTTGTTGCTGTCTAAAATGTGTAAGAACATACTACAATAAATAATTTCTGTGTGCTAGAGAAAAAAGACACACTGAAATATTATTCCACATTAAACATTACTAATACCACATCTCTATAAGAGCAGGTGGCTTTATGAATAGGTCTGCAGAACAGAGACTGAAATACCTTATAATTCATTACATGTTTTTCTACTTCTTACCTGTCACACTATTTCCCCAATTTAATGAGCTAAAGAATATGTTGGCACGTCATACATCAATGTTGAAAAAATTGGTATGCTTTATTTTCTTGCTGCATTATGTTAACTACATGTGTATTATACAGCCACTGGGTCTCGATTCCTGAAAAAAGTGAAACGTGTATTTAGTGAGATGACATATCAGCCGTTATGGTCTATATTCTATACTTTCAATTGGTTCCCACAGGTCACATTTGACTAGGTTTTCAGTACTATTTCCAAGCCATTTAATGCAATTTTTGTGATGTGGCCTTCCAACCAATGTAAGTGGGACCACGTGCAACCAGCTGAATGTATTGGTTTACATTTACTATCAATGTCTAAATACACCTTTATTTAACCGCTTCCCAACCACCTCACGCCGATATACGTCGGAAGAAGGGCACGTACAGGCAAAATCACGTACCTGTACATTGCCCTTTAAGAGGTGGCCACGGGAAGCTCGTGAGTCCGGCCACGAGTCCCGCGGACTCGATCACCGCAGGGATACCCCGCAATCGCCTCATGGAGAGGAAGAATGGGGAGATGCCATTGTAAACAGCATCTCCCGTTCTGCCTAGCAACAAGTGACACCAATCACTGCTCCCTGTGATTGGAACAGAGATCAGTGATGTGTAAAATATAGCCACGCCCCCCACAGTTAGCAACATGCCCCCTAGGACACACTTAACCCTTACACTGCCACCTAGTGGTAAACCCCTTCACTGCCAGTGTCATTTACAAAGGAATCAGTGCATTTGTATAGCACTGATTGCTGTATAAATGACAATGGTCCCAAAAATGTGTCAATGATGTCCAATGTGTCTGCCATAATGTCGCAGTCATGATAAAAATCGCTGATCACTGCCATTTAAAAATATATATATATATATATATATATTAATAAAAATTACATAAAATTATCACCTAATGGTTAACGCTATAACTTTTGTGCAAACCAATCAACAATCGCTTATTGCAAACATTTTTACCAAAAATATGTAGAAGAATACTTATCGGTCTAAACTGAGAAAAATATATTTTTTTTTATAGATTTTTGGGGGATATTTATTATAGCAAAAAGTAAAAAATAATGTGTTTTTTTTTTTCTAAATTGTCGCTCTTTTTTTTTGTTTGTTTATAGCGCAAAAAATAAAAACCGCAGGGGTGATCAAAAACCACCAAAAGAAAGGTCTATTTGTGGGAAAAAATGGACGTAAATTTTGTTTGGGTACAATGTTGCATGTCTGCGCAATTGTCAGTTAAAGCGACGCAGTGCCAAATCGCAAAAAGTGCTCTGGTAAGGAAGGGGGTAAATTATTCCAGGGCTGAAGTGATTAGCAAAAATTAAAGTGACCTGTAGCCAGCCTGTGGATATTCATGTATTAACATATACTGTTTAAGCAGGAAACAAACCCTCAATGGCCATCTTCATATCATTCTTAACCACTTGCTTACTGGGCACTTAAACCCCCCTCAGTCCCAGACCAATTTTCAGCTTTCAGCGCTGATGCACTTTGAATGACAATTGCGCGGGCATACAACACTGTACCCAAATTAAATTTTTATCATTTTTTTCCCACAAATAGAGCTTTCTTTTGGTGGTATTTAGTTACAGCTCGGAGTTTTATTTTTTGCTAAACAAACAAAAAAAGATGCAAAAAACAAAAAAAAAAAATCATGTTTTAATAGTTTGTTATAAAATTTTGCAAACGGGTCATTTTTCTCCTTCATTGAAGTGCGCTGATAAGGCGGCACTGATAGGCTGCATTGGTGGGCACTGATGGGCTGCATTGGTGGGCACTGATAGGCTGCATTGGTGGGCACTGATAGGCTGCACTGGTGGGCACTGATAGGCATAGTTAAGGCGGCACTAATAGGCACAGATAAGGCGGCACCGATGGGCACAGATAAGGCGGCACTGATGGGCAAAGATGGGCACAGATAAGATGGCACGGATGGGTGGCACGGATAAGTGGCACGGATGGGTGGCACGGATGGGCACTGATAGGTACCACAGATAGATGGGACTGATGGGCACTGATAGGTGGCACTGATAGGTGGCTCTGATAGGTGGCACTGCTGGGCACTGATGGGCGGCACTGCTGGGCACTGATGGGCGGCACTGCTGGGCACTGATGGGCGGCACTGGGGTGCAGCACCTTTGAGGCAGATTGGGTGGCACTGTGGGTGGCACTGTGGGTGGCACTGTGGGGTGGCACTGTGGGTGGCACTGTGGGTGGCACTGTGGGTGGCACTGTGGGCACTATGGGCACAGACGGGGGGCACTTACTTTTACTTTTAGTTCTACTTCAGGATGGCACTGCGGGAGGCAGGTGGGCACTGGCAGGTGGCATGTGGTGCCTTGCATTGCTGCCCGTGATCAGGACTGATGTCAGCGCGAGGAGGAATAATAGCCGATTACCGGCTCCGTTCTATCACATGATCAGCTGTCATTGGCTGACAGCTGATCACGTGATAAGGGGTCGGGATCGACCCCTTACACGGATCGGTGATCAGGCGAGTCTCACGGACTCGCCGATCACAGAGCGCGCCGCGCGCGCCCCTCAGGGGGCGCGCAGGCCGCTCATAACCGGGACGACGTCAATAGACGTAGTCCCGGAAATCTAGGTCCGCGCTAATGCCGTCATTCGGCAATAGCGCGGATCCCAAGTGGTTAAAGTGTCAACTAGAAGGTATTTTAGTTATTCTTTCAGCAGCACTGCTTACCCTGCTCACCCTCCAAGCAGGTGATCTGAAAGGGGAGATCAGAGTTAGCAGAGCTGTAACCTTTTAGGATGAGTTGCTCTACAGCACCTGCAACTACACAGGTCAGTGAGTTATTTTTTAAAAGCTCATATACTGCTTGATAAAAGAATATAGTACTTCAAAGCCAATAGCCTGACTACAGGGGGATCTGTAATTAGGAATGCATCATTATTTTCTCTAAACTTCATTGTTGTTTTTTCTAAGAAAAAAAATGAAAACTGGTATGTCAGTGGATGTATTTTTATGCACTGCAGTGGGCAGGCTTTTTAACACATTTACACTCATATGTTTTTTTTGTTTTTTTTTTAATAGCAAGGCATTTATCTTAAATGAGAAGCTATACTATTATTTTGGGGGACCCTATCTAGGATAAGGGTCTGGTGTGGATTTTATTTAGTTTTTGTGCATAGAACCTTCCTTAGAAGTCAATGCCAGATCCTTATCCAGGTGATGGAGTCTGGGTGACCAGGAAAGAAGGGGGCAGCAAGGGTTCTGAACCTGCCCTCCTGAAGCATACCAGGCCACATACCCTATAGAAGTAAAAAAAAAAGATGAAAGGTGTTGTTCTGCAAAAAAAATCCATATCAGAACTTTATCTAACTTAGGTGTCTGTTATGAGTTTTTCAAAGGAGGATTCAATGAAAAAAATGGCGTGGGGGCCTCGCTAAAATCTATCCCAGGCCTTTATCCTTGAAGGGGGACCCATGCAAAAAATCCATATGAGACCATTATCTTAGATAAGGCTCTTGTATAGATATTATAGATTTTTAAGGGGGATTCTACGCAAAAAAATGGTGAGAGGTCACCCTCAAAATCCATACCAGACTCTTCTCCAGTTATACAGCCTGGGTGGCCAGGAAATAGGGATGGACTTTATATTCGAGTCGAACATGAGTTTGCTGAACTAAATATGGGAAACATGCGCCCCTTTACAGGCATACTATAGACACCCCCCAGGTACAAAATTTAAAGGAATATTACACTTTTATTGTTTCACTTTAAGCATTATTAAAATCACTGCTACCAGAAAAACTGAAGTTTTTAACACTTTTTTTTGCATTGATACATGTCCCCTGGTGCAGGACCCAGGTCCCCAAACACTTTTTATGACAATACCATGCATATAAGCCTTTAAAATAAGCACTTTTGATTTCTCCCATAGACTTTTAAAGGGTGTTTTGAATTTGCCGCGAACACCCAAAATTGTTCGAACAGCCAATGTTCGAGTCAAACTCATGTTCGACTCGAACATAAAGCCCATCCCTAGTCCTAATCTTGGCCCTGATCTTGGTCCTGATCCCATTCTTTTGGGAGGGACGGTTTCCTCTGTGGACTCGGACTCTGATTCACTATCCTTCACTGGCTCATTTTCCAAACCAGAATCGGATGATGGGAGCTTTCCACTGCTCTCATCATCTGACATGGTAAGAATGGCGGCTCTCTGCCTGGGACATATAGACAACGTTGGTCTGTGAAGAGGAAAAGGCCTCTGAAGAGCTAAAACATATCCTTTCATTGACATCTTGCACCTGTAGTCTTATTGAGCGCCGCAAACCCCAAGATATATTCAGAAGACCTTCCACCACAAGTTCTCCACCCTCCTGACAGGACATAAATAAATGCACGATTGAAAATTTTAAATGTGGATAATTGGCCAGATTGCCAGGGAGACGCCAGAAAGTGACACAGGGGCTTAACACTGTGAAGGCTGGTTTCCCCCAGTAGGGGTAAGGATCTGGTGAGCGCAATATAATTTATTTACACCAAAGCGCACCGGTGATTCTCTTTGGACATTTGCACAAGGCACCACTTGGAAATTACATATTTGCTATGAACTGTTTGGCATATCCTAAAGGACTTGTTGGCACTTTATATCTATAGGATAATAGGATTGGACTTGATTTTTTCATTTCAGATTTCAGCACAATTGATTTGTTCACGTTTTTTTTTTCTTTCTCACAATTTCATTTTTTCTGACACCGATGATAATCGGCTAGATAATTGCATGGATATATATTGATACACATTGTAAATTTAAAGGTATAGCGCCAACTCTACCTGATTTCTTTTTCTACGTTTATCAGCCCCACTCATTCTTGGGACTGGGAGGGGTATACCAAGTAAAGGCAGCTCTTACCTTAAAAATTTACTTAAAATTAATCCACCTAGCACTATTCCATAGCGCAATCTCTCTATTTTTTTTAAGAATGGCATACCAGCTCTCCCACCTTTTTTTCACAGATCCCCCCTCCCAGCTTTCTCACAAATCCCCCCCCCCCCACAAAAATTTCTCTCACCTGTTCAGAGATTGTCCTCCTCCCCCACAGCTCTCTTTCACCTCTTGCAGAATGCAGCCATCATGGTTCTGTTAGCTGTACCTGGATTTTTTTCAACACAGTGATGTTCTTGCAGCTCTGCCTCTTAGGAATGTAGCACAGAGTAGAGGAGTTTCACAGCAGTTCACTTTGCTCCATGCTAAACAGTTGTAACAGGTTTCAGGTGGAGAAACAAGAGACCTCCTCAAGCCCCATATTTACAAACAATGTGGGTGATTGCAGAGTCGAGACCCGGGACATCCATCTGTAAACATCCAGCATCATGTGCCTGCTGACACTAGGTCACAGAAGCTGGTGGAGGAAGTGAGTCCTCTACTAGCTTCTGTGTTACGTGACAAGAGGGAGAGGACAGGGCTGCCGGAGGTGGCGGAACTCCGTTCCAGCATGTTCCGGCAGAAAAAAGCCCTGTGTATAAGCAGTCTTTGATACATGTTAGTAGCCTATTACAGTCTTTTGCAAAATACGAGTAGTTCCTGTAAGCTATAAATAGTCATAATGAATTGCAGGTAGGGTCAGCTATCCTGCTAATTAACCACTTGCCGACCGCCTCCCGCCGATATACATCGGCAGAAGGGCTCGTACAGGCAAACGAACGTACCTGTACATGGCCCTTTAAGAGGTAACCAGCGGGTACGTGCCCGCCGTGGCAAGCTCCATGAGTCGGGTCACGGGTCCCGCGGACTTGATCACTGCGGGGATACCCGCAATCGCCTCACGGAGAGGAAGAACTGGGAGATGTTAATGTAGACAAGCATCTCCCTGTTCTTCCTAGTGACAGTGTCACTGATCTCTGCTCCCTGTGATCGGGAGCAGAGATCAGTGACATGTCACACATAGCCACGCCCCTCACAGTTGGAAACACTCCCCAGGACACACTTAACCTCTACACTGCCCCCTAGTGGTTAACCCATTCACTGCCAGTGTAATTTACACAGGAATCAGTGCATTTGTATAGCACTAATTGCTGTTTAAATGACAATGGTCCCAAAAATGTGTAAAATATTTCCGATGTTTCCACCATAATGTAGCAGTCATGATAAAAATCGCTGATCACTGCCATTACTAGTAAAAAAAAAATTAATTAGTAAAATGAATAAAAATGCCATAAAACTATCCCCTATTTTGTAAACGCTATAACCGTTGCGCAAACCAATCAATAAACACTTATTGTGATTTTTTTTTTACCAAAAAATATGTAGAAGAATACATATAAGCCTAAACTGAGGGAAAAAATATATTTTTTATTTATTTTGGGGGATATTTATTATACCAAAATGTTCTTTTTTTGTTTATAGCGCAAAAAATAAAAACCACAGGGGTGATCAAATACCATAAAAAGAAATCTCTATTTGTGGGAAAAAAGGACGTGAATTTTGTTTGGGAGCCACGTCGCACGGCCACGCAATTGTCAGTTAAAGCGACACAGTGTCGAATTGCAGAGTGTGTTCTGGTCAGGAAGGGGGTAAATCCTTCCAGGGCTGAAGTGGTTAAAGCTTAATAAAATCATTTATGACAAAAGAAAAATAACACTTTACTGAGACTGGCCTTACTTTCTATACAGACTTAGAATAAGCTTTACCTCTCGGACCATGTTAATCGAATCATGCACCTTATAGTAAGCCATATGTTCCCTCAGCAATCCCTGCTTTATGGTCAGCCCCCCTTCCCACTTTCTCTGAAGAGCCCTAGGTCTTTAGTCTGACCCTGCCTGCAGGCATGTGTGACCTTTAGGTGACTGCTTTTTATACCAGATAACAGCTTTATTTTCACTTTAACCATTTGCTGTCCAAGCTATAACCAAATGACGGCCACAGCAGGGACCTGAATTTCCAGGAGGCAGTCATATGACAGCCTCCCCTTTGCACGCTCCCTGCGCTCGCCCTGCAGGGAGCGCGCAGCATGCACTGTGATCACCCAGTAACTGAGACTCAGGTGATCACAGATCCCAGTAAGGGGCCGGCCCCTACCACATGATCAGATGTCAGCCAATGATGCAAACAAAAGCTTGGTAACCGGTTTTCTTTCTCCTCACACTAACAGCATGAGGAGAAAAAAACAGCCAATCACCGGCTTATCTGCAAGGGACATCGGTCCCGAAGAGGAAAAGACAATTATGCCTCATCTGTGCGCACCAGTACCCCCTGCCAGTGCCACCTGCCATTGCCACCTGCCAGTGCCCACCAGTGCCACCTATCAATGCCCATGAGTGCCACCTATCAATGCCCACAAGGGCCACCTATAAATGCCCACCAGTGGTGCCAATCAGTGCCACCTAGCAGTGCTGCCTATCAGTGTAACTGATCAGTGCCCATCACTGTCACCCCTCAGTGCCCATCACTGTCACCCCTCAGTGCCCATCACTGCCACCTATTGGTGCCCATCAGTGTCGCCTCATCAGCGTACATCAATGAAGGAGAAAAATTACCTGTTTGCAAAATTTTATAACAAAATATTAAACAAAAACTTTTTCTTAAATTCGTTTTTTTTTTAAATGTTAACAAAAAATAAAAACCGCAGAGGTGATCAAATACCACCAAAAGAAAGCTCTATTCATGGGGAAAAAATTATAAAAATTTCATTTGGGTACAGTGTAGCATGACCACGCAATTATCATGCAAACTGCATCAGCGATGAAAGCTGAAAATTGGCCTGGACAGGAGGGGGGTTTTAAGTGCCCAGTAAGCAAGTAGTTAAAGCACAAAAAGTATTCATTTTTACTAAAATAATGCATGATACAAGGGGCACAGCTTGTGAAAAAAAGGTGTCATCATCCAGGTATGCCAAGAGTGAAAATTACTAAAACCCTTTTCACATTGGGGCCATGGCTGCATCAGCGCTAAAGCACTGCTCGTTTTAGCGGCACTTTAGTGCTGTTTAAGCTACGTTTTTCAGCCGCTAGCGGGGGCTTTTAACCCCAAAGATGGGGTTAAAAGCGCCCGTGTTGTGGCACTTCCAAATCTCCTAAAAAGTGATTTGGAGGGCCTTTTTCAATGGGCAGGAAGTTTTAGGAGTGCTAAATACAGCGCTCCCAAACCGCCCCAAAGATACTACTTGCAGGACTTTTCCTAATGTCCCATAAGCGCACTGCCCCAGTGTGAACAGTCCCACTGAAATGAATGAGAGGCGGATTTCAGGTGCTTTACAGTCTCTATTTCTACCTCTAAAACACCTGAAATCCGCCTCAGTGTGAAAGGGGTCTTAACACTAAAGTGCCTCTTGTTTAAGCTGTGCTTTAGCGCTGTGTAAGTGGTGCTTTTTGGCCGCTAGCAGGGTGCTTTTAACCCCAAAGAAGGGGTTAAAAGCTCCCGTGTTTCAGGGCTTCCGAAGCGCTTTTAAGGCACTTTGGAAGTGCTGCCCATTCATTTCACTGGGCAGGACATTTTGGGAGCACTAAATATAGAGCTCCCTACCCCCCCCCCCCCCCCGAAGATGCTGCTTGCAGGACTTTTCCTAATACCTCACAAGCGCACCACCCCAGTGTGAAAAGTCACATGGAAATGAATGGGAGGCAGTTTTCAGGCGCTTTACAGGTGGTATTTCTAGTGCTAAAACACCTGCAAACAGTGTAAAAGGGGACTAAATAAAGGGGGTTATTTACTAAAGGCAAATCTACTTTGCACTGAAAGTGCACTTGGAAGTGCAGTCGCTGTAGATCCGAGGGGGATATGCAAGGAAAATAAAAAACAGCATTTTAGCTTGCACATGATTGGATGATAAAAATCAGTAGAGCTTCCCCTCATTTCAGATCTACCCCTTAGATTTGGAGCGACTGCACCTCCAAGTGCACTTGCAGTGCGAAGTGGATTTTCCTTTCGTAAATAACCCCCAAAATGTTGTTTACATTTTGATAAGAATTTAGATATCATCCAGAAACTGATAAAGCTATGTACGTGTTTCGTCATACACCCATACAAATTGTGTGAGGGAATGTAACATTTACATCTTATTTCTATGCATTACTCTGTTAGTCGGATGGATTATCATCTTGTAAAATGCCATGAGTTTGATTTGTTGACAAATTCTTATGCTCTGTTGTAATCTTATTTGACTTCTTTAATTATATACCACAATTAGAAATAATTATAGAATCATCTCAGTAATCATTGTTTTCAGGCAGATCAGTCTGTCATAAGGAATATCAATGCTTGTTTCTGTTTTAGCTTGCCAACACCTGAGGAGAATATGAAATGATATGCTGACAGGTACAGTAAGTTTTAAGAAAATCATTTCATGTAACAGAATCATTATACAGAAACAAGTACGTGTCTATTAGAACAGTTTATACTCCAACACAAATTTGCTCAACTATCTGCAGCAATTTATTCTACCTTTTTAAGAGTTTTTAAATATATATTCTACAAGATCAGTTCATGGACAGATTTGCAGCATTCGTCTTGGATGTGAGATCCACGTGCGACTGTGTTATCTGGAGGCATGGCAAACTGTCTGCCACATATCTTCATATATTTGCATTCAATTTATTATCCATTTTTACACTTTTTTTTTTTTAAATGAAACAGGAACTCATTTAAGACCTGAGGCACATTTTAAACTATTTCTGTATGCCAGAGGGAGGATTTTAAAAAAAGCAGCTGAAGGTGAATAGTAAGTACCCCATCATTTTGCAACATGTACAACACCCCTATTCTGTGTGACCTATATGTGCAAAATTATTGAAAGTAGCCCTAAAGTTAGAACTGCAAAGTGCTAATAGCATCCAATCATATATGGTTCAGCATGATCTATAAAAAAAGCAAAATTTGATAGGCGTTTGCTATTGGAAATTGCAATTAAGTTCTCTATAATGGTTGCAGAAAATGAACTGTATCCAGAGAGAAAATACCAAGAAATAACAACTGAAAAATGAAACTACCCACCAACAAATAAACTTTACATCAATGCAAAGTGACTGCCAAATACAATACGAAGAAACAACTTACAAGGCAAATGCAAGGCAAAGTCAGATTGAAGGCAAGAAAATAAGACTAAACATTAGGAAGCTGGAAACATGGGGTGCCAGAGCACAGCACAGTAGGATGACAAAATGCTGAGAAATCTAACTGAGCAGAAAAGGGATAAATAGCCTGCCAGCAACCAGACACAAGTAGAGAATAATTGTGTGACAGTGAGGAGACACCTTCTGGTGGATAATAGAAGTTCCTGTTGACCAATACTATGATACAGTATCAACAGCAGATGAAGGTAAACAAAAGATCCTTATTCTGCCATATTAGAGGAATGTGAATGTATTTAATAAGCAATGGTTGGCTGTGTTTATTGTCATATTCCTTTGGCTCTTGTGTTCTGCATTTGGGAATATATATTATTTCTGCAGACCATTTTCTGCCACCTGTGTATTGGCCCCTTTTGGAATAGCATGTGCCAGGTACATTACTAGCCACAAGAATAGAAAGATGCAGCACTGTAAATCCTGGCAAACACTGCAAGTTTTGTTTTCATATGCGTTGAAAAAAACTGACAGATCGCCATACCAGCACTAGCGATGTTTCTGCAGAAATCTTCCCCACTGTGCTATTTTATTCTGACCAGGGGCGGACTGACCATTCGGCCACTCGGGCACTGCCCGGGGGCCCCATCAGGGTTGCCAGCCTCAGTAAAACCAGGGACAGTATGTAAAAATCTGTGTTTTTTTTTTAATCTGTCTCTGAAATGTCCCTTACCGACATCCTTTTGGTCTAAAAATCCTGAGATTATAGCTGCCCCACCTCTTCAGTACCTTCTCAGCCAACAGAAACATGTCTGTGTATACTGTGTGTACATGTATGTGTATACTGTGTGATTGTATACTGTGTGGCCCCATAATCTCTGATTGCCTGTGGGCCCCATAATCTCCTATTGCTTGGGAGCCCCATGAGTTGTCAGTCCGCCCCTGATTCTGACAGAATACACTGCTGTGCTGTGTACAGATTTTTAGGCAGTGTGTACCCAGCTTTATTGTACTTCACTAAGTAAAGCATATCTTGTAAACACCCTGTTACTATTCCAAATGTAAATCTAGAAAATAGAACTTTCTGATAGGGAAAAGAAAGCCCATAGGTGAACTTATTGTAAACTATATCTGGTGCTTCTTTACTATCCAATCATAGACTTGATCAAGCTGTATCGCTTTCACTTGTATAGATCTGCTGCCCTCTACAGTTAGCTGCTAATATTATAATGTTATATATAGGTATGTATTAGCAGTTTCTGTCTCTGGGAGGCTGGCTTTAAAACCCCTGAAGGAGGATGTGGAGAAAATCTCAGCCACGTGTCCTGTCCATTCTGATAAATCCAGGCAAGAAGGGGCTATTTTGCTAGTATTCCTATGTTCTTACAATCTAACTGCAGCTGCCCGTATTTTATTGAGTGTGTAGCAGACCCCTTGTTACAGACAGAGTATCTCTGTAATATTGTTAATATCTTACATGTGAGGTGCCAGCTAGCTAGGTCTGTGCTACTGTATGTATGTGGTCACCTTGCATTATATTAGGTGAACAAGTTTATTGCAATAGAGTTTATATACAGCTCCTATTATTTTA
The DNA here is from genome assembly GCF_037356315.1 of Lithobates pipiens. Taxonomy (NCBI): domain Eukaryota; kingdom Metazoa; phylum Chordata; class Amphibia; order Anura; family Ranidae; genus Lithobates; species Lithobates pipiens. The sequence goes on from NW_027507764.1 coordinate 384,551,765, forward strand.
GTTAACATATTCCTTCTGGTCTTGGATTCTAAAGCTAGTTTTAGCTTGGGGTTTAATAACGAGCATGGGCTAGAGCCAGGTTAGGCATCCGAGGACCACTTCTGGTAGTTAGAGGTCTGTGAGATCGAATGACAGATTAGAAACTACTAGGGACTAAAAGGTAGGGTAGCTAGGCATATCTCAGTTCTAGTGGCACACCAGCGTTTCTGCCAATGAGAAGCTGCATTCCAAGCTGGTTGAAAAACAGTAGGAGGATCTCCCAATCACTGCTGATTTTGTCTTCAGGTCTCTAACACAAAGGTCGATGCCACATCCCAGTCATCTGCAGGGGCTCCTGCAATTAAACTTTGCTACAAAATTAATAAAAAAAAAGTAAGTAAAGGAAGCCGACAGTGAAGACTTCAGGCTCCACAGCCAGATTACTAGTGCACATGCACGAGTCACGCTGTGCTTTCTGAATGTTCCCGTCATCTTCTGGGACCTGTGATGTGTCCCAGAAGACATCGGGGGAAGGAGGAGGAGCCGGAAATGTTATATATCACCGATAAGCGATCTTACCTGGAAGTGGGAGCGGGTACGTGTCAAAACCAGGTACTCGCTCCCCCATTCTCTGCAAAAAGTGGCAGTGGGGGGAGGGTGCGAACAAGAAAGCTTGCCCTTTTGGGTGAAGCTCCGCTTTAACAACTATTTATACCCAGGGTATATATGCACAAATGCAGCAGGACTCCTATCGAGCCCTTTTGCTCATACCACCTGTTTGTACATTGCATTTATGTACTATTAAGCTTTTCCTATATAATGCTTGCATATATGCTTACTCCCTCTGATCCCAATTATTTTGATTAGATTCTGGTTAACTTCCTGGGAAGGGAAACTCCTCTAGGTTGAGGCCTACTCTTCCACGTAGTCAATTTTCTCTTGTTTATATACAGGTTTAGTGGAGTATCCTGTCCACACATCCCCAGTACCTAATGTGTATATTTTATTCTTTTTTTTAATCAACCTAAAAGCCCTAATTACTTACCTAAAATTCTAGCCTCGTGTCAGGCCAGGTCCCAGATCTTCTTTTTTCTTTTAGTCTGTAGCATGGAAGGAACCGGTCTGCAGTGCCCTTGTCACTTCCTGGTAAAGAGGAATTGCTCAATGGTTGACACAATTGTCCACCACAGGGTAATGTCATGAGGATAATTTGGCAGCACATTCAGATCCCTTTTTCTGGGTTTTTGGGTCTTTTAAAAAATCCTTTAGATTGGGTGGGTGACGGTGGAATAGTAACAGGGTGTTTTTTTTAAGTAGATATGCTTTAAGGTTACATTAGAAGCACTTTTTGGTGATAATATTTTCTTGATGTAATTTTATCTCATGATAGTTTTATTTCAGAATTTTCCATAAATTGTACTTGTAGTATGTAAAAAATGTGTGCTTTATCACAGGAAATGGACATTTAAATGTTTAAATCTTATTTTTCTATTGATTGAATATGATCAAATAGCTGATTTTCCTACTCTCCTTAATAGATATTTCATGAAAATTTACAATAATTACCAACCTGAAAATAAAAGGACTGATAATTTGGTGTATTAATTTTTTCACATGCAGAATGGCCAAAATAATGTGTGTGAGGGGGCATAGTTTGGCATGCAACGTGCATGGCCACATAACTCTGGAGTTCCTCAGGTCTTCGCGAAACATTGCTACCAAACGAGCACTCAAACATCATGGGTAAATTCTACAGGGCTGCCCAACAGACCTCTCCACAAACTTGCAAATTATTTCCTGATGCCTAGATGGAGCAAACAAAGCGGAAACAAAAGAGACCAGGCAATCTTGACACTGCAAAGAACCATCCATCAACATACTATACATCATAGATGCTGGATATCAATAGATGACACAAAGATCTAGATAAGAGGTGCTTCTGAAAATCCTGCAATGATCGTCCCTGACCAACTGAATCAGCTGTACAATCAAACTTTAAAAACTCATTGGACAGACTGCCAGAATCTCCAATCGAGATTAACTGCATCCACTGGGCTCTCAGGCCCAGAGAAACAACTAATAACCCTGTTAGCAAGAATAACATGGATGTGATTATTAGTCCCTCTGTATGCTTAGGTTGGAAGCAGGTATAAGTCAATGGTCCTATGTCCTGTACACTATTTGGTGAGAACCTGTTTATGGATATTATTCAATTGTTCTAACAAGAGGGTCAAATGCCTCACTACTGTGTCATGTTTTGTTTTTTGTTTTTTTTGTTTTTTTTAGATATACTGTACATATAAACCTCCACTCCCTATATGTTAACCCCAGAAGTACCCTCCATCTAGGCATGTTCTTAAATCCTATACCTACCTTCAAATCTAAATTATTGAATGTATTCTTGCTTCCTCCTTACACTTTACTTTCCTTGAGGGTGGGCAAGCTTGAGTGTGATACGCTTACTACTCTCACAAAGCCTGTTTGTTCTGTCTATGTCTTAAGCCATCAGGCCTGGATACCGGGTTTAACTGTAAGACCTTGTACCCCGAGGACTCATCCTTGGCTACCTACCCAAAGGGTTTTCCAAAAGCCCCATACACACTATCAGTTTTTCTGCTGAGTTTTTCCTTCAGGTTTACCAAAACCATGTAGTGCAAGAGCCTGCCTGATTGCATACAAATTGAAACTCCTAAGGTTTGACCTCATATTATATGGTTTTGGTAAATCTGAAGGAAAAACTCAGCAGAAAAACTGATAGTGTGTATGGGGCTTTACTCAACCTTTTACACCTAACATTTTCTTTCCCACCCATCTACTTTCTCTAGCTTCTAACTCTAATCTCTCAGAAAGATACATTTCTTCTACTTTCTTCTCCTCACCCCTTTTCTTACATTTTTCTCCTCACCACCCCCAACCTATTTTGCTTTTTCTTGCTCCCTCCTATTTTTTCTGACCAGCTATCTTTTTTTTTAGCAGTATAGCCATGCTCCTGCATTCCCTGATTGGATTCACCAACATAAATGTTAAATCCTCTATAACATAGAGACATGATGGAACATAGGGGGTTATTTATGAAAGACAAATCCACTTTGTACTACAAGTGTACTTGGAAGTGCAGTCGCTGTAGATCTGAGGGGAAGATCTGAAATGAGGGAAAAATTAGCTGATTTTATCATCCAGTCATGTGCAAGCTAAAATTATGTTTTTTATTTTCCTTGCATGTCCCCCTCAGATCTACAGCGACTGCACTTCAAAGTGAACTTGCAGTGTACTTGCAGTGCAAAGTGGATTTGCCTTTTGTAAATAATCCGCATAGTGTCCATAAATGTTAAAGGAAATAATGTTCAGGAAAAGATGCACTCTTCTGCAGAAAGAAAAAAAAATGTAACTGATGCTCTTAAAAAAACACATTTTAGAACAGATCAGACTCCAAAATTGACCAACTCCTACTCCCCACCAGTGTATCATGCTACCAACCCCTCTTCCAAATGAATGGGAGTCTCTACGTACTTAGTAATCCTACCAGTTTTAAACCTCAATAAGAACTTAAAGAACCAGAGGGTAGATTTTTATTCCTAAAAGGTTTGATAGGCTTTACTCAACTTACACTTGCTAATGTATATCTACCTGATGTAAATCAAGTCTGCTTTTCAGAAAATTCCCTGCTAGAACTTCAAACTCTCTCTAGGACTGAAACTAGACTCCTCAGAAGGGAAATCCTCTTTCCCCTATTGGGAACACATCAAGAAGCTACTACAAGAATTACACCTCGTAGACTCAAGGAGAACATTTCATCCAGGAGAAAAGGATTAAACTATATTTTACTTCCCTCATAACAAATACAAATGTATAATAATCTCTCAAGATGGTCTTCCATTCCTCAAAAAGGCAACAGTTAATGCTCAAACGTTTTCAGATCACACCTCAATTTCAATTCTTTTGTCATTAAACCAAACACTTACATTACCAAAAACATGCAGACTTGATGCAACCTTATTATCATCAGAGCAAGCATCCTTAAAGCGGAGTTCCATCCAAAAGTGGAACTTCCGCTTATCTGAATCCTCCCCCCTCCAGTGCCACATTTGGCACCTTTCGGGGGGGGGGGGGGAGTGGGTACTTGTTTTTTACAGGCACCCTTTTCCCATTTGCGGGAGACCAGATCACGGCAAGTTACGTCAGCAGCTCAGCCCTCCTCCCTCTCCTTTTGCCGGGCCAGTGAGAGAGCACTGCCCGGCAGAAGGGGAGGGAGGAGGGCGTAAAGCCGAAAGGCTACAATGCCATGGCGGCGACAGCACGCGACCAGCCGATGTAAACATCAGCTGTGGTGCCGACATCGCTGGACTCCAGGACAGGTAAGTGTCCTAATGTTAAAAGTCAGCAGCTAGTATGTGTAGCTGTTGACTTTTCATTTTTAAAGGGGCATGCAGAACTCCACTTTAAGCAGCCTTAAGAAAGATTGTACTAAAAAAAGTTAAATGTATATTAGACAGTAGGTCTAAACTTGAGTCTGTAAATAAAAACTCGCTAGCATGTAAACATTTTCATCAGTCGCAAACTGTCATAAACAGGTGTGACCATAACTGTGTGGACTGCAACAGAGGGAACCAAACACATGTAAAGTGAAACAATGTAGTTTATTAAGATTAGTGAATATAGATATAAAAACACCCTCCAATACAACACAGTGTACAACAATCCAACAACCAGACAGTAACCCACAAACAACAACAGTCAACAGGTATGTACAATAGATGGGGAGTACAAGAATCGTAATCGTAGCCAGGCCAAGGTCATAAACGGGAGATCAGCAGATGAGGGCAAGAAGCCAGACAGGACAGGGAGACGTTGGAAGGGATCAGGCTGCAGGGCAGGGGTACAGGAATATAGGAACACAGGATAGACAGGAACAGGTACAAATACAGGCCAGGGCTCAAGGACAGTACCAAGGCAAGTTTGTGTGAGTGCTTGCCGGGTATAAGTACACATCTCCTGCAATTAGCCTCAGGTGACGCCTAGATAGAGATAATGTCGGCTTCACACTGCCAGGAGACACCCGCTGGTGGACACCAGTACTGCGGCCCAAAGATCAGACAGTGCCACCAGCAGGTGAAACCTTTCCTGACAGTTCCAGACTGCCAGTAGACACCTGCTGGTCGACATCAGTACTGCGGGGAAAAGGTCTGACAGTGCCACCAGCAGGTGAAACCTTTCCTGACAGTACCCCCCTCCAAGGAACGGCCTCCGGACGCTCCAACTAGCGCATCTGTAAAAAGTCCATGGCATCAAGTTGGGCATTGGGCAGAGGCATATCAAGCTGAGTATGTAAAAAGTCCAAGGCATCAAGCCGGGCAGTGGACAGAGGCACACCAAGCTGGACATGTAAAAAGTCCATTGCCTTGAGCTGGGCAACGGACAGATGCACATCAAGCTGGGCAGTGGTACATCAAACTGGGCAGTGGCACACCAAGCTGGACAGCGGGCACAGACACATTGAGCTGGGCAGCGGGCAGAGACACATTGAGCTGGGCAGCGGGCACTTTAAGCTGAACAGCATGCACATCAAGCTTGGCAGCGGCCCATGGCACATCAAGCTGGGCAGTGGCACATCAAGCTGGGCAAAAGGCACATCAAGCTGGGCAGCAGGTAGCGGCACATAAAGCTTGACAGCGGGCACAGACACATCGAGCTGGGCAGCTGGCATAGACAGATGAAGCTGGGCAGCAGGCACTTTAAGCTGAGCAGTGGGCACATAAAACTGGGCAGCAGGCACATCAAGCTGGACAACAGGCACATCAAGCTGGGCAGCAGGCACATCAAGCTGAGCAGCGGGCACTTTAAGCTGGGCAGTGGACAAAGGCACATCAAGCGTAGCAGCGGACAGAGGTACATCAGGCTTTGCAGCGGACAGAGGCACATCAGGCTGGGCAGCAGACAGGGGTACATCAGGCTGGGCAGCGGACAGAGGCACATCAGTCTTGGCAGCAGACAGAGGCACATCAGTCTGGGCAGCGGACAGAGGCACATCAGGCTGGGCAGCGAACAGAGGCACATCAGGCTGGGCAGCAGAGAGAGGCACATGAGGCTGGGCAGCAGACAGGAGCACATCACGCTGGGCAGCAGACAAAGGCACATCATGCTGGGCAGCGGGCAGAAGCACATCAGGCTGGGCAGCAAGCTCTAGGTCATCTGGCTAGGTAGCAGGCTCCGGGTCATCAGACTGGGCAGCAGGCTCCGGGTCATCAGACTGGGCAGCAGGCTCCGGGTCATCAGGCTGAGCAGCAAGCTCTGGGTCCTCGGGCTGGGCAGCAGGCTCCGGGTCGTCTGGCTGGGCAGCAGGTTCTGGGTCATCTGGCTGGGCAGCAGGCTCCGGGTCATCTGGCTGGGCAGCAGGCTCCGGGTCATCTGGCTGGGCAGCAGGCTCTGGGTCATCTGGCTGGGCAGCAGGCTCCGGGTCATCTGGCTGGGCAGCAGGCTCTGGGTCATAGGGCTGGGCAGCAGGCTCTGGGTCGAAACAGGCACCCAGTTGGAACATCCGCCTTTTTCAAATGTAAAAGAATCGATGTAAAAAAAAGAAAACCTTGCAGGTGTAGAACAGCAGGATATTAGGTTAATTATTAGATTAAGTAAAGTGCTATGAGCATTGGCTGGCACCACATCCTCCACTAAACCAAGGAGACACGCTGAAACTGACAAAGGAATGGAGGTGGTGAGTATCTCAGCTATGCAAGATGTGACTTCCACCCAGAAATCTTGGATCACCTGGCATTGTTAGAAGAAGTGATCAAACTTTGCTGGGGAACGTACACAACGCCAGCACTCAGCAAAGCAGGTAGGATATATTTTGTGCAATATAGGCGGTGTATAGTAGATTCTGTGGAGGAACTTAAAATGTATTAATCCCTAGCTGAAACTAGGCATTTAAAATGATTATCCCACATGTTGTCCCAATCGTCTACCCTCAATACCAGGCACCTCAGAAATCCATAGCTCCCTGCACCTTGTAACTGCCAGAGGAGATTTTTGAAACATATCTTTACAGGCTACTGTTTTGGATAGATCCTCATCCTGCAGGACATTCTCCAGGGCCGAAGGCTGAATCTCTTTACTAACCCACAGAACTGTATCTGAAAAGCAAGGCCTCATTTGAAGGTATCGAAAGTAGTAAGAATTGGGAAGGTTGTATTTTGCTTTCAGATTGTCAAATTGTCAAAAGTAAGGAGCTCTTCATCCTTTTCAATGTCCCCCACCCTTTAAATACACTGTATCACCAACACCATATAAAAGTGTGGAAGAGGGTTAAATTCCCAATTGACTGGGGCAAATTAATTTCAAGGCTGCTTCCCAAGCCCTAATGGTGGCCTTCATCATTGCCATTAGTGGGAATTTGGATTTGGGACCCCTAAATAATAGACTTTCATACGATCCTAGGATTGCCGCCTCAAGCACTGTAGCCGAGTCGCCTTTCTTCTCCTTTAACTTGGTATTTGGTTCACCTTTTTTCTTATTATAACCCACTTCATTCAAAATTTACCTCTTCTCTACCCTAATAGTATAATATATACTGCACCTTTCTTTTTTTTCTGCCCCAGAATCTACCTCACCTCCCCCCACCCTACCCCCTGTCTATATATTTTTTTCTTTGTGCTTTACTGATCCCCTCTTAACTCTAATGCCCCATACACACAGTCAGATTTTCAGACGGAAAATGTGCAATCGGATCATGTTGCCGGAAAATCCGACCGTGTGTGGGCTCCATCGGACTTTTTCCGTCGGATTGTCCGATGCACAAAGTTTGAGAGCAGGAGCTCAAATTTTCCAACAACAAAATCCCATTGAGTAAATTCTGATCGTGTGTAGACAAGTCTGATGCACAAAGTGCCACGCACGCTCAGAATATATTGCGGCATTGCAGGGAAAAGACGGCCGCATACATCATCAGCAACCGTTCTCCCGCTGGGTACTCCCGCCGGGCATACGCAGTCCGGTGGGAGAAGCCTGCTGTGTCGGTAGGTGGATTGGGCGTGGCCTCGGTTCTCCTTCCTGCCCGTCAGCTGCTGCAATTAGTGGCGTCAGCTGATTGGGCAGGAATCACTTTAAAAGGACAAGAGCCTCCGCCGTCCGACATCCTTCACATTGCGGTGGTGGATGCCGTGATGGATGGACGTTTGTTGAAATAACACCTAGCTGAGGTTGGTTTACACATTACACTATAGTCTTTGGTTGTTTTTTTTGTTTTGTTTTTTCATTTATCAATCTAATATTTTTATTTAATTTAATAAATCAATTTAATAAATCATTTATCAATTAATAAATCACGTATCTACATAATGTCATTGATGATAGTCAAACTCTATGGGCAAAATTTTGATTATTTTTTTATTTTCATATTTAGTAGTGATAACCCAAAATGTCTGGATAAAAAAGGATTTGAAATAATTAATAATATAGATAATAATAAATCTGAAAAAATTATTTTTTCATACTATGGCATTGATAATTTATTCTCGCATTTATTAGTGATAATCCAAAATGCTCGGATAAAAATAAGGATTTAAAATAATAAAAATTATAGATATAAATAATAAATATGAAAAAATAATGTTCTCATATTATTCTATATATATGCATAATTTAGGAATCTATTGGTGGTGACTATCTAAATTGGAAATTAAATTCTATGAATATTATCTAATATTTTTTTTTGATTATTAATTACGACAATATTTGGAGACAATATATTATACATTATATTTTTATTTTTATTTATTATTAAGACTGTTCAATTTGCCCCCCTTTGTCTCTTTCTGGTGGGAGCCTATTAGCTCCAACTGCCCACCATTGCGGGGGGGTCTTGGTCCCCTTTTTCTAACATCTTGCCAGTTTTGTGGTCTGTTCTATTGGAGTGACTACATGGGAAGACCTCAAGGGGGCAGAATAATCACTGACAACAATTACCCTGGCTCGTCGTCGTGTTTTTAAAATGGAATGTCTTTACAACACACTGTTTTGAAGATGTAAGTGATGATTACAATAGTGAAGCATTTTATGTACTTGTCTTAAAACTAGAATTCTTCTGTTTAACATACATTCTATTCTCTGTTTCAATAGATTATATCTTACAGTTGTACATATTCTCTGAAGAAGGAGATTTAATTTCTCTGAAATGTGTAGGATACTCGTAGTAATCTATATATGTACAAACTTCCAGCGTATCTATACATTCCTTGTTTTTTATATATATCTTTCTACTCTTTTTATTTTTTCAATAAAATTATTGTTTGAATCTTTAGAGGAATTTTTCGATAGTTATTGTACGTGCCTTAAAAGTCCACCACTAGGGGTATTTTAAGAGTTTTGTCTTGAATTCTGGATGTGGCACACAAAAGTGTAAAATTATTGCCTCCCATACATTCCTTTATATTACGAAATGGAAGCGATCGGTCTGGTAAAAGTAGCGTTCGTAATGGATATAGCACATTCGTCACACTGCAATGTAAAAAATTGTTTAATGCAGCACATTCTCTTTTTCTTTATAATGTTAGAAGAATTAAGTTGTTTTGCTGCTCATATTCACACAGACTTCTCACAAACTTATTTTGTTTATTCTTTCTCATGTTTTCATGAATATAATTTTTTTATTCGTCAGATCTCCCGAAAAATTATTTTCGTTTTATGTTTTTAATATTTTTAAGTATTTTGTGCTTTTTTTATTCAAGATCTCCATTTTTAATTTTTTTGTTATCTCCATATTTTTTTGTGGCTTTTGAGTGTCAAGTTTCCACAACACCATTATTATCTTGTATTTTTAAACCTCAAGGAGGTTGGTTGGTGTCCCTTGTTTTAATTTCACATTGTATTTAGGAAATGTACCTGCCTACTCAGAAATAAACTGGGCTTTTTGAAGTAAAACACATAGGCAAATAATTCCAAAAAATAAATGCACCTTTATTAGGGGGTCATAAGAAAATAAAGAGGAAGACATCAATTATTTAAATGCAAAATTGGTGGCCTGAGGAGTCCATATCTAAGGGAGAACAGTCTGGTCCAGAAGTTCAAGAGATCAGGAAGAGCAGATAACAGCTATGTCCCCAGGCTGTGGTTATACAAGAGCCTGCATCTTCTGTCAGACCAGACTGAACCCAGGCCATCACTCTCTGGTCTTCCTTAGACACTTCCTTCCAGGCTGTGGCTCTGCTGTTGTAGTTGTGGCAGGAGGTGGAGGAGGAGGAGGGAGATGGGTGACCTCCTGGCTGCCACTTGCCACAGCCTCCTCCCGCCTGAGGTATTCCTGTGTATGAAAATGATACATAGTTTTAGTTTTTTGTTCATCAATCACACAATTTTGAGCTCTTGATTGTTGCAAATTGAATGTTCATAAATAGAACAGACTATCATTCTTGTCCCAATAATTTTTGGTCACTACTGTCTATTGATATGTAAAACACTTTGTTAAATCATAACTTACTGATCAATAATAACATCTAGTTAAAATCATTACATTTACGACAATAAATATGTTGAACAATGCTCTGCCTGACTCAAGCTGGGTCCCTCCACATGTTGCTGCCTGGAAGGCCCAGGTTGGACATCGCGAGTCAAACTCATGGTCGACTCGAACATTGCCTGTTTGCGTGTTTGCTGAACAGCGAACAATTTGCGGCGTTCGCGGCAAATTCGAAAAGCCACGGAACACCCTGTAAAAGTCTATGCGAGAAATCTAAAGTGCTAATTTTAAAGGCTTATATGCAAGTTATTATCATAAAAAGTGTTTGGGGGGTCTGGGATCCCTCAAAGCACCATGTTCCCATGTTGATGGGGACAAGGGCCTCAGGGTTGTGGGGGTCTGCGGGCGGGGGGCTTATCAGAATCTGGAGGCCCCCTTTAACAAGGGGACCCCCAGATCCCGGCTGCCCCCTCTTTTGAAATGGTAAGGGGGTGCAAAAGTACCCCTACCATTTCACAAAGAAAGTGTAAAAAATTGTTAAAAAACACACACACACACCGTTGGGAAAAGTCCTTTATTAAAAAAGAAAAAGATTCCAGCGGTGGTAATCCACTCTTGCTATCCAGCGATGGGTGATCTGATCTCTTCTTCAGGGTACAGCAATGGGTGATCTCACCCGCTGGTCCAATGCAGCGCATCCATCCTGTCTCCATCGGAGACACTGCGGGAATCCCGGCAGCCTGACACATCTTGGCTGAGGAGGACGGGGCCACCCGTCACCTGACCTCACCCCCTCTGACGCAAGGGGAAATCTGGTCTTCCCCGTGATGTGTGGGTGACCCCGCCCCCTCTGATGTAACGGAAACCTGCGTTACATCAGATGAGAGTGGGGTCACCCGTACATCACTGGGGAAGCCGGGCTTTCCCCTTACGTCAGAGGGGGCGGGTCAGGTGACAGGTGGCCCTGTCCTCAGCTAAGACGTGTCAGGCTGCCAGGATTCCCACAGTGTCTCCGGTGGAGACAGGATGGAATGCGCCGCGCTGGACCATCGGGAGAGATCACCCATCGTTAGACCCCGGAGAAGAGATCAGATCACCCATCGCTGGATAGCAAGAGTGGATTACCATCTCTGAAATCTTTATTTTTATTTTTTTAAATAAAGGACTTTCCCAACAGGGTGTGTGTGTTTTTTAACAATTTTTTACTCTTTCTTTGTGAAATAGTAGGGGTACTTTTGTACCCCCTTACCATTTCAAACAGGGGGGGCGGGATCTGGGGGTCCCCTTGTTAAAGGGGGCTTCCAGATTTTGATAAGCCCCCCACCCGCAGACCCCCACAACCACCGACCAGGGTTGTGGGGATGAGGCCCTTGTCCCCATCAACATGGGAACATGATGCTTTGAGGGGTCACAGACTCCCAAAGCATCCTCCCAATGTTGAGGGCATGTGGCCTGGTATGGTTCAGGAGGGGGGGTGCTCGTCCCCCCTCTTTTCCTGTGGCCTGCCAGGTTGCGTGCTTGGATAAAAGGTCTGGTATGGATATTTGGGGGGAACCCCACGTAATTTAAAAAAAAAATTGACATGGGGTTCCCCCTTAATATCCATACCAGACCTGAGGGGCCTGGTAATTGATAAAAAAAGTGTGGGGTTCCCCCCGAATTCAATGACTTTCAATGACTGTTCTATGTATTACGGGGAGCCGACAATTCATTATAGCGGCGAGTGCTTTTAAATGACTTTTTTTCCTGCAGAAATGACATTTTGTGCAGGGACAGTTCTAAGCATGGGAAACATGCACCCCTTTACAGGCATACTATACACACCCCCGAGATACGAAATTTAAAGGAATATTACACTTTTATTGTTTCACTTTAAGCATTATTAAAATCACTGCTCCTGAAAAAACTGCAGTTTTTAAAACTTTTTTTGCATTGATACATGTCCCCTAGGGCAGGACCCAGGTCCCCAAACATTGCAAATACCGTGTGAGATAAAAATTTGCAACGACCACCATTGTATTCTCCAGAGTCTTTTGGTATGCATATGCTGTGTGTGTGAAATAACCTGATAATATGACAATTTTGTGGAAAAAAAAAAAAAAAGGAAATAGGCCGTCAGTACTTCAGGTGTGATCAATTTTCAGATATTGGCACCATAGCTTGTGGACTCTATAACTTTCACAAAGACCAAATAATATCCACCAATTTGTACTTATTTTTACCAAAGATATGTAGTAGTATGAATTTTGGCCAAAATTTATGAAGAAAAAATTACTAATCTGCTAAATTTTATAACAGAAACAAAGAAAAATTCATTTTTTCGCAGAATTTTCGGTCTTTTTTCTTTTATAGCACAAAAAATAAAAAACTGAGAGGTGATTAAATACCACCAAAAGAAAGCTCTATTTGTGTGAAAAAAAGGACAAACATTTCCTATAGGTCCAGTGTTGCATGACTGAGTAATTGTCATTCAAAATGTGAGGGCACCGAAAGCTGAAAATTGGTCTGGTTATTAAGGGTGTTTAAGTGCCCAGTGGTCAAGTGGTTAATAATAGAGCTTGCAGTCAGTAGTGTTAGGAGATAGTGCGTGCTGTCTGCGTGCTCTGTACCCAGTACATACCGCTATAATATAGGGCAGGCCCCTACTTTCAAACATCCAACTTACAAACATCTCCTACTTGCAAACGCAAGGAGACAGCAGCAAGTGAGATGAAAAAAGATGGACGACAAAACAAATTATACAGGGGTGATAATCCTTCCCTATGTTTTCCAAAAAGCTTAAAAATAGTTTGTTTGACTGGAGCTACACTTTAAAAATGTACCGGTTGAAAATTACAAACAGATTCAACTTAACACAACAAACCTACACAGTCCCTGTCTTGTTTGCACCGCCTGTATACTGCTGTTCTGAGTATATAGGGCCTGGGGGGCCACACGCATTTCCTTTTTTTAATATGGGTACGGGTTTCCCCTTAATATGCGTACAAGACCCAAATAGGCTGGTAATGGGCCATGCCATTTTTCTGAATGATTTTCAACCATATTGCAGGAACCAGATATAACATTAAAACCGCAAGCAGTTTTAAATGGTGTTATTTCCGTTTAATGTCATTTTGTGCAGGGACTGTTCCAAACACGGGAAACACGTGGCACTTCACAGGCATACTACAGACACCCCCCAGGCACCATATTTAAAGGAATATTTCACCTTTTTTTTTTCACTTTAATCGTCATTAAAATCAGTGCTCTCGCCAAAACGGCAGTTTTTAAAACTTTTTTTTGCAGTGACCCATGTCCCCTGAGGCAGGAGGCAGGTCCCCAAACCCTTTTTAGGACACTATCTTGCATATTAGCCGTTAAAATTAGCACTTTCCATTTCGAACGTTCGAGTCCCATAGACTTCAATGGGGTTCTAATGTTCGTTTCGAACGCGGGGGTCGTTCGCAAGTTCTGGTGCGAACCGAACCGGGGGGTGTTCGGCTCATCCCTAATTATGACACTTCTTACCTGTTCAGTGGGCTGCCAATAGTGTAAGTAAAGGGTTGGCCAAAGTTACCACACATTATTTATGCATTCAGCTCTCAATGAAGTGGAGAGGGTTACCTGTCCAAATCATCCCCCCGCCCCCCCCAAATTTTGCAATGGGCCATCAGATGGGGTGAGGAATCTAATAAGTGGACCTTATACTTTTGTCTTAAATCATTCAATCCATAAATTTGACCACAAAAGAGGTAGGTACAAAAAAGGAACTTTAAAAGCTTTCAGCATGCATGAGGACAAAGGGGCACAGCATATTAACCGCATGCCGACCAGCCGCCGCATTTGTACTGCGGCAGCATGGTTCGTCTGCGCAATTCGCCGTTATGTTACATTGGTAAGATAAACGGCCACTAGGGGTGCATACCCCCGCTCGCTCCCTGAGCTGATGCGAGTGTCCGGTGGTCTCGATCGCTGCTGGGCTCCCGAGATCGCTCAGGGCACACAGAGAACCGGCAGCTGTGTGTGTAAACACACAGTTGCCGGTTCTCTAAGCAGGGAACTGTCAGATCACCTGTCCATACAGCGTATGGACAGCGAGGCCTGAAAGAACGAACTGAAAATCAGCAATGCGTGGACAAGAATGCACTGAATATCAAATACAGTACTACTATAAATATCACGCACTGACAACAAATGCAAACTGACTACACGCACTGAAAAGCAGATGCAAACCCACAAGCACAAACTAAAGAGCAGTAACGATCTGAAGCGCAAGTCTGAAAAGCGCAAATCGTCTCTAACCAAACTTCTACTAACATGCGATAAACACGAGATCAGCAGAAGGAGCCCAAAGGGTGCTGAACTTCCCTTTTCTAGTCCCGTCGTACGCATTGTACGTCACTGCGTTGTCGACGATCGGAAATTCCGACAACTTTGTGCAACCGTGTGTATGCAAGTTTGAGCCAACATCCATCGGAAAAAATCCGATGGATTTTGTTGTTGGAATGTCCGATCGTGTATATGGGGCATTACTGGGATCAATCTCAGATGACACAAACATCTTTCCTACTATCAACATTTTCAGATTCAGACAGGATGGGCAATGTTTTCACACTTTATGGAAGCAATTCAAAATTCAAGGAATATCTCTCAGTATATTATCTCTATTCTTAAATCCCAAGAAGAACATGTTATAGATGGTTCTGTCCAAATCTTTTACCTGTGTATTTCTTTGTGGGGAAACTAATGTTACTCCTCCCCTTGATCAAGAGATTTTTACACTTCTTTCAAATTAAAATGTCCTTGCCTAACACCTATGCCTATGTGATGAATTTTTAACACATCAACATATTTGATGATTTAGATGGCTATTTTTGAAGACTCTAAAACAATTATCCTATATCCATTTTATTCAATTCTGCACTCTTGTATTTTCTTATGTTCTTCCTATCTGTTAAAATGAAAATAAACAGTTTATAAAAATAATGTGTGTGTCGTAAATCCAACGTATCCATTAGGTAATATCTTTAATAAACTGAACACATGATAAATAAAAAACTATGTGTATTGTTCTTTAATTTATTTTTTCAACAGTCTGTTTTGTAGGTATAATACTAAAAAATGCAAAAAAAAAAATACTGACTACAGGACATTAAAGGAATGCTGTAATTTTGCTAAAAAAGCTGAAATAATAGGTATAATTGTTACATAATAACCTCAAACTACTAAGATTTATTAATGATTATACTGTATATCACATCAACTATTATGTTTAACTGTCTGGTTGTCAATAATTAAACAACAGTTACATAGCTGAAAAAAATTATCATTAAAGCAAGTGACACTAAGAGATCTGTTTATTAAAAAGTTGCTGTGCAAATTCGTCACGCATTTGCATAGCTGTCTTGATGAGTAATTTTCCTAATCTCCATAATTTGCTTATATGTTTATTTCCTATGATGCCAGATCCATCTAGTAGCCATAATGCAGTATTTTCCTGAAATACTTGAATTAGGAAAATACTTCATTATGGCCACTAGATGGAGCAGACAATCATATCAAATACATGTATTAAACATAAAGGGGATTATTTGTAACTATTGTGCAAATGCTTGAGACATTCACACAGCATTTTTATTTATAATTAGAGTTTTATACATTATAGCTTGAATAGCATGTGAACTGAATTATTTTTCCACTGTATTCTGCAGTCAACTCTTCTTATCATCCAAAATAATAAAAAATAGCTGTTTTGCAAAGATAGAGTTTTTCTGTACTAAACACCCCATGAATCTCATTTTTGTTAGTTTTTCTGTATAAAACACCCCATACATCTAATTTCTTGCTAATGTGATTGGTTCACTGATTTTCACAGATATCTGTACAGCTTGAAGGCAAAGGCATCCCCTGTAACAGGAATTTCATTTTGCTGAGATTTTTTTTTTAAATGCCTAAGCATAGGTAAAACAATGCAAAGGATACTTGGTTTAAAAAAAAAATAATAACTGATAAATCGGTTGTTTTTATACAAAAGAAACTTTATTGGGTTTTCCAACATGCAAGGATCAAAGCTTAATACATCAGGTCGTTTTAATAAGGGCAGGGCCTCTGACTTGGCAGTCAGTTTGAGAAGGCTTTAAAAAGTCAAATTTAAATATGGTTAGAAAAGGAACATATACAGTTTACTAAAATCTTTGGAATGCATATAGTTCATGTGAAGAATATTATTTTTTTCTTAAACCAAAGTTGTATTATTTAGATGCCTGCAGGTGCATTTTTACTGTATGTTTTACAGTACATTATGGTACAGAGATATAAAGATTAAGCACAGTTATAACAAAACTTTGCAAATTCTAGAAGCTCTGAAATCCAAATTCTTTTGATAGATTAACTTGAAAAATATGTGGCTAAATAAATGTTTACTTTTGGGTATAAAATCAGAGATTAAAAAAAAGGTCAGTTAATAGGGTTTTTGATAATTCATTGTACTTATGTTTTAATAGGCTGGTACAAAACAATTCAGAACATTTCCTACAGTAATTGATGTTCTGAACAGTAAGGACAGCCTCTCATTTTTGTAACAATTGAGGGCACCTGAGAGTCAACCCATTATAATATCAGTGGATTCTCGTTGGTCTCCCACTAATTATCAAAACTTCATCATGTCATTTGTCACTTATTAATGACAATTAACAAATAATCAGCAGTGAAGCAATTTGAGATGATCTTTGCCTGACAGGTATAAAATAGTAACATAGACAAGTGCATGCAGTGACATGGAACGTTTATAGGGATCACAGAATTTCCATAAATGATTACAGTGAAGAGTTCACTGATTTTACCTTTTAAATTGACTTCTTATTAAGTTTTATCTTAGTTAAATTCAAATGAACATAAAGTTAATAAAATAAAATGAAGCAATAACATTTTCTGTAGCAGATACGGATAAAAAAATGTGAAACAAATACCATTGGGTTTAATCACTCACCTGCTTCTTACATCTGTTGGAGATTCCACCATCAAAATCACTGTACCAGTCTCACTCTATCTAGTGGAATTTTTTTAAATACCTTACAATACTACGCAGTGGAAGTTATGGTAGCTACCAGTAAAAAAAATTATAATAAAAATGCCATAAATCGATCCCCTATTTTGTAGACGCTATACCTTTTTAATATTTTTTACTACCTTTTTAATATTTTTTTACCAAAAATATGTAGAAGAATACATATTGGCCTAAACTTATTAGTTGTTTTTATATATTTTTTGGGGATATTTATTATAGCAAAAAGTAAAAGAAAAAATGCTTTTTTTTTCAAAATAGTCTGTCCTTTTTTGTTTATAGCGCAAAAAATAAAAGCCACAGAGGTGATAAAATACCACCAAAAGAAAGCTCTATTTGTGGAAAAAAGGACATCAATTTTGTTTGGGTACAGCTTCACACAACTGTGCAGATGTCAGTTAAAGCGGCGCAATTAAATAGTAGGAAAGGGGGAAAAGGGGGCGAAGGGAAAAGGGGGTGGCCCCCTAGTCTGCTGCCTGGGAGAGGGCTGAAGCCAAGAGATCTTTGTACACCGTGGAGTAACAGAACTGAGTCCAGTAGAGCCATGTCTTCCTGAAACCTTTATAGCATAGGGACATGTTAAGGTCTTCCATAGTGTTAATATAATTAACTTCTTTGATCCATTGACCTATTGATGACGTTTGTCTTGGCTTTTGTTTATAAGGGATACAGGACCTGACAGCATTTAAAAGATATATTACCAAAAGATTTGTGGTATTTCCACCCCAATAATGTGCTGAGATATAGAAGGCATAGGATCATTTGCAAAGGAGTGGCCAGTGAGATCTAAAATCACCTCATCTTCCTTAGACCAAAAAGGGCGAAAACCCTGGGAGAGTCCAAAATACATGTAAAATTCTGGGTTTCCTTCTGGGTTTCCATCTCTTCAGCAATTAGGAAGTTCTTCTGGAAACATTTTAGTTAATCTTGCCGAAACTCTATACCATCTTGTTAGTATTTTGTAACTAGATACCTGGAGTCTAGAGCATATAGAGGATTTATGGGCAAAAAAGAAAATGTAATAACTTTGTTCTTTAGAGAATTGTTGATCATGTATGGGAGCACATAATTCTCAGTAGGATCACAACATGCCACATATGCCTTTGATAGGTCACGTCTGAGCGGGGCAGGATCCCCCGCTAGGCAATGGGGAGGAGGGAAGGGGTTCTGTCATAGATTGAATAGCAGAGACAGTTGTTCAGCCACCTTCCTCTCTAAAAGTATTAGATGATAAGAAGGGACAGAATCTATGGTCTTGGTATTCCAGAGAACAGGCAAGGTTGCCTATCATTGGCATCATGGGAGAGTTTGTTGAGATGTGAAAAATTGAACACCTCATTCAATGAGAGACTTCAAGGGTGTTGCTGATTAGTGGATAGTCTGATAGAGGTTGGAAATTATCCTGTTACCCAGGGGAGACCCGGAAGTGGGAGATGAGACATTGTTTCAAGGCAACCCAGCTCCTGATTGTGGAGTGTTTACACCAGTCTAGGATTCTGGCCAAGTGTATCACTTAATGATAGTGGGATGGGTCTGGGAAACCCATACCTCCACAAGGTTTAGAGTCAGTAAGGGTCTCAGCTTTTATTCTGGGAGCACTGTCCACCCACTTCTGCAGTCTCTGACCCTTTCCTGTATTCCTGTAGCATTACATACACTGAACATGATACAGTGCCTTGCAAAAGTATTTGGCCCCCTTGAACTTTTCAACCTTTTGCCACATTTCAGGCTTCAAACATAAAGATATAACATTTTTATTTTTTGTGAAGAATCACCAACAAGTGGGACACAATTGTGAAGTGGAACGAAATCTATTGGATTTTTGAAACTTTTTTAACTAATAAAAAAATGAAAAGTGGGGAGTGCAAAATTATTTGGCCCCCTTGCGTTAATACTTTGTAGAGCCACCTTTTGCTGCGATTACAGCTGCAAGTCGCTTGGGGTATGTCTCTATCAGTTTTGCACATCGAGAGACTGAAATTCTTACCCATTCTTCCTTGCAAAACAGCTCAAGCTCAGTGAGGTTGGATGGAGAGCGTTTGTGAACAGCAGTTTTCAGCTCTTTCCACAGATTCTCGATTGGATTCAGGTCTGGACTTTGACTTGGCCATTCTAACACCTGGATAAGTTTATTTGTGAACCATTCCTTTGTAGATTTTGCTGTATGTTTGGGATCATTGTCTTGTTGGAAGATAAATCTCCGTCCCAGTTTCAGGTCTTTTGCAGACTCCAACAGGTTTTCATCCAGAATGGTCCTGTATTTGGCTGCATCCATCTTCCCCTCAATTTTAACCATCTTCCCTGTCCCTGCTGAAGAAAAGCAGGCCCAAACCATGATGCTGCCACCACCATGTTTGACAGTGGGGATGGTGTGTTGAGGGGGATTAGCTGTGTTGCTTTTACGCCAAACATATCGTTTTGCATTGTGGGCAAAAAGTTCGATTTTGGTTTCATCTGACCAGAGCACCTTCTTCCACATGTTTGGTGTGTCTCCCAGGTGGCTTGTGGCAAACTTTAGACAAGACTTTTTATGGATATCTTTGAGAAATGGCTTTCTTCTTGCCACTCTTCCATAAAGGCCAGATTTGTGCAGTGTACGACTGATTGTTGTCCTATGGACAGACTCTCCCACCTCAGCTGTAGTTCTCTGCAGTTCATCCAGAGTGATCATGGGCCTCTTGGCTGCATCTCTGATCAGTCTTCTCCTTGTCTGAGCTGAAAGTTTAGAGGGACGGCCAGGTCTTGGTAGATTTGCAGTGGTCTGATACTCCTTCCATTTCAAAATGATCGCTTGCACAGTGCTCCTTGGGATGTTTAAAGCTTGGGAAATCTTTTTGTATCCAAATCCAGCTTTAAACTTCTCCACAACGGTATTACAGACCTGCCTGGTGTGTTTCTTGGTCTTCATGATGCTCTCAGTGCTTTTAACAGAACCCTGCGACTATCACAGAGCAGGTGCATTTATACAGAGACTTGATTACACACAGGTGGATTCTATTTATCACCATCAGTCATTTAGGACAACATTGGATCATTCAGAGATCCTCGCTGAACTTCTGGAGTGAGTTTGCTGCACTGAAAGTAAAGGGGCCGAATAATTTTTCACGCACCACTTTTCAGTTTTTTATTTGCTAAAAAAGTTTATCCAATAGATTTCGTTCCACTTCACAATTGTGTCCCACTTGTTGGTGATTCTTCACAAAAAATAAAAATGTTATATCTTTATGTTTGAAGCCTGAAATGTGGCAAAAGGTTGAAAAGTTCAAGGGGGCCGAATACTTTCGCAAGGCACTGTATATGGCCCTTGGTGATATCAGGGGACACATTTGATGCCCCCTTAACCTAGTAAATCAACCACCACTGTTTTAGGTAAAACGGTGGTTTGCCTTTCTGCATTTGCTCTCTTCTTTTTGCTTTAATATGGTTAGTCAGTTTTAGAGATGACATTCAAAATATATAGGTGTGAGTCTGTTAAATTTAAGTAAAATTAAAATCTTAAAAGACATCTTTTTAGTGTCATAATGAGATCCTTGTTTGCCTTATTCAAGTCCAACATAGCTAATATAGCAGCACTTACTGAGCATCAATATATCGGAGTGATCTGATTCCTCTTGTACCAAATTGTATTGTAACCATAATGTCTGTCTTAATTTTGTAAAGCGCTGCACAAACTGTTGGAGCTATATAAATCCTGTATTATAATAATAATAATAATAATAATAATAATAATAATAATAATAATAATAATAATTAGGCTGCAATAACAGATTTTACTTACACTACAGGAAGATCTATTCTCAATTTTTTTTTCAGGTTTAACCCTCCTCTGAGTGAGTATTAAATACTGTGCACGTGCATTCGAGTTTTGCAATAATAATAATAATATTTTTGTATGTCCTTTCTTCCATGAATAATGGATATCCTTTTTTTACTTGTAAAAAATCTTACTTTCAGTAACCTGCAGACTGGTGCCCCATTATCAGTTTTCTTCTGTGCTATATAAATCTGACCACACTCCTCCTCGCCCCTTTTCTCTATTCTTTTAGGCATGGCTTGTCTCTGTCACTGAGCATGCACACACATGATAGTTACTGAAGTATGGCAGTATGACACTTACTGCCAGCCATGAACATTACTAACAAGGCAGAAACAGCAAGGTATGTGACATTCCCTGCAGAAAAGACAGAGAGATATTTGGTAGGGACTAGAATCTTACAAACTGATTTGGAAAGTTTAGGAGGTGATTATAGAAAATGTTATTGAAAGTTTCCCTTTAGTGTATACTCTGATCAAGAGCAGTAAAATGTTCAAACTGTGAGGCCCCATATGATTTCACTATAAGTGCTATGAGCTGGACGAAGCACGTTAGTGAAAGCAACAAGTAACATTTTTGTTCTTACTCTATAGCAATGAGTCAAATAAAGTTACTTTACTGGTGATAATTCAACAATAAATTTATAATGCAGAAACACAACATTTAACCTGTCACAGTATTACTTCTTAAGAGCAATACACTTAGATTTTCATTATTTATTCCGCAGATTATATGAGAGACTAAGGAACTGCCAACAGACATCTCCTGGCAGAATCAGCCATTGTTCATAGTTTGTTAATTCGACTGATGGAACAAAGCACATTAGTCAAACTTTGATCCTGTTAAAAATCTATTTTTTCCTCAGAACTGGAAAGTGATGGTGGCTTTCTGAACTGTGTGATTTCTAGACAAGCCCCAATCCTTCAGTTTGTGACATTTCTGTGCTTCCATGACAACAAATGACATGCATTGTGCATGTGAGTTTACAAGCAATGTCAGCTTCCTTTTAACACAAATGTTAAAATTAATTCCTTAATCTTTAACTGCTTGACTACCAAGGGAGGAGTAAGAGGCCTTACAATATCCTAAACCAATTAATCTGACTATATGAGCTACGATGGAAATAAAAGACATTATCAAACTAAAGGCTACCTTAGTGGTCAGTGTATATATATATTTGTTATAAATCAAAAGATTGTAATTAAGATCTTGAGTACTTTTAAAATGGGGGTTCTCTCCCTAAACCTGGACCCCTGAATAAATTCCAGAAGCATCAAGCGTTTGTCTATTTGTCCTTTAGAACCAAGGCAACAGCATAACAAACACTCTTACATGGACCACACAATTTTATTGGAGTTGGTTCACAATAGGGGCTTGATTTCCTAAAGGAGAAAGCTTGCCGAGCTTAGTAAATAGAGTTACTATATTCTCTTTTTAAACATCCAATCATCTTGAAAAAATAAATAACATTCTTTTTTCTTTTGGTAAATCAAACCTGCTGTCGCCAACATAAGTATTGACTAAGAGGGTAGGTATTATAGAAAAGCTGTTATAGCAAAGCTGATTAACCATTTGCCTACTGGGCCAATTCTCACACTTTTCACATACGTGTGTATATATATATATATATATATATATATATATATATATATATATATATATATATATATATACATACGGACAGAAAGTATTCAGACCCCCTTAAATTTTTCACTCTTTGTTATATTGCAGCCATTTGCTAAAATCATTTAAGTTAATTTCTTTCCTCATTAATGTACACACAGCACACCATATTGACAGAAAAACACAGAATTTTTACATTTTTTCAGATTTATTAAAAAAGAAAAACTGAAATATCACATGGTCCTAAGTATTCAGACCCTTTGCTGTGACACTCGTATATTTAACTCAGGTGCTGTCCATTTCTTCTGATCATCCTTGAGATGGTTCTACACCTTTTCATTTGAGTCCAGCTGTGTTTGATTATACTGATTGGACTTGATTAGTAAAGCCACACACCTGTCTATATAAGACCTTACAGCTCACAGTGCCTGTCAGAGCAAATGGGAATCATGAGGTCAAAAGGAACTTCCTGAAGAGCTCAAAGACAGAATTGTGGCAAGGCACAGATCTGGCCAAGGCTACAAAAAATTTCTGCTGCACTTAAGGTTCCTAAGAGCACAGTGGCCTCCATAATCCTTAAATGGAAGACATTTGGGACAACCAGAATCCTTCCTAGAGCTGGCCGTCCGGCCAAACTGAGCTATCGGGGGTGAAGAGCCTTGGTGAGAGAGGTAAAGAAGAACCCAAAGATCACTGTGGCTGAGCTCCAGAGATGCAGTCGGGAGATGGGAGAAGGTTATAGAAAGTCAACCATCACTGCAGTCCTCCACCAGTTGGTGCTTTATGGCAGAGTGGCCCAACGAAAGCCTCTCTTCAGTGCAAGACACATGAAAGCCTGCACTGAGTTTGCTAAAAAACACCTGAAGGACTCCAAGATGATGAGAAATAAGATTCTTTGGTCTGATGAGACCAAGATAGAACTTTTTGGCCTTAATTCTAAACGGTATATGTGGAGAAAACCAGGCACTGCTCATCACATGTCCAATACAGTCCCAACAGTGAAGAATGGTGGTGGCAGCATCATGCTGTGGGGGTGTTTTTCAGCTGCAGGGACAGGACAACTGGTTGCAATCGAGGGAAAGATGAATGCAGCCAAGTACAAGGATATCCTGGATGAAAACCTTCTCCAGAGTGCTTAGGACCTCAGACTGGGCTGAAGGTTTACCTTCCAACAAGACAATGACCATAAGCACACAGCTAAAATAATGAAGGAGTGGCTTCACAACAACTCTGTGGCTGTTCTTGAATAGTCCAGCCAGAGCCCTGACTTAAACCCAATTGAACATCTCTGGAGAGACCTAAAAATGGCTGTCCACCAACGTTTACCATCAAACCTGACAGAACTGGAGAGGATCTGCAAGGAGGAATGGCAGAGGATCCCTAAATCCAGGTGTGAAAAACTTGTTGCATCTTTCCCAAAAAGACTCATGGCTGTAGTAGATCAAAAGGGGGCTTCTACTAAATACTGAGCAAAGGGTCTGAATACTTAGGACCATGTGATATTTCAATTTTTCTTTTTCAATAAATGTCAACAATTCTGTGTTTTTCTGTCAATATGGGGTGCTGTGTGTACATTAATGAGGAAAAAAATGAACTTAAATGATTTTAGCAAATGGCTCAATATAACAAAGAGTGAAATATTTAAGAGGGTCTGAATACTTTCCGTCCACACTGTATATATATATATACACTATATTGTCAAAAGTATTGGATGCCTGCCTTGACACGCACATGAACTTTAATGGCATCCCAGTCTAAGTCTGTAGGGTTCAATACTGAGTTGGCCCACCCTTTGCAGCTATAACAGCTTCAACTATTCTGGGAAGGCTGTCCACAAAGTCTAGGTGTGTGTCTACGGGAATGTTTGACCATTGTTTTCAGAAGCGCATTTGTGAGGTCAGGCACTGATGTTGGACAAGAAGGCCTGGCTCACCGGTCTACGCTCTAATTCATCCCGAAGGTATTCCATCGGGTTCAGGTCAGAACTGCAGGCAAGTCATGTCCCCCCACTCCCAACTTATTAATCCATGCCTTTATGGACCTTGCTTTGTGCACTGGTCCAAATAATTTGGTGGAGGGGGGATTATGGTGTGGGGTTGTTTTCCAGGGGTTGGGCTTGGCCTCTTAGTTCTAGTGAAGGGAACTCTTAAGGCGTCAACATACCAAGACATGTTGGAGCATTTCATGCTCACAACTTTGTGGGAACCGTTTTGGGATGGCCCCTTCCTGTTCCAATATGCCTGCACACAAGTACACAAACAAAGTCCAAAGAAAAAAAAAACATGGATGAGTGAGTTTGGGGTGGAGGAACTTGACTGACCTGCACCTCAAGACCTCAACAAAAGCTGCAAGTATAGAAACAAATATGATGGGGGAACACTGACAACTGATGATAGTTGCAACAGGGGCTTCAGTGAGGCACCCAAAGAGATTTGTGAGATACATTTTATGTTGTATTTTGCTCCATGCACCTGGATCCAATAGCATATAAATGGGGCATGGGCTTAATGGTGTATTTTAAATATACTGTAAACCAGGTACGGGCAGTCCCCGGGTTACAAACAAGTCAGAACATGTAGATTTATTAGCATAGCTCCAGCTAAAAAAAATCTTTTTTATGCTTTTTGGATAACATAGGGAAGAGTTAATACCCCTGTATCATTTGTTTTGCTGTCTGTGCCCCCGTTTAGAAGATTTCATCTCACTGTCTGTCCCTATGACAATTGTATTTTGAAAAATGTGGGTTGTTGTGGAAACAAGGATTGGTGATAAAGCTTCAGTGGAGACACCTTTTTCCCATGATAACTCTTTTACAGGAGTGAATTTCCCTTCCAAGGGGTAGATTTCCTCTCACTTCCTGTTGTCTCCCTCTGTAAGTAGGAGCCATTTGTAGGTCAGATGTTTGTAACCCGGGGACCGCCTGTATTGGTAGCCTGCATTCACGGGGTGCTTAAGGTGAGCTCGTGCCCAGTTCATGTACACTAAAGTATTTATGAATTCTGAACAGGCAGTAAAAGCACTTTAGAACAGGGCCACATTCATCTCTGAATCTATAAGCATTGTGGAGAAATTCATTTTCCAAACGTTGCAACACATAAGAGCAGATCTTGGCAGCCTGTCAGCCCTCTTACAACCAGTAGGCAGTTGTTTCTAAGCTGTTAGATACTAATTGAAACCGACTTTTGAGTCTTTATTGTTATCTTTGAGGATTTTGAAAAAGAATCATTTAAATTCAAATTAAATTCAATTTCAAATTAATTTGAATTAAAACCAGATAGAGAGGTCAGGGATGGTTTGATTTGAAGATCTTTTACTGTTTGTTATGAGTATTTAAATAATTTACTGTTCATAGTCTGGGCACAGGTGCACTTTAAGTGCCTATTCCTGGAAACAGAGGGTCTTCTGTCTAATGTTGTAAAACAGTTACAATTGTTATAACTGTCCTTTAAAGCTGGAAAATTATGGCATACATATTGTGACAATCTTGGAAGAATAAAATGTTAACAATTCTGCAGCATATTTGGTATATAGGTCTTTATCACTTCTGCAAAGGCTCATTCGGTGATTGAATACAACTGGCTTTGTTTACGTTCAGATATTTTGCTCAAGAGTGATTTTGTTTCGCATTTTGGAAGGATACTTGGGCAATTCAGCATTGTTAATGGGGCATTACAAATTCCTTGAAATATCCTCTGCATGCCATATTCTTGAACTTTATTGGTAAACAAGCAGTGAATGTGCATTCCAGCAAACAGAGGAAAAAAATCAAACACATTTGTCACATGGCAGTACTAAACTGCACTGTTAATTACAGGGCTCAGAAAAACTAACATAATCCTAACCAACATAAAATGACAAAAGAATAATTAGGATATGGTAATAGGAAAGAAATTAGATTCACAGTTGTGTGTTCAAGGCCCCGAGATCCCATAATTCTCTGCAGTTTGGAAGTCATGAAATTGTTGACAATCTAAATTACATACATTTAAATACATATCGGATTTGTGTATATGATGTGTGTGAGTATAAAATCACACTGATTTGTATATGGTATAATTATGTTCCCATATTCGGATAAGGTCACATTTAATGGATAATGTTGAACACAAAACAATGAGAAGTTAACTAACAAGCAACATTGCATGTGGGCAATATAAAAATAAGAACTACAGGCATGTGGAGCAAAGATATAGCAGTGTGAATAGCTTTTCCGGAATTCAACTTTAAACACAAATTCCTGGGATAAATTTTTGGAATTTTATTTCTATCAGTTAAAGTTTGTCATTGAATGCCTGTCCTCCTTCCAGTTCTAACGTTTATAAGAACAAACTTATATTGCACCTTTAACATGCAGTGTTCTTTATAGACATAACTTGTAAGAAAACAACTCCAAACAAAACCTACATTCTTGGTGAACAACAATTCTTGAAATCATCAACACAAAGTATATCCAATGCCAAGCTTTGCATATTCAAATATTTATATATTCGTAAGAAGCACATAATGGCTTTAAAAAGAAAAACCCACTGACCTTTGTAGCAGCAACCACTGTGGAGTAATTTCACTTAAACTTCAGCCTGCCAGCCCTTAAATCTCTAATGTAAACATACAGTTGGTGCGCATGAATAAAGGGCGATGGACCAGTCTTAAAACAGACCATCACTCATAAAATTGACTTTTTTTACTTACAAAAAGGTGAGAATAACTGTCAGAGATCTTGTGCAGCAGGTTCTCATTCTTATGCACGTATGAAGAGTCATAAGCATAGAAGCCCAAGATGAGCAAGGACTAGAATGCACACGCAAATGCAGCAGCAGCCTATTTAAACTGAGAGTTTGCCTGGCCTCAGTGATAGATTGTATTCAGCTCTGGTTCCTGTGTTCCTGATTCAAACCTTGTTCCTGACATCTATGTCTGACACCTCTCGGATCATCCCTGCCTGTTATATTTGCTGCTTGCTAATGTTATCAACCTCGGCTTGGATTTCTGACTACGTCTCAGCTTCCTGATTTGGTACCCCACCGCCACGATACCAACTTCTGCCTGTTCCCGACCTTGAACCTGAACCTGACCCTGCACCTGTCTGCCTGGCTGCCACTGAACAAAACTTGTAACCAGACTCCATACCATCACTGGAGGGACTCCTGTGTCTCCAAGCTACAGCTCACTACTACAGCTTCCTGGCACCTGTGGCCTTCCAATGTCCTAGCAGTTCCAGTCTCCACTACCATGGCTAGGATGGTAAATGCACAAGAGGCAACCCTCATCATATGGGGCTCCACAGTCAGGTATGTGACAATAACGAGTCCTGCTCCAACATTAGAATGGACACACAGTTCTGGAGTGTGTACCTGGCAGTGCATCATCGGCAGCTGGCTGCGAGAACCCAGAAGAAGCCAATGATGTAGGAAGGGAAGATGGAAGGGCAAAATCTGCCCAAGCAGTGAATCATATCCAAACAATGCTTGATTTACTGGGCAGGTAAGTCTGTTTTCTGAAGAAAACAGCTAAGAGAGGATGAAAAAATAGAGGGGGGGGGGGGGGGGTGAAGTTACAAGTAATGTAGTTAAAAGTAAGAATATGAAAAAATTTAAATGTCTATAGTTTGGCCACAGTTCTGCCTTAAATGAAGAGGCTTCAGTATTGATACATTAGTTTGAGTCTCTGGCGATGATTTACTAAAACTAGAGAGTGCACAATCTGGTGCAGCTCTGTATAGAAACCAATAAGATTCCAGGTTTTATTGTCAAAGCTTAACTGAACAAGCTGATGTTAAAAGCTAATTGGCTACCATGCACAACTGCACCAGATTTTGCACTCTCCAGTTTTAGTAAACCAACCCATCTGTCTCACTGGATGAAGCCATGACACAGATGCCACTCCTTTGCTGCTAGATTCCCAAAATATTAGATTTTTATTCATTATGGGAAATCCATTGAAGAAGACACTACCAGGTGTAACCAATACAGAAGCCAAGTGTAATTGGAGAATGTAGTAGACAAATATCTTTACTGAAGTCTCTCATAAATACTGTACATTAACTCAATTAGAATCAC
Organism: Lithobates pipiens; assembly: GCF_037356315.1. Lineage (NCBI taxonomy): Eukaryota > Metazoa > Chordata > Amphibia > Anura > Ranidae > Lithobates > Lithobates pipiens. The sequence continues at coordinate 384,580,726 of NW_027507764.1, forward strand.
AAAATACTGACAACAAATATATATATATATATATATATATATATATATATATATATATATATATATATATATATATATATATATATAAATATATATATATGGTATATATTTTTTTAAGAATAGATCCGTGTTTGTCTCAGGAGTGTAGAAAGCTGAACTCAAGACAAATATTAAAACCCAACCCAACTAATGTTATCTATTTTTTTAAATAACCACTTTTGTAAATGTAATTAGTATACATACTTACATTTCAATTTGAGTCTCTTGGTGCCAATCAAGTGTCCTGCATTCACTTGGCAAGGAAGAAAAAAAACAAGCAGAAATTGCAGGCTGAGATGGGTAGGTGACTCAGCTGTGTTGCTTAACTGCAGATGAGAAAAGAAAGATTAGCCTGGGTTTGTAGTGTGTAATGCCCTGTACACACGATCGGACATTCCGATGACAAAATCCATCAGATTTTTTCAGACGAATTTTGGCCCAAACTTGTCTTGCATACACACGGTCACACAAAGTTGTTGGAAAATCCAATCGTTGAGAACGAGGTAAACCATGTACAACGGGACTATAAAGAGGCCAGTAGCAATAGCTTTTGTCTTGTAATTTATTCTGAGCATGCATAGCACTTTGCCTGTGGGAATTGTCTACACGCGATTGGAATTTAAACAATCTGATTTTGTTGTCAAAAATTTTTAGATCCAGCTCTCAAACTTTGTGTGTCGGAAATTCCGACGGAAAAAGTCAGATGAAGCCCGCACACGATTTTCCGACAACACAATCCGATCGCACATTTTCCGTTGGAAAGTCCGATCAGTTGTACAGGGCATTAGAGTTATGTAGACCTCAAAGTGGTATGAAATCCAAAACCAAAAATGTAATATATTGCAGCTCACCAATCATTGGATGTAGTGGCTGCATTCATTTTATTTTTTTGGCGTTTTTCTCTCTGTTTTCACCTGGTAATCTGGCTAGTAACACGCCTCCTGTATTAAGCCTCATACACACGATCGGACTTTATACAAACTTTCCCGTGGACTTTTGTACAAAGGGCGTTGGTCCCGAACTTGTATTGCATACACACGGCAGGACTTTTTCAGCCAACTTTCACCAAATCACGTGTTTTTTCTGCTCTTTACCACCACCTTTGGTCAACTTCTGTATTGTCGTCTGATCTTTTGCATTGGTTCTGAGCATGTGTGTTTGTACTTTGTACAAAAGTCCTATGGTTTTATGTACACACGATCAGACTATGCTCCATTAGACTTTTGTTGCCGGAAAGTTTGTCCATTCGTACAGCCAACAAAAGTCCAATGAAAACTGAAAAAGTTTGTCCAACGGAGCGTACACACGGCCGGATGCTGCCTTAAAACAGCTAATTTGCATGTTTGTTGTCAAAAAGTGCGATCACGTGTATGGGCCTTTATAGGTTAAAGACGAACACACTTTATCAAGTTTCAGCAAACCTTTTTTTGGGATAAAGATGTTACATAAATAAATAAAAGCGCAATGTTTGATTTTGGGTTTAATACTACTTCAAGAAGAGATGGACAGAAATACAAATCTTTTGGCAAGCAAGACTGCTTATATATATGTATTTCAACTTTTCAACTGTGTATTTAGCTGTTTGCCAGAATTCATCTTTAAATTAATTTCCTGTAGAGGTTTCCACTCTGTATGTAGATTCTTTGTTCTAAACATCTATTACCTATTTAAATACATTTTGGTTTTAACTATTAGCCTGTCAGTTTTTTAAAGTGCTTATTTGTCTTAGAGCATAGCTTTTTTTGTAAAATACTACACATTGGAACCCTTGCCATAAGTAAGACTCCAGTGTGCTTTATAAATGTGCATTTGGTTTTAGACTCCAAAGCAAGCATTACATAAAATAAATATTATTCCAAAAAGCTGAGAGGGAAGCCTGGTCAAAGTCAAGTGTCTAACTGCTCCTCCAATCACACAGTTCCACTGTTATGCCCTGTACACACGGTCGGACTTTCTGACGGAGAATGTGTGATCAGATCTTGTTGTTGGAAAATACGATTGTGTGTGGGCTCCATCACACTTTTTTCGTCTGAATTTCTGACACACAAAGTTTGAGAGCAGGATCTAAAATTTTCCGACAACAAAATCCGATTGTTTAAATTCCGATCGTGTGTAGACAATTCCGACGGACAAAATGCAATGCATGCTCAGAATAAATCACGAGACGAAAGCTATTGGCTACTGGCCCGTTTATAGTCCCGTCGTACGTTTTATTTTATTTTTGTATATTCTTTATTTTTATTTTTCCTCTTTATACATACAAATTTATAAAACCATTTTGTACAATTTACTAGGAGATCTTCTTTCACAGCCTCTTCTTACAAATTACAATCCAATTAAACAACCCTCTCTTACCCTCTCCCCCCCCCCCCCGCACCAGGGGGCAATGAAAGGAAAAAAAAAAGGGATGCCCCTCTAACTCCCTTCTCTCACTCACCTCCCTCTCTGTCCCCTTATCGCTCGAGCATTGCAGAACAATCCCCCATTTCCAAGAATAACAGCCATTGTTGCCATATCCCCTGGTATTTCCCTTCTGTATCTTGTATTTTATGTATCGACTCTTCTATTAGCCTGATTTGTTCCACCCTCTTCACCCACTCCGATATTGTTGGAACCTGTGTAGTTTTCCAATGACATGGGATCAGCGCTTTGGCTGCATTCAGTAAATGCGGGATTATTGTGTCCTTATATTGCTTTACTCTTTTCTCTGTGTCATGGAACAAGCATACCCTTGGGCATTTTCCAATCCTATTTCCTGTCACTAAAAATCTAATTTCTATTATTTTATCCCAATAAGGAATTATTTTAGGGTAATCCCACCATAAATTTGTAAGGGAGCCCTGTGCTGTACATTCCCTCCAGCAAGTTGACTGCTCTTCCCCTCTAAACCTTTGCATTCTTTGGGGCGTCATATACCACCTCGCTATTAATTAATATGACATTTCAAGCGTTCAGATATCTCTTGGGAGTGAATAAGTCATTTTGATTATTTTCATCCTATGCTCTTCGTTTCTTAGTGGGCCTAGTTCCCCTTCCCATTTTCCCAGGTATGCCGGTAGCTCAGAGTCTGCCTCCCACCTTAATATTTTATATATTTTCGATACCCTTTTCACTAGACATTGTGCGTCCTTAAGCAATTTCTCTAATGGCCTTAACAGTGTCATTCCTCATAAGGGCTGTGGCAGCCCTTGTGTGAAGTGTAATAATTGAGTGTGTCTCCATCTGTCCAGTGGTTTGTGACCCCAATCTTGTCTGATTTCCCTGTATGTGTATAACCTGTTCCCTTTAATCACCTCCCCTAGTGTTATTTCCTCTCTCTTTGCCCATCTACTAAAATATAAACACTCCTCCTTCCCTGGTAAAAAATTATTTGTATCCAACAGTGACATTAGTGGAGAATTATGGTTCCAGTTATGTGCCTTATTAATTTTATCCCAAATTTTAAGTGTATGTCTTGGTAAAATGCTGGTACCCGTCGTACATGTTGTACGTCACCGCGTTCTGAACGATCGCATTTTCTGTCAACTTTGTGCGACCGTGTGTATGCAAGACAAGTTTTGGCCAAAATCCGTCGGAAAAAATCTGACGGATTTTGACGTTGGGATGTCTGACCGTGTGTATGTGGCATTATAAAGCAGAATTCTATGACACACCACAGAGAAGACCAGGGGCAGACTGACAACTCATGGGGTCCCTGGGCAATAGGAGATTTTGGGCCCCCCCAGCAAGCTGCATGCTGTGGGGGCACTCCATAGGAGGGAGGGGCCAGGAGCAGCAAAGAGGGACCCCAGAAGAGGAGGATCGGGGCTGCTCTATGCAAAACCAACTGCACAGAGGAGGTAAGTATGACATGCTTGTTATTTAAAAATAAATGTAAAAAAAACAAGACTTTACAATCCTTTTAATTAAAAACAACAACTGTTGAGACAACACCTTGGTCAGGTCTACGTACAGTAAATTGTACAGAGTACGTGGGTCAGGGGTAAGTAACAAACAAAACAGCATATAGAGTACAGCAGTCGGAATGAGCGCCACGCTCACATCAGAGTCCTCCCTTACACCAAAGTCCCAACATTCTCCCTATACATCACAGTCCGCAGAGTCAGTCCCTCCCTTACATCAGAAACCCCCTTACCACAGAGCCCCCACAGTGGCACATTATGGCAGAGCCCCCAGAGTGGTACCTTACGGCAGAGCCCCCAGAGTGTCACCTTTTATCGGTGTCCCTTTACACACACCTTAGCACCTTAGTGCTTGGTGTGGTAGGCAGCTGGCAGGGAAAGGCTTTAAAAAAAAACCCCACTTGTTGCAGGCCCTGACCTGCACAAGTGAGTTGTGGAGTCAGCTGAATAGTGAACTGCTGTGGTTGGCCACAGATTGAGCATTGAGGCATGTGAATAAAAGCCATGCTTGATGTGTGCCATGATGTCACTGGTGTGCACCCAGACCTGCTGCCGAATCTGAGGCCGAGCTCAGCAGTTCACCAATCAGATGGCTCCAAATGGCAACAAGTGCATTTTTCATGGGCATGGGATTGTTAGAGCGATTTTTGTTGAGTGGCAGTGGGCACACATGGATCATACAGTGTATACACACAGTATACACACAGACACACACACAGTATACAGACACAGTATACACACAGATACGCACACAGTATACAGACACACATACACAGTATACACACAGACTGGCACACAGTATACACACAGACACGCACACAGTATACACACAGACACGCACAGTATACAGACACAGTATACACACGACACGTACAGTATACAGACACAGTATACAGACACAGTATACAGACACAGACACACACACAGTATACAGACACAATATACAAACACGGACACACACAGTATACCAACACGGACAAACACACAGTATACAGACACTGACACACACAGTATACACACAGACACACACACAGTATACAGACACAGTATACACACAGACACACACACAGTATACAGACACAATACACAGACACGGACACACACACACAGAGTATACACACAGACACCCACACAGTATACAGACATGGACACACACAGTATACAGACAAAATATACACACATACACACACAGTATACACACACACACACACACACATACACACACACACACACACACACACACACACACACACACACAGGCACAGTATACAGACACAGTATACACACACACACAGTATACAGACACAGTATACACACACACACAGTATACAGACACAGTATACACACAGTATCCAGACACAATACACACACAGACACAGTATACACACAGACACACACACAGTATACACACAGACACGGACAGTATACAGACACAGTATACACACAGACATGCACAGTATACACACAGACACACAGTACACACACACAGTACACACACACAGTATACAGACAGGCACACACACAGTATACAGACAGTATACACACAGACTACATACACACACACACACACACACACACACACACATAGTAAGCATATACATTCACACAATATATATACAGTATACACACAGACAGTATACACACAGACTACATACACACACACACACACACACACACAGTAAGCATATACATACACACAAAATATATATATATATAAAGTATACACACACACACACACACACACACACACACACACACACATTAAGGATATACATACACACACACACAGTATACACACACCAGCACTTTTCATCTAGAAATCAGCCTAACACACTGCTGCCCCCATCTCCTGACATTCTGGGAGTTGTAGTGTCCCAGCAGCTCACAGACACATTTGCTGGTAATACAGGAGAGGGGGATGATGTTCCTGTGTATTGGTGGGCAGGTAATCATTAGGGAGACGTAGCAGAGATTGGGGGAGAAGTTCAGAACTTCCTTCCCCCAGGAGAAGTGCACTTCTCACACACAGAAAAATGATCTAACAGCCTCAGAGACAAGAGCTCTGCTAGAGAAAATACATCCTCCTCCTTCTGCTTACCAGAGAAAGCTAAAACAATATTTAACTCCAAGTTAGTCAGCTTACCTTGCATCAGCCTGAAGTCCATCCCACACTGCAGCTGTGTGCCCACCTCCCTCTCCTCCAGCTGTCGGTATATCCTGCTCTGTATTCAAAGAAGCCACAGAGAAGGGGGCGTGTACACTGTGTTTCCATTGGCTGAGGAGGTAGTGGAGGGGCGGAGCAGCTATAGCCTCCAAAAATTGACATCAAAATGATGTCGGTGTCAGACATTTCAGGGGCAGATGTAAAAATACACAGATTTTTACAATCTGTCCCTGGTTTTACTGAGGCTGACAACCCTGATGGGGCCCCCTAGTGGCATGGGGCCCTTGGTCAGTGACTGAGTGCCTGAATGGTCAGTCTGCCCCTGGACAAGACATGGCTTGCATTTTATGAATGGGCTGCAAAACGCCAGCTGTGGTATGGAGTAAATTTGCAGTTTATACTGGAGCGCAGAGGAGTTATCCCCCTTCTACTATAAATACCTCTCAAAATGTCATCCAGTTTATATTTGCTTTACTGATTGCTGTTAGGAAACGACAAGCTGCTATGTAAAACTGTGACCTATGTGGTAGAGCTGGGCAGTAGTTCATTACTAGGCCCATATTTAATTAATAAAAAAAATAAAGTATAATTTCAGGTGTCCGTATATCACAGATACATTTGTGAAATATTTTATTTATTTATTTATTCAACTATTTATTTAATTATTTATCTGACAGGTTTAGGGTATCTTTCAAGTCTAAAATCCTTTTAGAAACGCCTATTTTCATGTAATAAAGAAATTAAATATACATTGCTATTCGTTAATTCGTAGATTTAAATTAATAGGTATTTGTGAAAATGCATGTTTAATTCCAAATAAGCTAATTTCATTTTTCTGCAATAAACACAACAAGGCAATTCTGTATCTCTGTTTCAAAATGGTATCAGTCGCTCATGGGGTTGATGAATAAAACTAAGAATGACAGGTTTCATGTTTCTAATCCTTTGGAAGCTATTTCCATGTTCTGAAATGTAACATTTTCTCTAAGCTTGCTATCTTGTCAATGCAAACCATGGAAAAAAGGAATAATCCCTTACAAGTGAATGCTGCTAATTGCAGTTACATTCTGTCAGAAAGTCCAGAGCTACAAACAAGAAGTGTTTTGAAACAAGTTATACGTCTCTCTATATTGCAGTCTTGCATATTCATTTGGATTTGACAAATTACAAAAAAAAAATTGTTTGAAGATCAGCTATGTGTGCATTATTATCTAATAAACCACAACCCTTTCTTCATGTACAGTCAGTTTAAGAAAATGACCACCCCCTTCCCCTTTGGTTCAATAAAATATTGCAACGTGATACTTGTCTGCAACATTTACTGAATAAAGTAGCAGCTGGGAACATTTATTGACATCTTGATATACCTCCAAACAATGTGAAATGCTTTCTGGAGTGCAACAGTTGCCCCAAAATGTTGAGCACTGTGGCATGCTGATTTCATGTTTAGTCCTAAAGTTGACATATCGATTATCTCTCCAGCATCCCTGTTCATCTAAATCTTTTAAGAGAAGCCTCAATGACCAATACAGAAATACAGGAGGCAAGTCTGAACTGTTGATCAAAGGAGCTGGTCATAATATGTAGCACCCTCCTAGCATGGGGTGCTAGGTAAACAGGTTTTTGGCTTCTTCTGTAATCAAGAGAGCAGTAATCAATTGCTCTGGTCTGCTCATGGTTTCATGGGCTGGAAGCTTCCCCCTGCCTCTGGAAGAACTGGTTTGAATATTTATCATGCCCTGGCCAATCCCTGGGGAGGTGTACCCAGAAGGTGGTCTGGGAAATAAATATTCTAGAAACCTGGGGAGGCTATTTTCTCTGTCAGGGAAAGTTCTGAGAGCCTCAGGGGACAGTTGCCTCTGAGGCATCCTATTAGGTCTGGAGACATGCTTGGCCAGTCCATCACCTTTACCCTCAGCTTCCTTAGCAAGGCAGTGGTCGTCTTGGAGGTGTGTTTGGGGTCGTTATCATGTTGGAATACTGCCCGGCTGCCCAGTCTCCAAAGGGAGGGTATCATGCTCTGCTTCAGTATGTCACAGTACATGTTGGCATTCATGGTTCCCTCAATGAACTGTAGCTCCCCAGTGCCAGCAGCACTCATGCAGCCGCAGAATATGACACTCCCACCAACATGCTTGACTGTAGGCAAGACAAACTTGTCTTTGTACTCCTCACCTGGTTGTTGCCACACATAATCTGAACCAAATATGTTTATCTTGAGCTCATCAGACCACAGGACATGGTTCCAGTAATCCATATCTTTAGTCTGCCTGCCTTCAGCAAACTGTTTGCAGGCTTTCTTGTGCATTAGGGATGAGCTTCGTGTTCGAGTCGAACGCATGTTCGACTCGAACATCGGTCGTTCGTGCGTTCGCCGAATTCCGAACGTTTGGGCCGTCCGCGGCAAAATTCGTGTGGCCCACAATGCACTGCGATGGCGCAATGCATTGCTGTCTCACGATTGGCCAAGCATGCACTGTGACCCCGCATGCTTGGCCAATCGCAGCGCCAGTAGCGAGGAGAGCAATGGTTGGCCACAGGCATCCTGCCTGTGGCCAATCATAGCTCAGACTGTGTAGTGCACGCCCCACACTATATAAAGCTGCCTTTCAGGCGGCCTCGTGTAGTGTTTGTTAGCATCTGAAGCAGTGGGTGTTCTGTGTACCTTCAACACAGTTACACACCAATCGTTTTTGGCTGATTTACTATTTTGCTCTTGTGTAGTGGTTACTGTCTGTGCCCTGACCGCAGTATACACCACTATATTCACCTCACCTATATAGCTAGTGATCTAGCTTTAATAATAGAGCTTGCAGTCAGTAGTGTTAGTGCGTGCTGTCTGCGTGCTCTGTACCCAGTACATACCACTATATACACCTACATAGCTGTTCTCTATTTGAGCCCGATTGTCATTTGCTGGAGTTATTGGAAGTTGTGTGTGCCTCCAGCACAGCACAGTATACAGCTGTATATGCCCCTTTAACTCTGCTGTTTTCTTGTTATTGTCTGCGTGCCCTGACCGCAGTATACACCGTGATATTCACCTCACCTATATAGCTAGTGGTCCATCTTTAACAATAGAGCTTGCAGTCAGCAGTGTCACTCAGGAGATAGTGCGTGCTGTGTGCCTGCTCTGTACCCAGTACATACCGCTATTATCCACCTACATAGCTGTTCTCTATTTGGGCCCGATTGACATCTGCTGGAGTTATTGGAAGTTGTGTGTGCCTCCAGCACAGCACAGTATACAGCTGTATATACCCCTTTAACTCTGCTGTTTTCTTGTTATTGTCTGCGTGCCCTGACCGCAGTATACAACGTGATATTCACCTCACCTATATAGCTAGTGGTCCATCTTTAACAATAGAGCTTGCAGTCAGCAGTGTCACTCAGGAGATAGTGCGTGCTGTGTGCCTGCTCTGTACCCAGTACATACCGCTATTATCCACCTACATAGCTGTTCTCTATTTGGGCCCGATTGACATCTGCTGGAGTTATTGGAAGTTGTGTGTGCCTCCAGCACAGCACAGTATACAGCTGTATATACCCCTTTAACTCTGCTGTTTTCTTGTTATTGTCTGCGTGCCCTGACCGCAGTATACACCGTGATATTCACCTCACCTATATAGCTAGTGGTCCATCTTTAACAATAGAGCTTGCAGTCAGCAGTGTCACTCAGGAGATAGTGCGTGCTGTGTGCCGGCTCTGTACCCAGTACATACCGCTATTATCCACCTACATAGCTGTTCTGTATTTGGGCCCGATTGGCATCTGCTGGAGTTATTGGAAGTTGTGTGTGCTTCCAGCACAGCACAGTATACATCTGTATATACCCCTTTAACTCTGCTGTTCTATAAAAAAGGCATCTGCAGGAGTTAGTGGGTGTTGTGTGCCTCCAGCACAATATAAACTACCCAACTACTGTTTTACCCAACTCCCTTCAGGCCATTACCATGTCTGGAAGGCCAGCAAGGAGAGGCAGACAGGCGCGAGCCGATAAAAGAGGGCAAGCAGGCTCTGTGTCTAGAGACAACAGTGCTGGTCGGGGACGCGGTGCATTGTCATCAGCACGTGGCCATGGGACATGCTTGTCCTTCTTTTCTGCAGCTGGACATGTTGAACCGCAACATGCCAACGACTTGGTAGAGTGGATGACCAAGCCCTCTTCATCCTCCTCATCCTCTCTCACCCAGTCTCAGGGTAGTAGAAAAGCAGCTGCCAACACATCGTCGTCCCTCCTCTCAATGTCATCATCAGTGACTCCTTCCCTAGACCCACCACGTCCTCCTGAGGAGTCTCCTGAACTCTTTGAGCACAGTGTTGGGTACATGCTCCAGGAGGATGCCCAGTGTTTGGTGGGCTCTGATGATGACACTCAGCTAGAGGAAGGCAGTAGTGTGAGCACAGAGAGAGGGGATGCTCAAGAAGGACAGCAATCTGGCAGTAATGTTCCACAAGCTGCAGCATACTGCCAGGTTTGCTACAGCGATGAAGAGGGAGGGGATGATGAGGGCACTGACTCCACGTGGGTGCCTGGAAGGAGGGAGGAGGAGGAGGAGGAGGAGGAGGAGGCACATGTCCAACGAGGCAGGATGCCCTCCGGGGGCCAGCTTAGGGGCAGCACACCGACTGAATCACACCGCAGAGCTCCGCCTGCGCAGAGCGCTTCCTCTGCGCAGAGCGCTTCCTCTGCGCGTTATTCTAAAAGTTCTTTGGTGTGGGCCTTTTTTGAGACGAGTGCATCAGATCGCACCGCTGCTATTTGCAACATATGTCTCAAGCGTATCTCACGTGGCCAAAACATCAGCCGCTTGGGCACCACATGCTTGACCAGACATATGTTGACCTGCCATGCAGCTCGTTGGCAAGCATACCTCAAAGACCCACACCAAAGAACAAAGCGGACCTCTCCTTGCTCCTCATCAGCTGGCATCTCCAACCCCACTAGACCTTCAGTCCTCTCTGAAACCTGCTCTGAGAGGAATGAAGGTGTAGAATTAGGTGTGTCACAGCCAAGTGCTTCCGGGAACTCTGCTAGTGGTACATCCACGTCCGATTATAGCAGACAAATGTCCCTGCCCCAGCTGCTGGACCGGCGGAAGAAATTTACTCCCAGCCATCCACATGCCCAGCGGTTGAATGCTAGCTTGGCTGAATTGCTAGCACTTCAACTGCTGCCTTTTCAGTTGGTAGATTCGGCCCCCTTCCGTGAGTTTGTACAATGTGCGGTTCCTCAGTGGCAGGTCCCCAAACGCCACTTTTTCTCACGGAAGGCAATTCCGGCTCTCTACCGGCATGTGGAAGGCAATGTCCTTGCCTCGCTGGACAGGGCGGTCAGCGGTAAGGTGCATATTACCGCTGACTCATGGTCCAGCAGGCATGGACAGGGACGTTACCTGTCTTTCACGGCCCATTGGGTCACTCTTCTGGCTGCTGGGAAGGATGCAGGACAAGGTGCAGTAGTATTGGAGGTTGTTCCGCCACCACGCCTCCAAAATGCTACTATTGGTTGTGACACACCTCTCTCCTCCACCCCCTCCTCTTCTTCTTCCTCCACGGCCTCTTCCAGTGCTCTGTCCTCAGAACCAGCGGTGCTCCGTAGGCGTTGCAGGGGCTACGCAAGTACGCAGGCAAAACGATGCCATGCCGTGCTTGCGCTGGTTTGTTTGGGGGACAGGAGCCACACTGGGGCGGATGTTTTGTCAGCTCTGCAGGGGCAGGCCGAGAGGTGGTTGACGCCACGCCAGCTTAAGCCAGGAATGGTGGTTTGCGACAATGGCACCAACCTCCTCTCCGCCCTCCGACAGGGACAACTGACCCATGTGCCCTGTGTAGCTCACGTCCTTAACCTGGTGGTGCAGCGGTTCTTGGGCAGGTACCCCGGCTTACAGGATGTCCTGAAACAGGCCAGGAGAGTCTGTGTGCATTTCCGCCGATCATTTAATGCCTGTGCTCGGCTGGCTGAGCTCCAAAAGGAGTTGAACCTGCCCAAGAACCGCCTTATATGTGACATGCCCACCAGATGGAACTCAACATTGGCCATGCTGCAGCGGCTGCACACGCAGCAGAGGGCCATCAATGAGTACCTGTGCGACTACGGCACCAGGACAGGGTCAGGAGAGCTTGGTTTTTTCTCACCACGCCAGTGGGGCATGATCAGGGATGCATGCACTGTCCTGTCACCGTTTGAGGAGGCCACAAGGATGGTGAGCAGTGACAGTGCATGCATCAGTGACACTATACCTCTTGTCCACCTCTTGGAGCATACGCTGCATGGAATAATGGACAGGGCACTTGAGGCAGAACAGAGGCAGGAAGAGGAGGACTTCCTTGCCTCTCAAGGCCCCCTTTATCCAGACAGTGTTCCTGCTGTGCCACCCATCACACAGGAAGAGGGTGAGGAGGAGGAAGAGGAGGAGGAGGATGATTGTGTCAGCATGGAGGTGGAGGCTGGCACTCAGCATCAGCAGCAGCAGTCTTATAGGGATGATTTACAGTCCCAAGAAACACGTGGACTTGTACGTGGCTGGGAGGAGGTAGCTGCGGATCATGTTGTCCTTAGTGACCCAGAGGACTCCGGACCGAATGCCTCAGCTAACCTACGCTGCATGGCCTCCCTGATCCTGCAAAGCCTGCGGAAGGATCCTCGTATTCTTCGGATCAAGGAGAGGGACCATTACTGGCTGGCCACTCTCCTTGATCCACGGTACAAGGGTAAGGTTGCCGACCTTATCTTGCCATCGCAGAGGGAGCAGAGGATGAGACATCTCCGGGAGGCCTTGCAGAAAGCTCTGTGCAACGCGTTCCCAGAGACTGGGAGGTCACAAACTCCTGGTCCTGGACAACGTGTTGCTGAGGCATCAGTCAGAAGGAGCGGTGGAGAAGGTGGCCGTCTGACTGATGCGTTCAGACAATTTTTTAGTCCGCAGCCCCAAGGTATGATTGGTTCCAGCACCCATCGCCAGCGTCTAATTTACATGGTGCAGGAATACCTAGGGGCAAGGTCAGACTTGGACACCTTTCCCACTGAAAATCCTCTGGCTTACTGGGTCTTGAGGATGGATCACTGGCCAGAGCTTGCACAGTATGCAATTGAGCTCCTGGCCTGTCCTGCATCCAGCGTTCTTTCGGAACGCACCTTCAGTGCTGCTGGTGGCTTCGTTACCGATCACAGGGTGCGCCTGTCCACCGAATCAGTTGATCGACTGACCTTCATCAAGATGAATCAGTCTTGGATCACCCACAGCTACCAAGCACCTGAAGCTGATGTAACCGAATAATTTTTTTTGAAATACCACATCCCTTCAAGACTGCCTATGCTGATGCTGAGTGACTGTCCTGTTATGTTGATTGTCTATCCTCTTCCTCCTCCGCTGATATGTTGGAAGAACATTTTTGGTTCTGGGTGATGCCAGCAGCCCAATTTTTCTGCCCCTGTTTAACAGGGGTGTTTAAGTACAATTTTTGATGCAATGCTTTGCAGCAGGGCTAATTCCTGCAAAAAAACTAGAGTGTATGGCAGAGGCTGCAGTGTGATGGCACCAGTGCCTAAGGCCCAATTTTTCTGCCCCTGTTTAACAGGGGCGTTTAAGTACAATTTTTGATGCAATGCTTTGCAGCAGGGCTAATTCCTGCAATAAAACTAGAGTGTATGGCAGAGGTTGCAGTGTGATGGCACCAGTGCCTAAGGCCCAATTTTTCTGCCCCTGTTTAACAGGGGCGTTTAAGTACAATTTTTGATGCAATGCTTTGCAGCAGGGCTAATTCCTGCAATAAAACTAGAGTGTATGGCAGAGGTTGCAGTGTGATGGCACCAGTGCCTAAGGCCCAATTTTTCTGCCCCTGTTTAACAGGGGCGTTTAAGTACAATTTTTGATGCAATGCTTTGCAGCAGGGCTAATTCCTGCAATAAAACTAGAGTGTATGGCAGAGGTTGCAGTGTGATGGCACCAGTGCCTAAGGCCCAATTTTTCTGCCCCTGTTTAACAGGGACATGTAATTACAATTCTTGATATAATATTTCACAGGAGGGCCCCTTCCTGTGCCCACCCAGAGTAACTGTGAGGACTTATAGTGTTGTGGCACCAGCACCACAACCACCAAAGGTCAATTTTTCTACCACTGTTCAACAATGGCATGTAATTACAATTCTTGATATAATCGTTCACAGCAGGGCGCTCCAGCGGCCACCAAGAGTCACTTTGAGGGCTTACAATGTTGTTGCAAAACCAACACCTTGTTCCGCCATTTCTGCAGAGCATATAGGGCAGGCCCCTACTTTCAAACATCCAATTTACAAACATCTCCTACTTGCAAACGGAAGGAGACAACAGCAAGTGAGATGAAAAAAGATGGACGACAAAACAAATTATACAGGGGTGATAACCCTTCCCTATGTTTTCCAAAAAGCTTAAAGATATTTTTTTTGACTGGAGCTACACTTTAAAAATGTACCGCTTGAAAATGACAAACAGATTCAACTTAACACAACAAACCTACACAGTCCCTGTCTTGTTTGCACCGCCTGTATACTGCTGTTCTGAGTATATAGGGCCTGGGGGCCACACGCATTTCCTTTTTTTAATATGGGTACGGGGTTCCCCTTAATATGCGTACAAGACCCAAATAGGCTGGTAATGGGCAGGGAGGGCTACCCATGCCATTTTTCTGAATGATTTTCAACCATATTACAGGAACCAGATATAACATTAAAACCGCAAGCAGTTTTAAATGGTGTTATTTCCGTTTAATGTCATTTTGTGCAGGGACTGTTCTAAACACGGGAAACACGTGGCACTTCACAGGCATACTATAGACACCCCCCAGGCACCATATTTAAAGGAATATTTCACTTTTTTTTTTTCACTTTAATCGTCATTAAAATCAGTGCTCCCGCCAAAACGGTAGTCTTTAAAACTTTTTTTTGCAGTGACCCATGTCCCCTGAGGCAGGAGGCAGATCGCCAAACCCTTTTTAGCACACTATCTTGCATATTAGCCGTTAAAATTAGCACTTTCCAATTCGAACGTTCGAGTCCCATAGACTTCAATGGGGTTCTAACGTTCGTGCCGAACGCGGGGGTCGTTCGCAAGTTCTGGTGCGAACCGAACCGGGGGGTGTTCGGCTCATCCCTGTTGTGCATCATCTTTAGAAGAGGCTTCCTTCTGGGATGACAGCCACGCAGACCAATTTGATGCAGTGTGCGGCATATGGTCTGAGCACTGACAGGCTGACCCCCACCCCCTTTAGACATATGCGTTCTGCCAGTATTGCTGTAGATGTTATTTCCCAAAGACAACCTCCGGATATGACCCTGAGCACATGCACTCAACTTCTTTGGTTTACCATGGCAAGGCCTGTTCTGAGTGGAACCTGTCCTGTTAAACCGCTGTATGGTCTTGGCCAACCATGCTGCAGCTCAGTTTCAGGGTCTTGGCAATCTTCTTATAGCCTATCTCATCTTTATGTAGAGCAACAATTATTTTTTTTTCAGATGCTCAGAGAGTGCTTTGCCATAAGGTGCCATGTTGAACTTCCAGTGACCAGTATGAGAGAGTATGAGAGAGTGATAACACCAAATTTAACACACCTGCTCCCCATTCACACCTGAGACCTTGTAACACTAACGAGTCACATGACACTGCAGAGGGCCCAATTAGCACGTTTTCACTTAGGTGTGTACTCACTTTTGTTGCCAGCGGTTTTGACAATAATGGCTGTGTGTTGAGTTATTTTGAGAGGACAGCAAATTTATACTGTTATAAAGCTGTACACTCACTACTTTACATTGAAGGAAAGTGTAATTTCTTCAGTGCTGCCACATGAAAAGATATAATAAAATATTTACAAAAATGTGAGGGGTGTACTCACTTTTCTAAGATACTGTATACAGGCAGTCCCTGACTTACGAATGAGTCCTACTTACGAACGGCCTTAATGCTGGCTGCTTGTGCTCCATGCTGGTCCTGGATACCTCCGAGCAGCTATTTTGACACATTCAACATTGCAGTACTTCATATACTGCATGGCCAGAAGAGCCCCAGAAGCGCCTGAAACATCCCACATCCCTCCACAGGCGGACACTTGAACATCCCACATCCCTGCACAGGCGGAAGTTACACTTATGCCGCATACACACGGGCGGACTGTATGGCGTACTTAGTCCGTCGAAACACATTTCAGCGGACAGTCCGCTCGTGTGTGGGCTTCAGCGGACTTTTTCAGCGTGCAGTCTGGCGTACTAAGTATTTCGGATTTTTCGAAATTCTGTCCGTCGTACTTTGGTTTCAGCGGACAATCCGCTCGTCAGTAGGCTAGTTCGACGGACTAAGAATGGCGCATGCCCAGAAAGGATTTACACGGCGGAAGGGTGCTTTGCTGTGTATTGGACTTCCTATTTCTAGTCCCGTCGTACGTGCTGTACACGTCATCGCGCAAGCTTTCGACGGACTGTTTGGGTATCCGTGTGTGGTCAAGTCCGTTCAGTCGAAAGTATGATGGACTGTCCGTCGGATTGTATGACGGACTAAGTACGCCATACAGTCCGCTCGTGTGTACGCGGCATTACAAGCAGTGTTCTGACTTACGAGCAGATTTCATTTAAGAACAAACCTACAGTCCTTAACGTGTTCGTAACTTGGACTTATAGTAAAAAAGTCAATATAATAGCAATGTATAATGTTCTAATATAATGTATACATTGAAATTAGAAGTGTTGGTAAAATGAATAGCATATTCTTTGAAAGATTGCTTATAGTCAAATTAGGCAGTTTAAACATACAGTCAGAGACTGCAGACATAGAGGTTTATTTACTAAAGGAAAATCCACTTTGCACTGGAAGTGCACTTGAAAGTAAAGCCACTGTAGATCTGAGGGGGACATGCAAGGAAAATAAAAAACAGCATTTTAGCTTGCACATGATTGGATGATAAAATCAGCAGAGCTTCCACTCATTTCAGATCTACCCCTTAGATTAAGAGAGACTGCACTTTCAAGTGCACTTGCAGTTGAAAGTGGATTTACCTTTCGTAAATAACCCCCACAGAGAGAATAGGTGCAGGAACGTAACCATGCCACCACCACCTAACAGTGGGAGAGTCCTAATGGGGCATTATTAAATAGCATTTGTGCATTCTGCACAGAGTGCAGAGTTCAGGAGTTTGTTAGGTACAGAGTGCAGGGTTCAGGAATGTACTGTGTACAGAGAGCAGAGTTTAGGACTGTGCTATTTAAAGAGTGCAAAGATCAGGAGTGTGCTTTATTCAAAATGCAAAGATCAAGATCATGCTATGTACAGAGGGAAGAGCTCAGGAGTGTACTGTTAACAGAGTTCAGGAGTGCACTGCATACAGGGTGCAGAGCTGAAGAGTGCACTGCGTGCAGAGTTTAGGATTGTGCTATGTACAGAGTGCAGGTTTCAGGAGTGCGCTACGTACAGAGTGCAGAGTTCAAGAGTGCACTCCTGAACTCTGTATGTAGTGCACTCTTGAACTCTGTTGAACTCTGTGTACAAAGTGCAGGGTTTAGGAGTGTGCTACCTACAGAGTGAAGAGCTGAAGCATACTCTGCGTGCAGAGTTCAGGAGTGCACTGCGTACAGAGTGCAGAGTTCAGGAGTGCACCACGTACAGAGTTCAGGAGTGCACTGTGTATAGAGTGCAGAGTTCAGGAGTGCTTTACGTACAGAGTGCAGCGTTCAGGAATGTACTACGTACGGAGTTCGGGAGTGTGCTGTGTACAGAGTGAATGGTTCAGGAGTGTGTTATGTATAGAGTGCAGAGTTCAGGATTGCTCCATGTACAGAGTACAGGGTTCAGAAGTGTGTTACATACAGAGTGTAGAGTTCAGGAGTGCACTGCATACAGAGTGCAGAGTTCAGGAGTGCACTGCATACAGGGTGCAGAGCTGAAGAGTGCACTGCGTGCAGAGTTTAGGAGTGTGCTATGTACAGAGTGCAGGATTTAGGAGTGCGCTACATACAGAGTGAAGATCTGAAGCATGCTCTGCGTGCAGAGTTCAGGAGTGCACTGCATACAGAGTGCAGGAGTGCACTGCGTATAGAGTGCAGTGTTCAGGAGTGTGCTACATACAGACTGCAGAGTACAGGAGTGCACTACATACAGAGTTCAGGAGTGCGCTATGTGCAGAGTTTAGGAGTGCGCTACATACAGAGTGAAGAGCTGAAGCGTACTCTGCATGCAGTGTTCAGGAGTGCACTGCGTACAGAGTGCAGAGTTCAGGAGTGCGCTACGTACAGACTTCAGGAGTGCACCGCATACAGAGTGCAGAGTTCAGGAGTGCGCTACGTACAGAGTGCAGAAATCAGGAATGCACCACGTACAGAGTTCAGGAGTGTGCTGCATACAGAGTGAAGTGTTTAGGGGTGTGTTATGTACAGAGTGCAGAGTTCAGGAGTGCATTGCGTACAGAGTGCAGAGTTCAGGAGTGCGCTATGTACAGAGTACAGGGTTCAGGAGGGTGTTACATACAGAGTGCAGAGTTTAGGAGTGCACTACGTACAGAGTGCAGAGTTCAGGAGTGCACTACGTGCAGAGTTCAGGAGTGCACTGCATACAGAGTACAGAGTTCAGGAGTGCGCTATGTACCGGAGTGCACTGCGTACAGAGTTCAGGGGTGCATTATGTACAGAGTGCAGAGTTCAGGAGTGTGCTACATACAGAGTTCAGGAGTGCACTGCGTACAGAGTGCAGAGTTCAGGGGTGCACTACGTACAGAGTGCAGAGTTCAGGAGTGCACTACCGACAGAGTTCAAGAGTGTGCTGCGTTACATACAGAGTGAAGAGCTGAAGCATGCTCCGCATGCAGAGTTCAGGAGTGCAATGCATTCAGAGTGCAGAGTTTAGGAGTGTACTACATACAGAGTTCAGGCGTGCACTACATATAGAGTGCAGTGTTCAGAAGTGCGCTACGTACAGAGTGCAGAGTTCAGGAGTGCGCTATGTGCAGAGTGCAGGGTTTAGGGGTGCGCTACATACAGAGTGAAGAGCTGAAGCGTACTCTGCATGCAGTGCTCAGGAGTGCACTGCGTACAGAGTGCAGAGTTCAGGAATGCACTACGTACAGAGTTCAGGAGTGTGCTGTGTACAGAGTGAAGGGTTTAGGAGTGTGTTATGTACAGAGTGTAGAGTTCAGGAGTGCACTGCGTACAGAGTGTAGAGTTCAGGAGTGCGCTATGCACAGAGTGTGGAGTTCAGGATTGTGCTATGTACAGAGTACAGGGTTCAGGAGGGTGTTACATACAGAGTGTAGAGTTCAGGAGTGCACTACGTACAGATTGCGGAGTTCAGGAGTGCGCTATGTACAGAGTGCAGAGTTCAGGAGTGCACTATGTAAAGAGTGCAAAGTTCAGGAGTGCACTATGTACAGAGTTCAGGAGTGCACTGCCTACAGAGTACAGAGTTCAGGAGTGTGCTATGTACAGAGTTCAGACTTCAGGAGTGCGCTACGTACAGAGTTCAGGAGTGCACTACATACAGAGTGCAGAGTTCAGGAGTGCACTAGCTACAGAGTTCAGGAGTGTGCTGCGTACAGAGTGCAGGGTTCAGGAGTTTGTTATGTACAGAGTGCAGAGTTCAGGAGTGCGCTACGTACCGAGTGCAGAGTTCAGGAGTGCGCTATGTACAGAGTGCAGAGTTCAGGATTGCGCTATGCACAGAGTGCAGAGTTCAGGAGTGCACTGCTTACAGAGTTTAGAGTTCAGGAGTGCGCTATATACAGAGTGCAGAGTTCAGGAGTGCACTATGTACAGAGTACAGGGTTCAGGCATGTGTTACTTACAGAGTGCAGAGTTCAGGAGTGCGCTACGTAGAATGCAGAGTTAAGGATTGCACTATGTACAAATTTGTTTTTTTACATTTTTTTGGATATTTATTATAGCAGAAAGTAAAAAATATAGTTATATTTTTTGAAAATTGTCAGTTTTTTTTGCGCAAAATAAAAACGCAAAGGTGATCACATATCACAAACAGAAAGCTCTATTTGTGGGGAAAAAAGGACATCAATTTTATTTAGGTACAGCATCACATGACCGCGCAATTGCCAGTTAAAGTAACGCAGTGCCGTATCGGAAAAAATGGCCTGTTCATTAAGGGGGTAAATCCTTCCAGTGGTTAAAAAAGAGCTGGATGAGTTCCTAAATGCACAAAATATATCTTTGGAAGTATTTTTTTCCCCTATTGTTTTTTTTTTTGCCTTCCTCTGGATCAACTATGGGTATATGATAGTGTATATGAAGGTTTTCAATTTGTTTTTGTTTTTTTTGGGGGGGGGGTAGTTTTTTTATTGGTTGAACTAGATAGAACTTGTGTCTTTTTTTCAATGTAACTATATGAATGTTACTGATTCCCCACAAACTGACAAAGTAAATAAATGTACAAACACTGTAGATTAAATATGCTGTCCAGCAATGTAGATCCACCCGTCCCCCTGGAAACTAGAAATCACTGTAGCAGCCACCGCTACCAAAATGATCTCCATTAGTGTGTGGGTCCCATGCCATGCAACTGTCCTGGTGCATTGTGAACACAGGAGGTCAGCCGCTATGCACAAACACCATTTAGAGGCTGCTTTGAATTTTGAGGTTGAAATCAGTGAATTCAGCCTCCTCTCTTCTGTTGAGCAAGAGGCAGAGGGGTGAGGCTGGGGTGCCACCTTGTCCAATCAGAGAATACTTTGCATTCTATGAGAACATTCTAAGCATTCTCTGAATGGCACCCATCCACAGAGAGTGACCTTGTGTGTTCAGTAAGCAGTAGGACAACCCCTTGGCACGAGACCCAGAAGCCAATGGCCACAAATCTGGTTGTGGGATGGTATATGCATAGTTACATTGGTCCAAGCAGGAGCAACGTTACTCTGTAAAAATACAGTATTCTTTTTAAACATCTATCTGACCAAGAGGCAGGTGGGGCTTGCTTCCAGGGGAACTGAAGTTGCAATCATATTTAGCTGTACTGCTATGGGGCTTGAGAGTGACCAAAAGGCTAGGAGGAAAATTAGGCATGGGGCTATAGATGTTGCTACAAGCAATTACCTGGAGGACTAATGATCAGGAGGCTGTAACACAAGTTTTTATAGACTTTCAGAAATGAGGATCTGGAGGACTGATGATTGGGAGGCTGTAACACAAGCTTTTATAGACTTTCACAAATGAGGATCTGGAGGACTGATGATTGGGAGGCTGTAACACAAGCTTTTATAGACTTTCAGAAATGAGGATCTGGAGGACTGATGATTGGGAGGCTGTAACATGAGCTTTTATAGACTTTCAGAAATGAGATGATCAGGAGGCTGTAAGGTTCAATTCACACCTATGAATTTTTTGTGTTTTTTGCATTTTTCAGATTTGTACTACAGTTGATTTAACATGGTTTCCTATGGAACACGTTCTGTAGCGCAAACATACAAAAAGCACTAAATATGCATAGGTGTGAATCAGGCCTAACACAAGCTTCTCCAGAGTTGACATCTATTTCCCAGCCTGAGATGCTGGCTCAAGTCATGACACAGACATGAGAAAATATTTCCTTCTGCCTGCATAAAATGCTTTAATATTCTTTATTGATAAAAGATAGTTTGCAAAAAAAATCAAAAAACTATTATTTCAATGTACTTTGACGTGTCAGTAAACGTATTTATGCAAATATGTAGAAGAATCAATAGGTCCACGTTCATGCCTTACTCCAGCCCAAAGTTTCATTTTTAAAAAGTGTGGTAAAGATTGAATCCCATCAGGTTTTTACTGTGCCCGCATTGGAAAGATTGCCCCTTAACATCCTGCGGGATCAGAAAGGACAATTTCTCTGCTGGATCACAGGACTTAGCCTGAAACAAATCACCTTTTAACATGGAGAAAGGTCAAAGGCTTTCACGGAGATAGGAAGTGAAGGGAAATGTCTCCAACAGATTCAAAAACATGACTGTCCGTGTTTAGGGAGGCATGTGCAGTCCCGTACGCATGTAATTGCTTTGATTCCCTTATATTTGCATACAACTTCCACCTGCAATTGATTTGCACAGGCTAACAAGTGGCAGATGTATGTTGCACCCGTCACTCCTGGCAGAGAAAATGTGGTCATATTGTACAATATAGGGCCATTTGGGGCCAGGTGCATGGAGCCTTATGGGGAGAATACTTCCCTGGCCATTTCAGCATTCATGAAGGACTCACAAAGTAAAATAGTACTTGCAAACCCCCTGATTCTGGGTAAAGCAAACCTTACATCATTTGTTGTATATTGTCATTTCCTCTCTGTATATTACAATTGCTAAGAATTACTATGTTAAGTGACCCACTTTACTCCTAGGCAAGAGTAGGGTACCTTTCCCAGCCTGCAAACTCCTGGAATATTCACGTCATTCATCCAAGGGGGATGCAGGTCACTAATTGTCAAAGTATCACAAGATTTCCCACCTGCATAGATGTCAGTTATGCAGATATGAAATCTTGCAATACATTGGCACATCTGGTATGCTTTGCAGCCTTCTGGGATGTGTGACATATGGCTTTGTGTGGCTAAAGGTATGTGGTCAGCAGAAATTAGGAAGTGGGAAGGTAAAGGAGCAATATTCAAATATTTACAGGTCACAATGGGGTTGATTTACTAAAGTTGGAGAGTGCAAAATCCACTGCATGGAAACCAATCAGCTTCCAGTTTTTTTTTTGTCAAAGCTTAATCGAACAAGCTGAAGTTAGAAGCTGATTGGCTACTATGCAGAGCTGCACCAGATTTTGCACTCTCCATTTTTAGTAAATGAACCCCAATGAGACGTAAAAATTCTTAGCAATAGAGAGGAAAAAGAGAGAAGGGAGTGACAAAGTACAATGAATGGTGAATGGTCTGCGTTCTTATTGAGTGTGCACATGTGTGTGTCGGTTAACCACTTAAACTAATACTAAAGCTTAATTATTATTTTTTTTAAATAACAAACATGTTATACTTACCTGCTCTGTGCAATGATTTTTCACAGAGCAACCTGGATCCCCCTCTTCTCAGGTCCCACGCCAGTGCTCCTGGCCCCTCCCTCCTGTTGGGTGCTCCCATAGCAAACAGCTTGTTTTGGGGGCACCCAAGCAGGTGTGCTCCCGAGCTGCGGCTTTGTGTCCATTCACACACGGAGCGGTGGCTAGGCCCCACCCCCTCTGTCTCCTGATTGGCTCACTGGCCAATGGCTCTTGCTGCTGCTGAAAGCCAATCAGTGGTGGGAGTCCCCAGAGAGTCAAGACTCTTGTGGATATTGCTGCATTGAGAGGAGGGCACAGGTAAGTATCGGGGGGGGGGGGGGGGGCTGGAAGGGACTACTGCACACAGAAGGTTTTTTACTTTCATGCATATAATGCATGAAGGTAAGAGACCTTATGCCTTTACAACCACTGTAAGGTCCGTCCTAAAGCAGTTTTACTGCTACAGGGTGGCACCTGCACGTCGGATCATGTATAGATATGTGATCCAACTATTCTGGTTAGGGTTACGTGAACAATGTAAACAAGGCAGATTGCCGTTTTAACAGGAGGGAAGGGATGGAAATTGTGTCATGGCAAAGCAGGGAATAAATTCCATCTCTTTTTTGAAAGCAGCACACAAAGTAAACAAAAACACTGGCTAGGCACACAGTTAACCCTTTCACTGCCCATAAAGTTAACCCCTTCCCAGCCAGTGTCATTAGTACAGTGAAAGTGCATATTTTTTGCAGTGTTCTCTGTATTAGTGTTACTGGTCCCCAAAAAGTGTCAGAATGTCTGCCGCAATATTGCAGTTCCACTATAAGTCACTGATCGCTGTCATTACTAGTAAAAAAAAAAAAAAATCCCATAGTAATTTTTGCGCAAACCAATCAATATACGCTTTATTGGGATTTTTTACCATAAATATTTAACAGTATCTACTTTTTTATGAAGAAAGTAAATATTTTTTAAAAAAATAATATTGGATATGTTTTATAGCAGACATTAAAAAATATTGTTGTTTTCCTTCAAAGTTGTCAGCCTTTTTTTTGTTTATAGGGCAAAAAAAAAAAAAGGCAGCAGTGATCAAATATCACCAAAATAAATCTCTATTTGTGGAGAAAAAAAGGACAGAAATTTGGGTACAGCATTGCATGACCTCGCAATTGTCAGTTAAAGTACGTAGTGCTGTATCACAAAAAATGGCCTGGTCATGAATGGGGTAAATCTTCCGGAGATCAAGTGGTTAACCACTACAATACAGGGCACTTTCACCCCCTTCCTTCCCAGCCCAATTTTCAGCTTTCAGCGCTCTAGCGCTTTCAGTGACAATTGCGCGGTTATGCTACACTGTACCCAAATGAAATTGTTATCATTTTGTTCGCACAAATAGAGCTTTATTTTGGTGTTATTTATTCACGACTCCGTTTTTTTTTTTTTTGCGATATAAGCGCAAAAATAGCGGAAATTTGGAAAAAAAAATATTTTCTTTTTTCTATTTGAAAAGAAATCCAATAAAATCAAATTTTGTCATAAATTTAAGCCAAAATGTATTCTGCTACATGTTTTTGGTAAAAAAAAATCCGTTAAGTGTATAATAATTGGTTTGTGTGATCACGGACATATGTACGCAAATGATCATGTACATATGTGTGCAGGTGATCACGTACATATGTGTGCAGATAATCATTGGGACATGTGATTTTAGTGGGACATATGTGGGGGACATGTTTTTATTATTAGGAACATGTGTTTTTATTATTTGGGGACATGTATGTTTTGGGGACATGTGTGTTTTGGGGACATATGTGGGGACTGTGTTTGTACTGTGTGGTGTGTTGTGTGTTTACACTACACTGATGATCAGTGAGTAAAAAGCTGTAAAAAGCAGCCCATACTCACTGATCATCAGTCGGCTGCAGCGTTCTGCTCTCCTCTCCTCAGCGGTGACTTCCGTGTGAGGAGAGGAGAGCCGATTGCCTAGCAACTGGCTGTTTGTTTACATCACATGACGGCCGTGATTGGACACGGCCGTCATGTGATCAGGAGGGCCAATCACAGAGCCCTCCTGCCGATCTGAGATGTGCCGTGTCCGGGTGACACGAGCACATCGGGATCGCGCCGCTGCGCGGGCGCGCGCGCGCGATCCCGCTACTCCTGAATGACGTTCCTGAACGTCCTATCAGGAGTAGACGGCTCCCACCCGGCCGTATATATGCATTGGCCGGGTGGGAAGTGGTTAAGCAATAAGGCAAAATAAGTAACTATATGAAAAAATATACCAAAATAATTTTATAACTTTAGTTGATTTGTAGGTAAATCATTACTTCAAATAACCCAAGCACAGGTCCCAATCTAAATTACTGATCACGTCATCTAATATTTCATGAAACAATATTTATAGGCTTGTATCTAGGCTTTCAAAGATTCCAATTTAAATGCATTTTAATTAAAAAAAATAAAATAAAAACAAATACAGAGAAGTTTGAATCAAAATGATAGTAAATCATTCCTGTGTCCATCATACTTTAGTGCATGCTGCTGTTTGGCCAAAACACGCTATTGTGAAAAAAGTCTAAATACCCCACCAATGCATTAAAAAATAATTTATTTAATCTACTATACACTTGGTGTACAATTTATACAGCTGTACTGTCACTTACAGTCAAGAGCTAAGATGTGACTGTTACTATTTTTCATAAAGCAGTTACAGTGTAAGCTGTATTTGAATGAACTCGCATTTTCATGTGCGATAAAAGTGATATATTTCTAAGTGTCATTTAGAAATGTCTGCCTCTCATTTCAAAAAAATTGGTTTATCACTTTTTAATTAACCTGCAGGCAGCCCTGTCCCACTCATCAAATTTTGGAAGTGCATCAAAAGTGCTAAGTTCAAACTTCTCTGTATTTTTTTTTTCTGTTTTGTTTATTTTTTTAATTAAAATGCATTTATATTGCAAGCCTTGAAAGCCTAGACACAAGCCTATAAATATTGCTTCATGAAATATTAGTTGACGTGATCAGTAATTTAGTTTGGGACTTGTGCTTGGGTTATTTGATGTAACGTTTCACCTACAAATCAAGTAAAGTTATAAAATTATTTTGCTATATTTTTCATATAGTTGCTTATTTTGCCTTATTGCTTAACAGTCACATGTGTGGGCGCACACACTCAATAAAAGCGTAAAGTGTACCTTTCACCATTCGTTGTAGTTGGCCATTCCCACCCTTCCTTTTCCTCTTTGTTACTAACAATTTGTCTTATTGTGACCTGTAAACAGTTTAATATTGCTCTTCCACCTTCTCACTTCCTCATTTCTGCTGGCAACATACCTTTAGCCACCTGAAGCTGACTGGGACATACATGTCATACATCCCAAAAGGCGCAAAGTTAACCAAATGTACCAATGTATTGCAAGATTTCATACGTGCATGACTGACATACAGTGGGGAAAATAATTGTTTGATCCCCTACAGATTTTGTATGTTTGCTCACTTACAAAGAAATTAAGGGTCTATAATTTTTTATCATAGGTGTATTTTAAATGATATAGACAGAATATCAACCAAAAATCCAGAAAAAACACATAATACACGTATTATACATGAAGTTGCAGTTCAGTGAGTAAAATCAGTATTTGATCCCCAGGCACAATAGGACTTAGTACTTGGTGGAGAAACCCTTGTGGGCAAGCACAGAGGTAAGACATTTCTTATAGTTGGTGATCAGGTTTGCACACATCTCAGGAGGGATTTTTGGCCACTCTTCTTTACAGATATTCTCTAAATCTGTAAGGTTTCTTAGCTGTCACTTGGCAACTTGAAGTTTCAGCTCCCTCCTCAAATTTTCTATAGGATTAAGGTCTGGAGACTGGCTAGGCCACTCCATGACCTTACTGTGCTTCTTCTTGAGCCACTCTTTTGTTGGCGGTATGTTTTGGGTCATTGTCATGCTGGAAGAACCATCCATAATCCATCTTCAGTGTTCTGGCTGAGGGAAGGTTCTCATCCAAGATTTTACAATACATTGGCCCATCAATGTGGGATAGTTGGCAGAGAAACAGCCCCAAAGCATAATGTTTCCACCTCCATGCTTGGATGAGAACTTTTTTCCCTCAGCCAGAACACTGAGGATGGGTCGTGGATGGTCCTTCCAGTATGACATGACCCAAAACATACCATGAAGGCCACATAGGAGTGGCTCAAGATGAAGCACATTAAGATCATAGAGTGGCCTAGTCAGTCTCCAGCCCTTAATCCTTTAGAAAATGTATGGAGGAAACTGAAACTTCAAGTTGCCAAGAGACAGCCAAGAAACCTTAAGGATTTAGAGAATATCTGTAAAGAGTGGACCAAAATCCTCCCTGAGGTGTATGCAAACCTGGTAAGCAACTACAAGAAATGTCTCTGTGCTTACCAACAAAGGTTTCTCCACCAAGTACTAAGTCAAGGTTGCTTGGGGATCCAATACTTATTTTACTGACTGAACTGCAACTTAATTTATAGCATTTGATTTATGTGGGGTTTTTTTTCTGGATTTTTGGATGATATTCTGTCTCTATCATGTAAAATACATCTATGATAAAAATGATAGACCCTTCAATTCGTTGCAAACAAATAACTATTTTCCACACTGTATATGCAGGTTAGAAATCTTATGATGCTCCAGCACTTAGCGACCTGCAGACTACTTGGATGCGTGGCCAGAAAATCCCAGGAGCCTGAGGGCTGCAAAAGGTATCCTACTCTTGCTTAGGCATAAAGTGGGCAGGTGGGTCACTTAGCATGGTAATTTTTAGAAATTGTACTAAAAAAAAGGAGGAAATTAGAAAGAACAACAAATTTTGACCAGTTTGCTTTAACTGGAATCAGATGGTTTGCAAGTACTAGTATACTTTGTGAGTCCTTCCTAAATGCTTTAAGAAATACTGTATGCTCCCAGTAAGGCTTCATGCACATCGCTGTAAATGGCTGTAAAATGTACAATACACCCATATTTTCTCTGCCAGGAGTGATGGTTACAACACATAGCTGCCAAGTTAAAAAGAATTGGTGGAGCAGGTTGGGAAAAATTTGATTTAATGTTTGATTTTAATGAGTTATAAAAGGTGTTCAATATACAATATTCACTACATATAACTAAATCTTTTTACAGCATTTAGAAGGCATGAACAAATGAAGTTATTGGAACTTATCCTAATTTAGATAGATTTTTTTGAAATTCACAGAAAACATGTTTAAGACAAAATTAAAATAAATGATTTATAAATGCACTAGGAAATTCCTGTCAAATAAAAAATGAAAATTGACTTGTATGTAATGAGAAAATGCAGGTAAATGTTTTAAGAATCTGAACACTTGCCACTTGAAGTTTGTACTCTCTGAGATGTCATTAAAAAGTAGAAGTAAAAGTAAACTACTGACTCCAAAGCAAGATCCTGGAAGAGGATCTTTGCAAAGAACCTTCAAGAAGGTCTAACTCTCACTGGAGTTGTGGCAAGCCAGTCTGCTGGGCAGTGTTGCTAAAACAGATATGATATGCCTTCAAGAAGCATCAGAAAGGAACATTAAGCTAATCACAAAAAGTTAATTTCTAAAGACTGCAACACAACTCAGCCAAAATTAAATTGTAAGCAAGGTTTGTACAGGATGTCCCCGAGTTATGAACACGTTAAGGACTGTAGGTTTGTTCGTAAGTGAAATCTGTTTGTAAGGCGGAACACTACTTGTACGGTGTAACTTCCGACTGTGCAGGGATGTGGGATGTTTTGCCGTCTGCCTGTGGAGGGATGTGGGATGTTCCGGGCACTTCTGGGGCTCTTCCGGCCATGCAGTACATGAAGTACTGCAGTGTGGAATGTGGCAAGATAAGTGCTCGGAGGTATCCAGGACCAACATGGAGCACAAGCAGCTGGCATTGAGGCTGTTCGTAAGTAGGAGTTGTTTGTAAGTCGGGTGTTCGTAAGTCGGGGACTGCCTGTATTTTGGAAACAGCTAACACTTTTTGACTACAACCACCAAGGCATGTTTACATTAAAAGCAGACTTTGTTATGTATTGTGAGATGCCAGGGACTTATCCATGCTGACTTATTAAAGTGAATGTATAACTAAGGGCATCATTTCTTTAGATTTAGGCCTCATACCTTGGGCCATATGACATACAAATTTGGGTGAATTTCTGGGAGCCGCAGGTGCTGTGTATATCCATCCCATATAAATCAATGGCTGTACACTGGTTCTTGTTTAAACATGTGCATGTGTATGGACATACAGCCTGGACCATCTGCATCCAGGGTTGTGCATCTGTATACATGCATGTGTTTAAACAAGTAGCAGTGAATACACGCATACAGCCAATGTTTGCTATGGGTGGCTATATGCGCCACCTGTGTTTCCCAGGCAGGGAGACACATTCATATTTTACATCATACAGCTCCAGGCATCCATGTGCATAAGGCCCCAAAGTGGTTAGAAGTTAAAACCACTGTCAGAAACTTATTGCTGTCAGTGTCTCTGTTTGGGAAATTCATCTTCTGGGAATTAAAAAGTTATGGCAAATCCAAACAGGAATAGAGGAGATATCTTCCAGTGATGACACTTGTTCCCATGACACTATCTAAGAGGTGATATCCCTCACATTGGAAAGATAACCTCTTACTTTTTGATGGGTCTATGGGACAAGAAGTGCAAGGAAGTCTCCATAATACGACTCAGAAGGCAAAAAGCCCCACCTGAAATGAAAGAAATCCCTTTAGATATACTTTAATAAAAGGTCCAGGTTAACA
The DNA here is from genome assembly GCF_037356315.1 of Lithobates pipiens. NCBI lineage: Eukaryota > Metazoa > Chordata > Amphibia > Anura > Ranidae > Lithobates > Lithobates pipiens. The sequence continues at coordinate 384,610,580 of NW_027507764.1, forward strand.
TGGCTGGCCGTGTGAAGTGAACACAATCTCCTCTAAGTTTACTTCACTGTGTCACATTTTAGTAAATCACATCTGATTGGTCTACCAATGGATGCAGGATTTTTATGCATTGCTTATATTGTATAGGTATGGGCATTCAATAAGAGTCTATGTAAAATCTGTAGGTCTACACTGAGCACAGTTTTCATGTGGACAAAAAAATACATGCATACAGAGACATTTTGCTCTGCACTGCCTCTGAGGTGAAGCTACAGACTGTTGCAAAGCAGTCAAATTCAACCCCTTAATATCATGGAAAAGGGGTCACTGACACTGGTACTGATTCTAAAAAAAACAAATTGTCTTGTTCTCATGATTTATTTAGGATTTGTAATGGAAGTTGGTCAAATGTCTTGGAACCCCAAATCAATTGCAATGTTTTGTTGATTTTCTCAATAATGGAACTTTTACATTAAATCAGTTAAATGCAGTACTTTACATGTGCAAAAAAAGGAAAAACACCATAGCTTGAATAGAAAAGCATTTCCCCCTACTAGCATGCTTCACAAAACAACTCTTGCTCTCTATGTGAAATCAGCTGTTGCACTAAAGAGATTCTACATGTCCCCTGCTGAGTTAGATCTATATCTCTGCATTCAGCGAAGTTTATGCCCATGCTTATTGGAGAGTTCTGGCTCTGGATCAGCAGAGGTGTGTTGGACCTCTGCAGAAACACCACTACTTCCACACAGAGAGCAAGGGTCATTCTCTTGACCTTGCTGGCAGAGAATACACATTTATGCTCAGGCTGTGACTGAGTGACAATGGTTATCATGATGAAGAGCAAGGGTGGATCTTTCAAGCATAGGAAACAGCAACAGAGGTTATAACTCCACCCCATTCAAAACTTAAAATGAAATGTTTTGGCAACAAAGAAAGTCTAAACTGCATATTTCTGCAAAGTTGTATGTAAAGTTGACCATTTATTGCTAAATGTAACAAGCTGAAAAAAAAAATACAAAGTGTGGCATGTGCACAGCTTGTGTAGGCTGTCAGTGCTTAGTTATAACTCCAATTTACAAAAAAGGCCTGCATTTTCTGTAAACATATCTTGGTGGTTGTACCCAAAAAGTGGGTACGGTTTCCAAAATACAGACCTTGCTTCCACATTATTTTCAGCTTATTTGGTTGTGTTGTGTTGTAGTCTTCAGACATTAACTTTTGTGATTAGATTAATGTTCCTTTCTGATGCATATCATATTTGTGTTAGCAACACTGCCCAGTAGATTGGCTTATCACTACTCCTATGGGAGTTAGACCTTCTTTTAGGCTCCTTGAAGAGATCCTTTTCCAGGATCTTGCTTTGGTATCAATACTTTACCTTTACTTCCACTTTTTAATGACATCCCCGAGAGTACAAACTTCAAGCAGTAAGTGTTCCGAATATTTACAGCATTTATGCACATTGTCTCATCACATACAAGTCAATTTTCATTTTTTGTTTGACAGGAATTTTCTAGAGTATTTGTAAATCATTTATTTTAATTTTGTCTTAGACATGTTTTCTGTGAATTTCAAAAAATTCAATCTAAATTAGGATAAGTTCCGATAACTTTATTTGATCATAGTTTTCTAGACGCAGTAAAAAGATTCATTTATAAAAGGTGTTCACTATACCAAACACACAATATTTACCACATCAGTTTTAGGCACCAGTTCACAAAAAGGATATTAGGGAACTGGAGAAAATGCAGAGAAGGGCAACTGATAAGAGTCCTCAATGAGAAAAGATTAGAGGAACTGAATTAATTCTCTCTTGAGAAGAGGAGATTAAGAGGGATATGATCAACATGTATAAATACATAAGGGGTCCATATAGTGAATTTATAGTGAATATAACTGGGTACTAACATTTATAGGTGAAGTTGATCCAGAGGTTATCTGATTGCCTCATGGGGGAGATTTTTTTCCCCTGCTGGAGAAAATTGGGTCATGCTTTGCTGGGGTTTTTTGCCTTTCTCTGGGTCAACTGTGAGTAATGCATTGTGTATATGGGATTGTGTTTTTTTCCTAGGTTGAACTAGATGGACTTGGTGTCTTTTTTTAACCTGACTATGTAACATTAAACCATCAGATACTTTACAACCTGCCCCACCAACAATTCCTTTCAACTTGATCTTAAAGCACAAGGGCAAGTTTAGTTTACTAATCCTTCAGTGCCCATCCTCTTCAGGATGAGCATTTTTCTAATAGGATATATTTGCCATAACTGTAGGCCTCAATTGATTTTAACTGTGCAGTGTGCCCAACCCCTGACTATTTTTAGAGTCAATAATCTTATTCTGAGATGTTACTTAAGTAGTCTTTAGCTGATGGATGTAAAGCACCACATATTTAAAGGTTCCAAATGACAGATAGCTTATGAAGATCTATACATACTGTATGTATCTTAAGTAGAAATGAAGGCAGAAATTTTGAAACTTTTTTTTTGGATAGAGTAAGGGAGGATAATAACATTTGTCTTTTTTTCTATCTGTGCATTAAGACGGCTCTCATTCACTTACATTGATTTTATCATGTCGCACGACTTGAGGCAACTTCAAGTCGGATCCAAAGTCGCCCCTGTGTGAATGGACTCTTACGGTCACCAGGATGAATAGGGAGGGCGAATTTTCTTAATGGGAAAAAAAAAAAAATAACAGACGTGTTCTAATCTCTCTCCACTCTTAATTTAAAACAGTAAACAAAGTTTTGTTAAGCCTTTAGTTATACTTTAATATTTTATGTTATTACATCTCTTTGTTTACTTTTGTCCCCCCCACCATTACCGCTATGATTATATTGACTGCCGACCCTGGGTATCTTATTCCTGGAAGCCAAACAACAAAAGAATAGGCTTCTACTCTGTAATGTTTCTTTAGACATGGAAAGGAACCATGTTGTCTAACAAGGGAGTTTGGACCCTTACTGTGGATTAAGTTGTGCCAAATTATAGCTGAACTCCAGGTAGATATAAATAACCAAATGAATGCAGCTCTGAATTTATTTATATATTCTCTCTCTTTTTTTTTTATGGAAGTAGTGTATGTCCCTGAATTCAACTTGGTATCAGCAGAGTTCAGACTAGGGAAAAAAGAAACCACACAAGAAAACAATCAGTTATGCTGACATGTAATAAAAATACATGCTATTAGAAATAGAGATTATAGTTTTAGGTGCATGATTCTACTGCTTCTCCTTTCACTGTTCAGTCACAGGCTGGTAGAAAAGAGACCTGTAAGTGTTACTAAAGCAGAGAAAAATCAGGTCTCCTGCCCTTGTAGACAAGACGGTATAGAGGTGTGTTAATATTTTGGCAGCTAAAAAGTATCTGTATTTCATCTGCCTACTTAGCCTTCCTGAAGGGCAGCTTTAAGGCCTCATGCACATAGGACGTTTTGAAAACTCACCTAGAAGCCTTTCCTCCTGGCAGCAGTGTTTTGGCATAAAAAAAAGCCTGATGCTTGTAAAAGTGTCCAATGCTATTACAAGCCTTTAGGCCCGTTTACAGGCATGAAGCAATTGGGAGTTAATTTATTTAATTGGCCAGAATAATAATTTATTCTGGCTACTGAAATTAACGCTCAAGCACTAAATGTAAGTAGTGTTAACACGCATTTACAAGCATCAAGCGTTTTTTCTGACAAAACACTGCTGCTCCTGGACGCACTGGTAGTGTTTTTTTTCCTGCCTCTCAAAGCCCCTGCCACTAAACGCTGTTAAAAGTCTATGTGCGCATGGTCACACATAGGCTAACATGGAGGGGCATTTGAAAGAGGAAAAAAAAGCAACACTAAAAGTGGCAGTTCTGTGTGCATAAGGCCTTAATTTAACCCAAAAAAAAAAAGATGCTAAAGTCCATCTAGAAAAAGCAGCACATATAAAACACCTGCATGTTTTCACTACCTTCCACCCGTGAAGGTAAAGAAACAAATGCAGCTTTAGAGTTTAGAATTCTATGTGTTAGCTATAATCCACCCCCCCCCCCCCAACACTTTCCCATATCCACCCAGGAACTTACCATTTGAGTAAAATGCTCTTCATTAATTGTAAAGGCAGCAATAATTCTGTATGTGTCCTTTTTGAAACTATTGTGACTTGTTTGTAACATGTTAATGGAAATAGCCTGAATGAAATATGTCAGGATACAGATACTGAATAGATGATTTTGAATAGAATTATCTTGGTTGATTGCATAAGCAATACCTTTTACTGCTAGAATAACACCTTAACGGCACAATAATGACGACATGACAATGTATGTAAATCAAGAACTGCATGTGGGTTTATTTCACACTTGAGAAAACAGTGGATTTAATTGTGTGAACCGAAATGTACTGTACAATATTAATGATAGAACATCAAAATGTATAATTCATAGTGCATTACTTTATTTTGTATTTATTTCAATTTTTTTGTCAGTTTCTTTTGTACGTGCATCTGAAAAGATGCAGGCGACAGTAAAATTTTTCTCAGTTTAAGTCAATCTGCAGGAACTTAATTTTATTCAAAAATGTGATTTTTTTTTTTTACATTTTATATACATAGGAATTGAATATAAAATGACAATATAAAAGTTCAAAGTGAAAGCATACAGCCAGAAGGTACAAAGAAAGCAGAACTGTTTCAAATGGTATATTGTAACATGTACTCTTAAATTATTATCTTATATTTACAGGAAACAGAATCCAATATTTGTCCCAGGCTGTTCTATTATTTTGTCCAGGAGAAGGACCTGTGATGTACAAATTTGAACCCTTGGATGCCCGACTGCTCAAGTGGTTAAGATACCTCTGATGCTTATAATGGTTAACCTGCTGGTAGCAAAAGAGATCAAAATGCAGCGCTGCTGTAAGAACACATAAGCTTGTACCAAAGCTTACATTTGCAAATAATTATAAACTGTAATATTCATCTTGTAAAACAAGAAATAGTTTCTACACATGTAAATAACATATTTGCATACAGAAACTTGCCCAAGTGAAACATCATCTTTTCCCATTCTGATATCTCTCACTTAATGGTGCAGTATATATGATATATATTCTATTTTGTTCTTCCATTTGTACTATTATTTACTATTTCATTTTTTATTTTTTTTTACATATGTGGCATTGTAACCCTAAGAGTACTATATAGCGTTCCTCCTTCATCCCAGGGCTGCATGCATAATTTGTTTTACGTTCTGTATTATTTTTAAACTAATATATTTTCATTTTTAAATGTTTGAATTGTATAGACTTTCGTTAAATATGTTTTTATTTAATATGAAAAGGCACAGAAATGCTATGGCAGTGCTCAAAGGGTTAACTTTACGCCACTAGATTTTCCAACCTTTATTGTCATGGCAACGTGTTAATTTTAGGATGTTTGTTTTTTTTTTTTGTTTTTTTTTGTCATTGTTCCTTTTGTGTTGCTTTGTGGTTAAATTAATGTCTCTCAATGGTGTCTCCCACTACATTCTACAAAAGATAGCTTAACATCAAGAACAGATGTTGAAAATTAAAGGTCAGACATTGACTCACAAAAAAGAAACATGCACAAATCAGACAAAGAGAATATAAATATAAATATAAAATATGTGTAAGAAAAAAAAATTCCAGATAGGCAGTTCAGCAACAAAAAATAAGACTGATTTCAGAGGCTCAGGTCAGGCCTAGTGCAGTATTATGAATATGTTTAGTGCAATGTTCTTGTGGTCACTTGCATACCTGGCTGCATGACTTGATGTTACTGTTTTTCCATTTCAGTTACATATATCACATGGTCCTCTGGGGACTTTCCATGTGTTTTACTAAGGTGCAGTTTAACTGCGTGCTTGCTTGCAAAAGTCCTGTTGCAAAGCTTACACTGGAATGTGGAACCCGAGTCCTCGTCAATAAGACCTATTGAGTTTAAAGCCTTATTGGTGATAACTTTTGAAACATTCTGTTGTTCTTGAATCTGACTGATAGAAAGCTTTGAAAGATCCTTTAAGCCAAAGCCTAAATGTGTTTCTAAATGACTTATGTATGTTGAAGCAGTCCGGAACTGAGAGGCACAATCATTGCAAAAGAAAACAGGATGTCCCGTGTCCAAATTCTTTAAAAATTTTGTACCCCCTGTCCTCCTCAACTGATATTTGACATTGGCCAGCCAGTGGCTAATTGTTGTCATTGAAAGACCTGTGAATTTAGAGATATGTACCCGTTCTTGAGGACCCAAGTCTGACATGATATATTTGCCTTCGGGTGTTTCCCTTAAGCTTGATGCAAACTGGGCCTGAAGTATAAGGAGATGTTGAGGATTCCAGTTGGACTGTCTACCCTTTCTCTTATGCACCGGTGACAATTCATCCAATGCCTCTTCAAAACTGCTGCCATCTGCATCTGACTTTTCAGATACAGTAGATGGTGTAGATGACTTGGGTGTCAAGCGTCCCGTGAGGTTTTTCACCATATCAGATATATCCATCAGTGCACTTTCTCTAAGAGGTGGGGAAACAGGGTCTGTCATGCTTGAAACAAGAGGTTTATTTTTAGATTTTGTTAAATCAATTGGCTGATCACTGTTCTCATAGTAGTACCGATCATTAGAATCTACTTGTTTAACAGGAGTAGTGGGGTAGACAGGTTTATCCAACATACTATTGCTAATTTTATATAACATTGCCAGTGGATCCAAAGATGGACTAATGGGTTTTGAGACTTTTCCCAAATGTGTATTCATTATAGACTGCAATGCACTCAGTGGATTAATAAATGATGGCTCAGATGAATGGTCTGTAATAATTCCTAAGCTGTTGCATCCATTAGTAACTTTTGTTTTAAGAGGATCTGTTCCATTTGGTGTATGGGGCTCCAATGGGACTTCCTTTTTTGTCTTTGGACTTTCAGCCTCTATAGTTTTCCTAATAACTTTAGAATTGGCTTCCTCGGATTTAAGAATGTCTTTGTTTTCTTTTGCCACTGGAGATGCTGGCTTGACAGGAGTTACCCTTTCTTTCTCTACTGGTTTTTCATCTTTCTTTATATTGATTTTTCCTGTCACCTTCTCAACTAGTTCTTCCATTGCAGAGACATTGCTTTTGTGAGGTGGAGGGGTTAAACTTCCTGGAGAGTGAATCAAAGCATTGTGGTCAGATGCCATTGATTTTACGCTGCTGGCATAAGAAGGCTGCATCTGAACAGTCTGTACAGTTGGCTGTAGCATTTTTACAGTTCCTGGCAACTGATAAGCAGCATGGATACTAGGATATCCTCCCCATGATGGTGCTCCATTTTGAGCTTTACTGATCGCTGAGGACACTGTATTTTCTAGTGATTTTAAAATATCCAGCCCACCTTTAGGACTGTCATCTAAATCTTCTTCTCTGAGGTACTGGTAAGAAGTTGCAGGCTCGGTTTTTTCAGAGTCCTCATTTTCCTCCTTAATCTTTTTCTCTGGCTCTGGACTTGTTGCCTTCTCCTTTTCAATATCCTTCCTGTCATCAGGATGTGGAGATGCAGCAGGTGAGTCTGGTTGTTTCTTTATATAAGATGCTGGTAGCCTTGCATGTGTAGTTGGTGGCAAAGGTATTGACTGAATCTTTTCTTCCACCACTGCATCCATGACAAGCTGTTTACCTTTCTTTGAGGCTGAACTGGTCACTTTTAAAAAATGTCCAGTTACCATCATATGAGCAGTGAGCTGCTGCAAAGTATCATGAGAGCTACCACACTCCATACACTTTAGAATTTGAGCCTTGCGTGCCTCAAACTGCCATGTGTAACTAGCACCATTTTGATATCCATATCTGTTGTTAGGGGTCACGTATGGATTGGCAGTTTTTGGGTCCTTTGTATTATCATTTGCAATGGCCCCTGGGGAGATTCCTGCTTGTTCAGGGGAATCGGGTGAAATGATATCCTGAAGAGCCCGTTTTTTCGTTGTAGGGACCAATTTTGTAATGGCCGGTACTGGCTCTTTTAGAGGCACTTTTTGGTAATGCTTTGTTTTAATCATGTGAACACTTAGATCTTGCAAAGACTCAAAGGAATGTCCACAGTACATGCATTTCAATACTTTCTGTGCATCCTCCTTTCCCTCCATCTCCATAAGTGATCTCTTTCTAGGTTTAGACCAGCGTCTTGTCCTCTCAGCTTCTCTGTCTCTGTTGTCATCACGATAATGACCCGTTTCATTCATGTGCACAGTCAGTTGAACCAGTGTGTCATAGGCTGCACTGCAATCTTTGCATCGAAATTTGCTGGCACCAGTAAACACAGGCCCGTACAGTTTATTGTTTTGCCGATAAAGCTGCACTGTACTAAACAAGCTGGGTTCTGGCAAAAGTCCATATGATGTTTGCTGTAATGTCTTTGCCAGGGCTGCCTGGTGCCAGTCATACCCAGAACCACTGTTAGTATTAGTACAACTAACAGTACTAGTAGTAACACTAGTACTTGTAGTAGTGCTGCTGCTTGTAATGGTTGTGGGAGATTCAGAGTCAGCCTTTCTATCTGTGCTTTCACTCTGTTTACTTGCATTGGAGCTTGAGTTAGATTTTTTCAGATCCAAAGCCAGAGGAGGCCAACTGCACTCTGAAAGCAAATTTGTATAGACTGCTTTGATTTGTGCCAAGCTGTCCTGAGGGTAAGATGTGTTGTCCACATTCTGGCTGTCTTCCCTGTCCTGCCCATCCTTAGAGGAAGTACTTTTAAAATCTGCTAGATGATCACTTGCTTCACTAAAGGGTGAACCATAGCCAGCATCTTGATTAGTTGCACTACTGACGGGAGAATTTTGATAGCTCTGAGTCTCTTTGTTGTCTGGTTCCTCACTGAATAAATATTCACTGTCTTGGACATCTAACGAAAGACCATCGTCTTCTACATTATCTTCGTCAATTTCAGCTGCCTTTAATTCCTCTGCAGGAACGTATGCTGAAAGACAGAACAAAAAAAGAAGAAACATTATAATGTGAACATTTTTTTTACTAACGTTCTAGATTTAGGGTGTGGGAAATAGTGAGTGTGAAAGGATAGATGGAAGAACATCAAAGAAATCCAATGGATTTAAAATGTTTTACAATTAATTAACAAGGTATTATATTTCTTAGTACAAGATATAAGGGACAAACTAATCATGCTTTAAAAACACAGTTGCAGATTTATGGACCTATATTTAACTTCATTTACCCCTCGAAGAGAGTACAAGTTTTTCCTTGAATATATCTTTAAATCATGTCTAAACCAAAGAAAAAAATTGCAATATATTACTGCTTTCCAGTCTATAGATTTGGTGGCTGCATTTGGTTGTTTTTTTAGTTTTTTATTTTTCACCTGGGGATCTTGCCAGTAACACAATGGGGGTGACAATCCTCATCCGCCATACTAAATCTATGAAAAAGCAGTGCAGTCATCCTAGGACAGACTCATGCTCTATGTTACTGAGCTGAAGAGAAGGAGAGGTGGAACAGTTTTACAATTTAACCAGTTCCAGACTGCCCACTGCACATATACTGCGGCAGGGCGCCCTGGCTGTGCGAAACAATGTACCTGTACGTTGTCCATGCGAACTGGTCTGGGGCGCGCACCTGCGCCACCAGCGACCTGCTCTCCCTATGATTGAACATGGCGGGAGCCAATCAGCGGGCCCGGCGGCTGTGATGGCCGCTGGCATCCCACGATCGCTCTTACATCTGCTGATGTAAATGAAGCAGACTGTCCTTCTGTCAGAGAGGAACAGAGAGATCTGTGCTTCCTGCTAATCAGGAACACAGATCTCTCTGTTCCTGCAGCGAGTCCATCCCCCATATAGTTAGGAAGCACACTGAGGGTACACATTTAACCCCTTGATTGCCCATGATGTTAAACCCTTCCCTCCCAGTGTCATATATACAGTGTCAGTGCATTTTTTATTAGCACTGATCACGGTATTGGTGTCCCTGGTCTCCAAAAAGTGTCACTTAGTGTCCAATTTGTCTGCTGCAATGCTAAAAATCGCTGATTGCCTCCCTGGGTTACAAACAAGATAGGGTCTGTAGGTTTGTTCTTAACCACTTGCTGACCGCCACATGTACATTTACGTCAACAGAATGGCACGGCTGGGCAAATGGGCGTACAGGTACGTCCCTTTGAATTTGACGCTGTGTGGTCACGTGTGTGCCGGCACGTGCGACCCTGCCGGGAGCTCCGTGAGTCGGATCACGAGTCCCACGGACTCGATCGCCACGGGGATACCCGCGATCATCTCACGGAGCTGAAGAACGGGGAGATGCTAATGTAAACACGCATCTCACTGTTTTGCCTAGTGACACCGTCACTGATTATAGCTCCCTGTGATCTCCGGGAAACTTATACCATGCAGTGGGGTTGCTCCCACACTGTAAGTGCTAACTGCTCATTTTTTTCTAGGAGATAGGAGAAGCACTTTTACTTACCTGATCCTTGGCTCCCCATGCTTTGGCAGTGAGCTGTTCCTCATCAGGAACTTAGACCGCTGGAACATGGGGGAGAGGATACTGGGGGGACCGTGGTCTAACAGCATGGAGGAGAAAAGGATCGGGTAAGTAGTCCCCTAAAGGTAAACAGGCATTTAACCCTTACAGTGCGAGCACAGCCCCACTGCAAGGGACAACTTTACAGTTGCCCAGGGTTGGGAAACTCCTATCTTCCTAACCTCGTCATCTGTTTGACAGCAGTAACAATGAAACAAAAAATTGTAAATTGTATAATTGAGGCTGTTGTAAAGGAACACAGGTGCTGTGTACTTTTAAATTTTATCAGAGTTATTCAGTACTTTGCAAACTAACAAAATATATGGTTCCAGTTATACAGCGTGTAAATTAAAAAAAAGGCAAAGAACCTAAAAGACGGAGAAAGACCAAAGTAAGCAATCTGTTTAGTAGTATATAATAAATTCCAAGTGGAAAAAAGACCTCTCATGTTTACATTTCTGAAAACATGCAAACCTCATTTGCTCTTCTTGCAAGAGATCTACCTCACTGGCAATACTATCCCTGAAAAGGCCATGGGTACATAGAGTAGTAATTGCCACATACTCTAATTATGTGAGAGGCATTTTCCATACTTATATGCAGATCTTTAGTCTATTACATACAGCAAGTTTGCCAGATCTAGGGGTAATATGAGTGGCTTACATACTTAAAAAATAAAGTATAAATGTGTATACCCCCACCAATGCAATATATGATTTAGTATACTATCCCTGAAAAGCTTGCCCAATGCCATCCTTTCAAAATCATCTGCACTGTTGACTTTAATAACACCCTAGATCCCAACCTAGATATCTCCAATCCCAATATAATATAAAACAGAGTGCTCAGTGCCTGGGAGGAAACAAGGAGGCATTAATGTTGCTACACAACTCTGGAGAGTAGAGCTATTACAAATAAATGGAGCTCCTTTTTGAAAAGGGAGATAAAAATGGCAAAATTATGGTCCATGTTGCTTGCTGAGATACCGTCACACACTAACAGGCCATGCATAATTATAGCAGATGGAACAAATGTTTTGATACCCAGGAAATCCTCTAGGACTTTTCCCAGTTCTATTGAATATGCTTTGCTCATATATTATCACATGATAGGAGTCAGTTGAAGGAGTTGTTAGCCCATTTCCCTCTTCCCATTCTATGAATCTCTACAAATGAAAAAGAGATGGCCATTAAATCATTTCTCTAGGACCTGATGTCATACAAACAATATATTTAAGAAATTAAACCAAGATTTCAGTATTTATATACCCAATGTCACACCAACTCTGCTCTCTCAAATGCCATGTATATAGCTCATGTCATCTTTTTCGTCAAAATCAAGAAAATATCCTTTTGAAATATTCATCATATTGACCAATCTCTTTACTCAATACAGACTATAAAATCCTTGCCAAAATACTTGCCACCAGATTTCAGGAATGCTATTGACAATGGCCATGCTGGATTTTTGACAAAAGAAAACAATCTGTGCCTCCTAACCACTACTTCGGTCTGGAGTCTCTAGTATATTACGAATGCAACTTAAATGTCAAAAAAACATTATAAAGGATTTCAACAGACCACTCCTCAAGTCTAATCATATCCAATAGAAAATTCTCACTCCAACAAATAATCAATAGAACTGTGTCCCCTAAAAAGATTGTTTATTACAAAACATACAGTTTAAAATACCATAGTAAATTAATTTTTTGGGCAAAAAAATTAATTGGGTGGAATGAATAATTACAATATATTATCCTGAAACATTGAATCATACTGAATATGAATGCAACATGAGTAACAGCAGAGCAATAGAAAGGCTATTGTTACATATTTTTATCTATAAATTGTATTTTTGATTGGCGGCATCTTGTGGTGGAATCGAGGTAATGCAACCTCATGGCTCGATGTAGACATTCCATGTTCCCTTAGCAGTAGTTTAGCTGGGAGGAGCCCACTGATTATGTGACCATGCAATGTCAGTGATCACATGGGGACCTGGAACCCATGTTGAGGGACATGCCCATGAGAGGGGCTGATAGGATGCTATTTTAGACAGTCAGTCCATATAAGAGAATGGGACACCACAAGGAAACGTCATCCACTTCTGAGGCAGCCAGGTGGGATTGGCAAAAATCTGTCAGGACTGCAAAACCCATAGGACTGCATAGAGATAACTCTTCTAACATTTTGTCTCCCCCCTATACACATTCAACAAGACACAAGGTGGGGTTGCCATTTTCCCTCATGGTGGAGCTATTAGCCATGTCTCCAGTGTTAATTGGAAATATACGTTGATTAAAATAAAAGTTTGCCCCTTTATTTCCCTGTTTTATGAAACACCTCTGTGTGAATACTTCTAAAATATTTTACATACAGTAGTTTAACCAAATTGGTACAGCATTTAGTGCTCTGTCTCCCAGATTTAAACATAAAACCCTACAGTGTCCATGTCAACATTAAGGACAGTTCTTTTCTGACGACATAAGTATTGCCAGTTAACTAAGGTGCACAGATGGTTAACACTGGATAAAACAAATGCATCAGTAATTCTTGAGGCAGCTGTGCTGGGCTTTTATGAGACACTCCTAATTTATGGAAGTGTTTAAATGTCCTATCCAACTACTATCTCAATGAGAGCAGCCATTAAGACCTAGAAACCAATCCAAAAACCAGTACCAGCATAGCACCTCATACTCTACTTTGAATTAATCCCACCCTTTCCCACTTTGCTGGTGACCCAGACGCAGTCATCCAGATCTGGATAAGACACAGCAGTTTCATATCTACCCCTGTCATGAACATGAACAGATCACCAAAAATCACAAGGGCATTCTTATCATTGCCAAGTTCATAGAGATTGTGGGCCTTTTGACAGTAGTAATCTCTTAGGTAAAATGGATTGACTAGCCTAGATGAAATCACAACAAAGCATTCCCTATATGGTATGCATTTCTTGGTCGATGACCATGGAAGATGCTGAGTAGCTCAGGTCAATCCACAGTACAATTCATATCACAAAAGAAGCTAAGGGGTATTTTGATCAGTACTGTAATGTACTATATCACACTCTAGGCACTAAGCACAATAACAGTGGAAGTCTATGCCACATACCACTTCTTCCCATGGGAAAAAGCTAAAAACATTTTTATTTTCGTGTATGTTAAGGCATCACCACTGAACCGTTATTTAGTTGCATCCAGTTGAACTGCAGCACCACATGGTAGATAATTGAAGTGAAGTTTGGAATAAACCTGATTGTGACATTCATGGAAGGTCAATGTCTGTGTGATTGGTTTTACCACTTGTGCCGATGCCTGTGCCAGTCAGTAAAGAGGTCAAAGGTGGTCTAATGTGGTATTTACTTAAGATTAATATTTTTCTGGCTGGTGATTGAAAAGACTACATTGTTTTTATTTACCCATCATTTGTAAATATTAATATCATGCAAAAATAATGATGCTATCTAATACAGTAATCTGTTTAATTGTTGGCAGTAAACATTTAGCATACATGCGTATATAACAAATACATACACATGCAACACTCTGAATTTATTTCAGAGGAATAAAGACAGTTTTATGGCCCTGCCACCTGGATACAATATTCAAAAGCTTTGCATAACCAAATTTTACTGATAACAATGTTGGTAGTGTTAGTTGAGAACATATGGCAATAGTAAATATACTAAAATGCACCACCTACACTAGCCAGAATATGTGTATACACTGATAAAAATATAGGCTGAACTAACAGCATCTTTTTGTCTGGAAGATCATATTCAGATATGACCTTTTTTATAACACCATATTAACTATACAATTATTATGCAGCTACATAACTGTGCATTTTAATCGAACAGTAAACGCCAGACACAATTATTTACCCCAAGATTTGAATAGGCCAAACAATCACATAGTTACACAATTTTTATCTGTCTGTTGCTTTTGCCTAACAAATGCCTTCAGGTACCCATAAAAGACATTTCTGTAAAAGGTGTTTTTAATACATTTAAGTGGTATTAAACCTTTTTTATTTATGGGCACCCCAGGTGAATTATTCCATAATGTGCACTGCATATTAGCACATTATGAGAGACTTACCTGTCAAGCAGAGCCCTCCAGCAGTGCGCTGTCACCCCCCAGCAGGTCCCGGGTACTTCCATCTTCACCTAGCCTTCCTTCCGGGTTTTGCGCTCTCTGGCTGCTTGAATGGCTGGGAGAGTAATTTCACCCAGCACAGAGCAGGTGCCATAAATGTGGTTTGAGCTGTGCATGCACAGCTCAGGATACATTACCGATGGCAGGCTGGGAGAGGTCTTTATGATAGAAGAGACTCTCCTGTTATAAAGAACCTGCCTGTCAGCGTTTTAAAAAATGTACTTTAATAATGCAGTACAGATTAAAAATAGTTTATGTCACTCAAGGTTTAGTTAGCTTTTCTAACATATGAAGGCAAATTCCAAGTAAAACTGGTATTTTAGTTTAGCATTACACAGATATAGTAAATCCCCTAGAGACTTATTACTCCTGCCCAGGGCTCAGGTGGGATAAAACTTTTTACTTCCATCCCTACTTCTGCTCACCTGCTTTCGGTCATTGTAAGGAAGTCTTAGGGCGGGTTCACACTGGTACGACAAACGCTCTGACACTGGAAGCTCATGTCGCATGACGTGTGAAAATCAATGTTTCCCTATGGGAGCATCTTAACTGGTCCAACACAAGTCGATCTGACTTTGAAAATGCTCCCTGTACTACTTTGGTCCGACTTTGATCCTACTTCAGCCCATTGACTATTATTGAAGTAGGGTCAAAGTCGGATCCTTGTCCTAACCATCCGACTTTGGCATCCGACATTGTGTTACTTCCTGTCCCCTGCTGTAGCCCCTCCCATTGTGTGTTAGTTTAGATTGGTCAAAGAACAAGTCGTACTATTTGAAAAGTAGGATCAAAGTAGTATCCTGTTCATGAAAGTCAGATGGATGTAGGACCAATGTAGGACTGATGTTGCAGAGCAAAGTAGGATGAAAATCGTACTACTGTTGTGTAGTATAGTTTGAATCCGGCCTTACTCACACTTCTGGACTATCTATTCATTTGATAATATTACAGAGCAGTTTGCAATAGTTGGGGTTGGAGAAGGGAAGCCTGACCCATGACCTACAGTTATGATTTGTATTTAAAATTGAGAATTTATGAAATAACTGTGGCTAAAGACACTGTTAAAAGTTCTTTTACAAAACAGAACATTAAAAAAAAATTAATGTAAAGAAGATTATTTAGATGTAAATAATATATTTTGTATAAAGTAATGCTTTTTAAAGCCTATTTCTATGTACTTATACTTTGTAATTATACAAAGTCAGCCATATTTGGTAATTTCACAACTCTGCTTCCTAATTTGCAGTGCAGCCCAATGGTTAGCAACTCCTTCTCTAAGCATAGGTCTATGGGGGTGATTTACTAAAAGCAAAGAAGCTGTTGATGTTACTGAGATTAGTGAATGCAATGAAATTTCACCTTGAAAAGAATACTCAATTATGTGCAAGGAAAATAAAAAAAGAGCATTTTTGCCTGCACATGTTTGAATGATGGAAGGCATCAGAGCTTCACCTCACTCATCAAGCTCCAGGGATAATTCCCTTGCAAAGTGCAGATTCCCTTGCAAAGTGAACAGTTAATTTGCCTTTAGCAAGTCAACCCCTATGAGTCTGCCTACACATTGTTAACAATGTAAGGTATTGACTCATGGGAAAACACAGATGTAAAAAGGAGGAGCTTCAGCCAGGTTCCCAAGAATTGTAGCTGCTGACTTTTAATAAACAAACACTCACCTGTCCTCACCCGGCGGGTTCCCGGCGTGGACATATTAACTTTGGAAAGCCGGCTATGACTACTTTCAGCTTCACAGCCGGCTTTCCACTGTGAATGCAAGAGCTGCACTGCGCCTTATGAATGGTGCCACAGACTCATTGGACCTGCGACATGTTTCAGAACATGAAGGGCAGGGAGTGGGTACCTGCCCAAGCTAGGTACCCTTTCCACAAAATAATTTTTTTTATAAAATATGGTGGGGGGGGACGATCTGAACTTCCACTTTTGGATGAAATTCCATTTTAAGCAGGGAACTACTAAATATGACACAATGCAATCTAAATACCAAGATAATGCTATAAAATGTCCCTGTTTGACATGATTGCATGGATGTATTGTTATCTGTATCCTTGATTCCACACACATGGAGATCACAAGCAGAAAAGGAGTGTTTCATTTACACATGATCGATGCCTATGTAGAAACTACCAAAAAAAAAATCTTGAGCATATTTTAATATGTATACCTATCTTATGAAAGGTCAGTTACTTAGAGTATTAAAAAAATTGAAACACATGTTCCACTAGTTGTTTTATTTAGTTACTATTACTCTGTGAACACATCCATTAAAATCGTGATGGGATGAAAAGGGTTAGCTACATTAAAGAAAAGATGCACTTGCGTTATCTGACTGTGACAGTTTGTTTCACTTTCCCAGCTGATGGATACTTTTTTTTAAATACATATTCACGGTTTTTCAAGCAGAAAATCTGCAGTCATCAGATTTGATCAGTGTCACCTAAAAAAGCATGGAAATTGTCTTGTTTTCTCCAAATTTAGAATTTGTATGTGTAATTCAGGTGTCAAACGGTCTCACTACTATTGTTTTAAGCAACACTTTAGAACATTATAGAGCTGATTGCAACAGCACAACTCAGCACAAAGGTGTAATATTATACAGGTTTAGTAATTCCATGTTCACCTAAACAAGTCCAATCAGAGAAAATGCGTAATCTTTTATAACAGCGCCAACAGGTTCATAGGGATAACTACACAGTGGCCAAGTGGTGAGCACTTCTGCTTAGCAGCACTAGGGTTGTCGGTTTGCATCCCAACCACGAAACCATGACACTATCTGCCTGGAATTTGCATGTTCTCGCTGTGCCTGAGTGGGATTCCTCCGGGTACTCCGAATTCCTCCCACACTCTAAAGACATGATGGTAGGTTAATTGGATCCGGTCTAAATTAGCCTTACCATGCGTTTGTATGAATGTGAATTAAGGACCTTAAATTGTAAGCTCCTTGAGGGCAGGGACTGATGTAAACTGTACAATATGTGTACAATATGTTTGTGAAGCGCTGTGTAAATTGATGATATATAAGTACCGTATTTATCGGCCTATAACACGCCTCTTTTTCCCCTTAAAATCAGGGGGAAATCGTGGGTGCGTGTTATACACCGATCCCCCGCCGTTTCTCAGCTTCTCTGCCGTTCTTGGTGGCTTTCGGCTCAAGGCTGCATTAATGGGCATTTAAATGTAAGTTTTTTTCCTTAAACTTCCCTCCTAAAAGTTTTTTTCTTTAAAATTCCCTCCTAAACTTGGGGTGCGTGTTATACGCCGATAAATATGGTACTTCTAATAAGTAAATAAGAAGTAAACTGAAACCAATTGTGCTCTGACCTCTGCTGCCACCTACCAGGCATTTGTAAATAGCTGCTATTTTGTTATCACTCCTACTAATTCAGGAATAGTGGAGGTTGCCCCATGCATTGCAATTCTGTACATGTGGTGCCAACTTGATAACTTACCTCTAATGCTAGGGCCTGCTGTGCACATCGTATATCTCTGTTTTAAAATTAACCTATCAGCCGATTTGAACTTTCAAAAGAGTAGGTACCATGAAGTATTTGCTATTACATTTATTAGCCAGGAAACCTTCCCCTGTGTGCCCCAATGATTTAGATTTACTGTATCACTAGGGACTTAGATTTCTGGATTATGGTCCACCCAGTTGCCCACACCCTGTCCAATAAGACTGCCTTTAATAACCACAGGAGTGCTCCCATTGTATAGGGTGAATAAAATTTTAAGGAAGTGGTGAGTGCTGGTAGCTATTTTCTAGTATTTTTTATTTTTATTTTTATAATTTTTTGGGGTTTTTGAGGTTGTAATTAACCACTTAAACCCCGGACCATTTGGCTGGCCAAAGACCAGAGCACTTTTTGCGATTCGGCACTGCGTCGCTTTAACTGACAATTGCGCGGCCGTGCGACGTGACTCTTGAAAAACAAAAATGACTCCTTTTCCCCCCCACAAATAGAACTTTCTTTTGGTGGTTCACCTCTGCGGTTTTTATTTTTTGCGCTATAAACAAAAAAATTGTGACAGTTAGTTTTGAAAAAAAACTATTTTTTTTTACTTTTTGCTATAATAAATATACCCACAAAATATAGATAAAAAAATGTTTTCCTCAGTTTAGGCCAATACGTATTCTTCTACATATTTTTGGTAAAAAAAATCGCAATACGCATTTATTGGTTTCCACAAAAGTTACAGCGTCTACAAAATAGGGGATAGTTTTATGGCATTTTTATTATTCATTTTTTTACCAATAATGGCGGTGATTATCGAATTTTATCAGGACTGCAACATTATGGCGGACACATTGGACACTTTTGGCACAATTTTGGGACCATTCACATTTATACAGCGATCAGTGCAATTAAAAATGCATTGATTACTCTGTAAATGTGACTGGCAGTGAAGGGGTTAACCACTAGGTGGTGCTGTAGGGGTTAAGTGTGTCCTAGGGAGTGATTCTAACTGTGGGGGGGGGGGGGCTGTGTGTGACACAACACTGATCCCCGCTCCCGATTACAGGGAGCTGTGATCAGTGTCAGTGTCATTAGGTAGAACAGGGAAATGCTTGTTTACATTAACATTTCCCCGTTCTTCCTCTCGGTGAGACGAGCGCGGGTATCCCTGCAGACAGAGTTCGCAGGACCCACGCTCACGGAGCTCCCGGCGGGCACGCTCGCTGCTGGCTCACGAGCGCCCACAAGCCACCTCTTACAGGTACGTTAATCTGCCTGTACATGCCCTTCCGGCGGCTCACGCACACCCGCCTGCAAGCCGCCTCTTAATGGGCAATGTACAGATACGTCAGTCTGCCTGTACATGCCCTTCTGCCGCAGTATATCTGCGTGAAGCGATCGGGAAGTGGTTAATTTTTTGTATTTTGTGTTTTTAGTTTTGGCAGCTCACAAGGTTTATACATAAATATAGCTCAGAGAACAGACCACCTAGTAACAAAATAGAAGTTACTCAGAGAAATGCACAAGGTTATAAAAGTAAAAGAAAACACCTTTTGGTATTTGCTTTTAGACAGGTGTTTTGTTTCTTATATTTAAAATGGCTGACAGGTTCACGTTAACACAACGTGGTCCTTTGCTACGGCAAGCTTGCACCTTTTGTACATCTTGATCTATGTCGTTATGTAACTCTAGGACACTGAGTTAGAATAAGGTTTATAAACACACACGGCTACACTTCGCTATACTTATTTGCTTGAACTATAGACAAGTTGTTAAGACAGGATATAGTAATATGCATGTAAAGGTACAGGCGCTGTGTGCACACATAATGGTCTACAGAGCAGGAAAAAAACAAGAATGAAAATGATAGTGGAACCTGAAGCTGAACCGAATATTTCCATGTTTTACAGAATGAGCACGTGTGCTGCGTGCTTTTAGGCACTGCCGTGAGTTGCCAACATGGAATGCCTTCTGGATGGCACTCTCTATTCATTCTGATGAAACAGATGTGCTGTCTTCTCTGGATAACATTAAATGCTGTGCAAAATAATTTAAGCAGACACAATGAAAAATATGAATATTTGTGGTGCACAGAGACAGCTTTCAAATGTGCTTCTTGTTCTGTATTGTGCTGATGAAAGGCAAACATAAAAAAACACACAGAGAAATGAATACTTAAGATAATAAAAATTCAATTAAACACCTTTTAGATACCAGGTTGTATAGTTTGGCATCTATTTTTTTTATTCTACAATACCATTTTTTTTTTTTAACAGAAAGTATGCAACCTAATAGATATGTAAAAGACATAAGGATCATTGCATAAGAGAAACACCTAAATAAATGACCTTATTGTGAAATTATGGATCATAAAACATCACTAAACTAGTTAGAATATTTCAGATCTGTACAACATTGAATTCTCTAAGACTTGCATGTAAATTTAGAATTGCAAGTTGACCTATTTTTATGTGTGCTGAAAGTATGGGATTTTTATATATATATATATATATATATATATATATATATATATATATATATATATATATATATATATATATATATATATATATATATATATATATATATATATATATATATTGTAAATCAAAGTACCAATTTACAGTACACAGTACAGACACAACAAAGTGTATCTATGTAACAACCTAATACAACTTCATTTATAAATCCTCCCAGGAGTACATACATATCTACAATGTTTAATTACTGCCTAATAATAAACATCAAAATTTGACAAAGGGTATTGTTTCCCAATACTCATCTGGTCTGCTACACATATACATAATGAAGGCAAATAGGAGTTCTCTAGGTAATACATGGATCTACCATCTGTCATTCCATAGAATATAGATAGCAAGGATCCTAAGGTTTCATTGCATGTCAATATTACCTTATTCATTTTCACATAAATAGCATTTTGAGTTAATGCTACTCTTTATTAAGTGATCTGAATAAAGCAAATGTTACAGAGAAATAATGCAAGAATAGAAATATTTTGTTTTAAGTAAAAAAATATTCAATTTGTTCCTTTTTGTTTTACAATGTTTGTCTGAGCCTTTAGATTGAGTATCAAGGGTCTGAGAACACCTGAAGACTGGTTGTTGGCTCCTAAAGTGTTACTAAACCCACAACAGTAAAATCAGTCTGTATATACAGTAAAGCATGCTTGCTATGCTCACTGTGGAAGCTAAGGGGTTAATCCTTTGCATTGTGTGTAAAGGCTGTTTGATCCTGTCTCTCTGATCCTCCTCTTCTTCCACTGTCTACAAAATAACCTGATATTTACAGAGCCAGGGGACAGGCTGCACATGCTCAGTTTGGCATTTATTGCTAGAGTGTTTTTTTTCTTTTTCTTGGGACAAGGTTTAGTAAGTACTGATAGAGGTCACAAGACTGATATATACTTCTGATGAGAAAACGTATTTAGCAGTTTATATTTATTAAAATAATTACATTTCCATGTTCTGTGTACTGTGGGAGACCAGATGTAATGAATTAAGATTCTGGGTTTAGTAAAACTTTAACACCAGGCCTTTTCAGACACTTTTTGTACAAATCAGTATTTTTTGCTAGAAAGTAATATTTAGAACCTCCAGACAGTATATATATATATATATAGATATAGATATAGAGAGAGAGAGAGATATCTCTCTCTCTCTCTCTCTATATATATATATATATATATATATATACACACACACATATATATATATATATATATATGAGAGAGAGGGATATCTCTCTCTCTCTCTCTCTCTCTCTCTCTCTCTCTCTCTCTCTCTCTCTCTCTCTCTCTATATATATATATATATATATATATATATATATATATATATATATATATATATATATATATATATAGATATAGATATATTTAGCAGAGACCATTCATTCTGTTTTCACCTGGTGATCTGGCCAGAAACACACCTCCTGTATTAGAGTGCCCTTACTCTGGGAGAACAGGGGGCACCTTTGGACCGCAGTATTGTCAGTCTGGGGGGAGGGAAGTGTTGGATGTGCTAGCAGATTTAGATATACTAACAAACTGAAGCAAAACTCTAGCTAATACTTTATAATAAAAACTCTAGTTAATACTTTATTTACAACAAACAGTTTTTTTTCCCTTTTTAAATAATGGTTTCATATAAATAAAAGCTGATTGTTATCCACACCCCTGCTTGTGTTAAATGGTTTGTCTCATCTCTATAATTGATACATTCTGCTGGAGAGCTTGCTCTTTTGAAAAACAATAGACTTAATGGCTGAATCTCCAGATGAAAATAGAAGAAAGAAAGTCTAAAAAAGAAAACGAATGCAGCCATCACATCTAAGAAATGGTAAGCTGCAATATAAGAAATGTTTGCTTTTGGGTTTAATAGCACTCTAATTGCAGAAGAGACATTTTTACATCTCTTCTGCAATAAACAGCTTGCCTGCTCATAATTTTTTATATTTTTTTGCCTTTAGTTCCGCTTTAAAAATAACAAGACTATATATGCGTTTTAACATTTGGCATTCAAGCTAACAGGCTCAAAAAAGTAAGTGAACATAAAAAAGTTGCAAATATAACTTTTTTTTAAAATCACTAATAAGTATTAAAGCGGAGCTCCACCCAGAAGGGGGAAGCTCCACTTGTTTGCTTTCTCCCCCCTCTGCTGCCACATTTGCAACCTTTCAGGGGGAGGGGGGAGCAGGTACCTGTTTAGACCCCCCACTTCCGGGAGACCTCACTATGGCAAGTTCCCCCAGAAGTTCAGACCCCTCCTCCTACCCCCACCATCAGGCCATTTACAAAGCGCAGCGCGCTTCACGCATGCACAGTAGGTAACCGGCTGTGAAGCTGAAAGGCTTCACTTTCAGTTTCCGTTACAAGGAATGGAGGCAGCTGGACCTGGGATCCAATTAAAAAATTGGCTGGGGTGTCGACAGCCTGGGATCCCTAGATGGTTAGGTGTCCTATTATTAAAAGTCAGCAGCTACAGTATTTGTAGCTGCTGATTTTTTATTTTTTGGTGAGAGGGCTGGAGCTCTGCTTTAAATTATATTGATTTAATACAACATTTTCTGATTATTGTTTAAGTTGAGTTGTGACTAGTTCTCTTAAGCTAAGCTCCCTGAACTTTTTAGCTAAGCTTCCAAACTGACAAATTTGATGAACGAACCATCTATGTGCATTTAAAAAACAAATGCAAGAGGGCGTCTCCATACAGGTATAGCGATTTATTTAAAAACAATACAAATGCACTCACTAGATTCAAGTGGATCAAGTCTTGTGAGTACATTTTTATACTTTTGGATGGAGTGCATTTGGGTGGAGGCACCCTCTTGTGTTTGTTTTTTAAATGTGCATTAGAATCTCAAGACCTGATTTGAGAGGAGCTGCATCAATTTACCTGGTGTTTCCTACCACTTTCCTGGCCCATTTATGTGCCCCGCTCAATGACGGTTGGGTTAAATTCATTGCAATAGCTTATTTTTTATGTATGTGCATTTAGCTTCAAAATATACCCCAAGTGTGGTAGATACATTATAATATAAACTTCTGCAGAGAAAGAGAGAGGGGGAGACTTCTGATTCAGGATTTATTTCAAAACAATTGTACTGGTTTAAAGAAATGCAGCTTGACCTGGCTTTTCAAATATTTTTCTAATAAAATGGAGATTGTTATGCACAACTTAATATATTTGGCTGGCACATCAATACATGTGCAGTATCCAACAGTTTAGTATCTCCATAAAAATAATGTATAAAAAGTGTTATGACAAAAAAAGAGGATACATGAAGTGGAAATATCATCTTGTCCAAACTGCTATTTCTCCAAGATGTCTGATGAAATACAAGTCATTTAAAAAGCTGGTATTCAAAGATGGTTGTCACTTTAGATAGGGGCTGGCACGGCTCACCTAGACATGTGACACTGTGGTGGAAGTTAGGCCTGCTGCAATATTGAGAGCAGTGGAGATCAGGCTGACAAAGACTGCAAGGCCGACTTGCCTCAAGCACTTAGAGAATGAATTCATCATGCAAGAGAATTTTCCTCTCTATTTTTACTACTTTCTGAAAATTAGATTCTATTTCTGTTTTGTAAAAGATGTTATAAAAATTAAATATGATCCTGAATCTGTATTTAAGCAAATGCAGGCAGTAAATTCTACTTGTTTTCTCTAGCTTAGTATACATATTTTTTAAAGAGAAATAAGTAGTAAGTTACATTTGTGAAAAAGAATCAATTTGTGCTATTTGTGTTTCTTTGTATTCCATTTCATTTTCTGTGAGAAAGGTAAATGGCTAAAATGGAATAAATTAGTGTAACAGAAGAAAGAAAGAAATTAGTATTGTATTGTATTGTATTAGTATACTATTGTATAATAGTGTTTTCTCATTCTGGAAAGCATGAAACAAAAATTCCTGATAACAAAATATGATTTTAAAGGCACTTCAAAACAACAACAAAAAAATAATAATAATATTAATAATAATAAAATAGTAAAAATAATAAAATAGTAATATATATATATATATATATATATATATATATATATATATAGGCACAGTATATGTCAACAAATAAAACCAAATACATGGTACAAGAGCTACTGGTACACCAACTATGAAAGATTGGTATACCGGCAGCTCTTGTGCCATGTATTCGTTTTTATTTGATGATGTACTAATAAATATTGTTTTTACTTTCTATATATTTTGTTTTTAAAGTGCCTTTAAAATTCAATTTTTTGGGGAATTTTTGTTTCATGCATTGAAGTCTAGGGATGTGGCACCCAGCAGAGTCTAATCACTATTATCTAATGTATTCTCATACTGAAGAACAGGTGTCCCTAAATCCATGGTATATAAACAGAAGGTCTTTAATACATCTACTATCAAAATCCCAGAAGCATGTTGCTACAAAAGGGGTTAAGAATACTCATGTTCTCCTGCAATTAAAGGAAATAAAGGGCTCTTATATCTTCATTGGACATGAAGAATGGATGGATGGATGGATAGATAGATAGATAGATAGATAGATAGATAGATAGATAGATAGATAGATAGATAGATAGATAGATAGATAGATAGATAGATACAAAGGAATTAAAATATATAATGCACCGGTGCTTTGGAATCTTGAGACACACGGTCGGACTTTCTGGCAGAAAAGGTCTGACGGAATCATTCTGTCAGACATTCTGATCGTGTGTGGGCTTCATCAGACCTTTTCTTTCTAAAATTCTTACGGACCTAGAAATAGAACATGTTTCAAATCTTTCCGCCAGAACCAATTCCTATTGAGAAAACCGCTCGTCTATATGCTGTTCCGACAGACCAAAAATTACGCAAGGGCCGCTATTGGCTACTGGCTATTCCTTTTTCTAGTCCCGTCGTACGTCATTGCATTCTAAACAATCGGACTTTGGTGTGATCATGTGTAGGCAAGTCCGTTTCGGCGGAACTCCGTTGGAACTGTCGAAAAGTCCTTCTGAGTTCAGTCCAAAGAGAAGTCTGCTCGTGTGTATGCGGCATGATGTTTTTTTACCATCAGTGTAAAAAAACCTTCAGTGTACCACTCCACCCAAAGCCCCCCTAATACTTACCTAAGTCTGATTTTGATCCAGCAATGTGCTGGAGACCCGAGGCTCTCGTGGGTCTCTCCCTTCTGCTTGGCTGAGATGCAGCAGCAGGGGCCACTGGCTCCCACTGCTGTGAATCTCAGCCAGTAAGGTGGGAGATGGGGGCAGGGCTGAGCTGTGCTCTCTGTGTCGTATGGATGCAGACAGCCAGCTCGGGAGTGAGCACGCATGAGTGTGCCCACAGCAAGTGGGGGACCCGAGAAAAGAAAAGGGTTGGAGCTGCTCTGTGAAAAACCACTGCACAGAGCAGATAAGTATGACATATTTGTTATTTTTTTAAATAAAATATTTTCCTTTACAAATACTTTAATACATCTTTCAGAGTTCCCTAAGAAAGATTTAAAGACAACTAACAGGTAACTGCACAGGATGTAAAAGGTACGAATACTTATTGGCTCCTGTCTCTATCAGATTGAGGGACCTTGAGCCTCTAGCAAGAACATGCTATATTGCTATTATTTTAATTATACAGGATTTATATAGTGCCAACAGTTTGCACAGTACTTTACAAAATGAAGGCAGACAGTACAGTTACAATCCAATCTGGTATAAAAGGAATCCGAGGGCCCTTCTTGTTAGAGCTTACAATCTAACACCACATCCCTTTTTAATAACTAGATGAATGGGGCTGTCAAATATTATTATGTGAGAAGTTAGGGACTGTCAGCTCAGATTTTGCATTAGGACTATGTGGTTGATTTACTAAAGCTGGAAAGTGCAAAATCTGGTGTAGCTCTGCATAGAAACCAATCAGCTTCCATTTTTTTTTTGTTAAAGCTTAATTGAACAAGCTGAAGTTCGAAGCTGATTGGCTACCATGCGCATTTGCACCAGATTTTGTACTCTCCAGTTTTAACAAATCAACCTCTCTGTGTCTTTAAATTACTAGTATGATGATTGGGATATATAAACCTATCTCTCTCTCTCTATGTATATATATATATATATATATATATATATATATATATATATATATATATATATATATATAGTATAGATTTTCATGATATTCTTTTGTTTAGCTTGCATGGCATAATTTAAAGACATCACATATGCGATTTCATATGGTTAGCTATATTAATTAAATGTAAAAAAGTCATTTTTAAAAATGAGAACATACACACACACATACATACATACACACATATATATATATATATATATATCTTTCTCTTATATATATATATATATATATATATATATATATATATATATATATATTCTCATTTTTACAAAAATACTTTTTTTTAATACATTTAATTAATATAGCTAACCATATGAAATCGCATATGTGATGTCTTTAAATTATGCCATGTAAGCTAAACAAAAGAATATCATGAAAATATATACTTAGTACTAGAAATGAAGTGGACTGAAGAAACAAACTATTTGGAAAACCCTAAATAAGTTAAATTGCATATCTAATGCTCAATAGATCATTGTGCATTCCAATCCTCTTTGTGTCTTTCACAGTTGAATAAGAACATTAGCCCGAATGAAGTGCATCTCTTAAGCCACACAGCAAGTAACTACAGCACAAAAACAGTCTTATTTCTTCCACCAGCGATGACAACAATACCAAAACATGCTTGATTGCATACAAAATACGCATGCAATCTTCACTAAAAAATTGCAAAAGGAAAAAGAAAATACAAAGCGAGCACACATATCAAGTATAGAATGTATGAAAAAGTCCATGTCCTAAATTCCAAGGCAGAACAGAAAGTAGGAGAGGCCTGTTTGTGGCAGATCTATCTTTTCAGGAGGCCTGTAACTTGTTAAATCAGTAAGAATACCTGTCACAGATATCCAGCTACACCATTTGGCTGATGTCAAACCTAAATAAACCAGATCAGAAAACCGGCAAGTGGCAGAAACGTAAATTAAATAGGAGAGGATCTGTCTAACTGTAACTCGCATGGCTTGCTTGCTGATTTTTTTTCTTTTTATTTTGGAGGAGGGAAATAGTGGCAATCACCGCAGTCATTTGTAGTACTAATGTCCAATTCAGCCTCCTTTCATTCTCCTTATTTAGTTGGTCAGAATGGTTTCATAGTCGACACGGGGAAGCTGTGCTGTTTAGCAGGCTGTTTAATGGGAAAGTGGCAGTCTTATTTCTTTTCTAGATTTGGTTTGTCACTAGGTCTCCATTACATGCCACTCAGCTTTGATGTCTTTGGACAGGACTGATCAAAAGATGTCATTTGACCTACACAGCATGGCAGAAACTTGGAGAAGCCTCATAAAGGGACACTTTGGCTGTAAATAAAATGACATTATTATTTCCTCTGTCCTATCATGTAGAAAAGCCAATTATGGTAATGCACTGCATGTCAATGGGAATATAGCAATCTTTTTTGGAGCAGGCAATGCACGCATCACTGTTGCAACTCTCCTTCTTGTGAAACTGTGCCCATTGGAAACAAGGTGATAGATGCCTTCAAACTGTTAATAAATTCCAAGGCATCCATAAAAAGAGCAAGTCAGCAAAACAATTGAAAGTATAAAATGCAAACTGTTAAGTTTCCAAATTATCTAGTAATTTCATCTTGAGTTATTTATATTCCATCACTCTCAGCTTGCATCACATTGCAGCGTTTGACTGGCAAGAAAGGCAATTTATGACACTACTAAACCTTTAGTGCCTACTAATACCTAACGAAAAAAACAGACTTTAAAGCAGGAAGAGATCCTGACCTTGCCGCTATGCAGTATTCTGGTTTAAGTGTTCTTTTTTTTTTTGTTTTGTTTGTGCTTTTGAAATTTAGCTCTAGAAAAGATTAGTGCTTGCCTAGTTTTTTTTATTATTATTATTATTATTATTATTATTATTATTTTTTTTTTTTTAAGAAATAGAAGTATGCCACATTACAAGGCGACTTATATGGCCAGGGGCTGTAGGAAAAAAATTTGATAAACTCTGGCAGGCATGGTACAAATTTGAGAATACTGTAGGCTAACAAGGGAGGGGTATGAAATGTTAAGATATATAAATATAAGAGATCATCAGGACACGTTGTAAAAGTAATTTGAGCTAACTCATACAAGGTAAAACCCTCATAAGGGGTTTATATGATAGAGTCCCAATAATTAGGGACGAGTTGTCTTCATGACCTCTGATGTATTCGCATGGTCCAGGAACACGGAATGGACTTCTTACAATGAGCTGTGACTTCAGGGAGGGTTGTTTGTTCTGAATGTTGTAATAGAGAGTTGGAATTGTTAGGTAGATGTTCCTTGACTATGTTAGGCCAAGGAGAGATAGTGTCATGTTGGCACATCTCAATGTTTACATGGAAAAAAAATAATAATAAACAGTTAAAAAAAAAAAGAAATGCAAGAAGTAAATTAAAACATGCAATGGTTTTTAAGGGAAAATATCAAAAGTAAAGGCTGAGAAAGGGTTTTATCCTTTGACTGTAGCAGTTACCCTGTGAATCCTGGGTCCCATGGTTCCTGGATGTTGGTGTGAAAATAAACTGGTTAAATTTTCTGGTCTTGGCAAGCACCATGGGATCTGCAATATGGCTACTGTCACTTGAGCATATATACTACTTCAGAGTCTAGTATTTTTATCCTGGTGACACTCAATTTAAAGGAGTTGTGAAGGCAGAAGGTTTTTTTTTATCTTATTGCATTCTATGCATTAAGATAAAAAGCCTTCTGTGTGTAGCAGCCTTCCCAGCACACCCTAATACTTACCGGAGCCCCATTTCTGTCCAATGATGTCCACGAATCCCTTGGCCGTCTGCCACTCTCCCTGCTGATGGGCTGAGACATAGCAGTGGTGCCATTGGCTCCCTTGGCTGTCAAAGTCAATTAGCCAATAAGGAGTGTCTGAATGGACACACGGAGCTGTAGCTCGGCTCGGGTGCCCCCATAGCAAGCTGCTCTCTGTGGGGAGCACTCAACAGGAGGGAGGGGCCAGGAGCAGCAAAGAGGGACACGAGACGAGGAGGATCTGGGCTACTCTGTACAAAACCAATTACACAAAAGGTGGTAAGTATGACATGTTTGTTCTTTTAAAAAAAAGCGTTTTAAATTGTACATAAAGCCATTTTTTATTTATTTTTTGCTTTAGATGTTTTTGTCCCTTTCTATTTTGTCCTTGTGAGCACTGTCTCTGGTAAAGAAAGATAATCAAAAATTCTGAATTTTGCAGTGGTCACAAGAGCAGGAGGTGAGGGAAAATAAAACTTTCTGAAAGGGGAATTTTCCTTGCTTTGGAAAGATCTCTTTTTCACTTCTGGTCGTGTCTCTGGGACAAAAAGTAAAGTAAAATCTCCCTGACAGTACACATATAACAAACAATAAACTGAGAGGTCTTGAACCCTGAATGATGTGAGAAAAAGTCTTCCCAAAGTGAAATTAAATCTCTACACTGACCTCTGTAAAATGTTGGATCAACTATCTCTTTTTGCCCTGGTTACATTGGTAATCAGGAAAAAAAAGGAGGATGAATCTTCCCAATGGGACAGAGACAGAAAAAAAAAAGTTCTAACCCTACCCAATCCAAAGTCTCAAAAAACGTTAGACACAAATTACACACTATTTTGTCTATAAGGCCCCAAAGCAGAACAGGACTATAAATACTTTATAGGGTACAGTGAGAAGCATGAAGTATGAAAATATGAAATGAAGTCCAGAAGCTGGCATTCACCAAGTCTAGTCTGTGTGTACGTAAAGCTGAACCCCAGACAGACATAAATATGTTTTAATGCAGTTAATGTAAATGCCTGAATTTGACTCGGTTATTAGCCACTTACAATCTTCCGTACAACAGCACCTAGACTGAGCAAGAAAGGGGCAGGACTGAGAGCCAATTAAATGTGTTGCATGCAAACGTATTGGAAAGCAGTGTGCTAATAGGAGGAATGAGTAAAGGCATGACCTCAACAGTCAGCAGCTGCTCTATAACTGTTCAGTCAGCAGGCTTGGGGCAAAGAGAAGACACCCATGTATTCCTTAGTTAAAATATATATTTTCCACCTGGCTGTGCTGTCTTAGGAACAGATGGACAGAAATACAAATACTTTGGCAGGTTAAACCTGCCTGGAGTTTAGGTTTATTCTTTAAAAAGTTTTTTATTATTATTATTTATTTATTTTTAATATTAGTTTTTTTAGTCACCTAGCTTATTAACAAAGGGACATCCACTCACAATGTTGATTTATAAAATGCAACAAATAAGCATTTATCAAAAAGTAGGATAACTACTTTCCCCACCTTTTTTTTTGCATATATTATAAAAAAATGAATATGCTGGGGTTGTTTTTCTAAAGGAATAGAGACTGTTCAATTTGGAAAGTGTGTGTTCTTCTTAAAATGCATGTTTCATGTTTCTTAGTGAATAAGGTAAAATTATACATCCATTCACATGCAAGCAAACATTCCTTTTTTGTAAGTTTTCTTCGCTTGATTGAGTATTCAAAGTGAGTACATTTTGACCTAATTTATAAAGCTAAGTGTATATACACTTTCCAAAGTGAACCACTTACCACTTGCTACATGAACAGTCTATACATGGTAGCAGTACAGGGTTGAGCACACATACTACTGTTGAATGAAATGTTTAGAATCCATCTGCACAATATCAAAAAGTGGTGGATCACAAAAATGTACCACGGCGAAGCAGGAAGTCATCATCAGAAAACATCATGGGTACCATAAATTGATTCCTGGACTTCTGCCTAAGAAGCCTGTAATAAAACTTCCAAAACAATACAGAGAAAGGGAACCTAGCCTATAGTATTTTCCTTTTTATGTCCAATATTAATCTACTTAGAAAAATGCATCCCGTATTATTATTTTCATATAACAAGCTTCTTCAATCCAACGTAAAAGTGTCAACAAAAAATATTTAGTCCTTTTCATTAATTTGCAAATGAGATATACATGAATGGCTGGAGTGAATGTCACATAAAATGTACATTTCCTGTTAAAGTGCAATATAAAATATTTTATGCCCCAAAATTAAAAGGAAGGTAATATTTATGTCTCATGAAGAGTTAGTACTTGACATAGATTTTGTGCATATATTCATGCTTTCACAAAGACTTTTTTTCCCCTAGCTTCTAGGTCTTGTTCTAAAATATTAAGAATAATCATTCTAGACATACATATAAAGCCCAGCACTTATAGCCCAGAGTATAATTTTTCTATTCCAACAGCTTGAAGCTTTGTTTCAGGGCTCTAGCTCAACTCAATCAACTTAGACTCTGCCTATTTATTTTATACAGACCCTGCAGGTAAAGTAGAATGTGTACTTAGATGGACACAGACCACAAAAACATAAAAACCTCTTTGAAATCTGAAACAGATAAAACTAGTGTTACCCGATTACATATAGATTGTCTTATGTAATGTAATGAAAGATACACAAAATGTACAACATTATATATTATTGAGCGTAATAAAAAAATTCAACATGTTACTGTCAACTGAACATATATTGTTGTAAATTTTTATTTACTGTGAAGAATTTGATTTAGGGAACTTTTATACAATGCAGTTTTTTTATATATAGTTTTTCAATTTTCTAAAAGTATAAAAAAAAAGTTGTATATATTAGTTTTGTAGAAAGCAAAATAGATAAATTGTTCCCAGTTGGTGTGTTGAGAGAGCTAAGATGCAAATGAATATCTTAATTTGTATTTATGTAAATTATTATTATTATACACAATTTATATAATCGCTAACAGTTTACACAGTGCTTTAAAATGTAGAGGGGGACAGTACAATTACAGTACAGTTCAATATAGAAGGGACAGGAGGGCCCTGCTCGTAGAGCTTACATTCTAAAAGGGAGGGGGTGGTGATACAAAAGGTAATAGCTGCGGGTAATGATTTGATGGGGGTGGCTCGGGGACAGTTGTTAGGTGGGTGTGGGATAGGCTTCCCTGAATAAATGAGTTTTCGGGGATCTCCTGAAGGTGGACAGGTTAAGGGCTGATCGGACATACAGGGGCAGGGAGTTTCAGAGGATGGGAGAAGTCATGAAGGCGAGCATGGGAGGAGGTAACAAGGGAGCTAGAAAGCAGGAGGTAAATTTGACAGGTTGTGGGTTGCATGGCTGGATACGCCAGGAATAAGCCCCAGAGAACTGGTACAGATGAGACTGCTTAGATGTTTATAGGGTTGCCTAAAGGCACACCTGGGTGGGCTTCAGTATAGACACCAGGGCAGAGGTGGAGATGCTAGGATTACTGATTTATTAGCAGGAGAATGAAAGGCCGTGCCGGAGAAAAATGTTTCAACAACCCCTCTATTACAAAACGTGCGTCCTTATATATATGCATACGGCAAGTTGTGTTGTATAACTGACTTAACTTGGCGATACAAAATGTAACGACAAGTATATATGATGTTGTTTTGTGTTTCATGAGCAATAAAAACCTCTTCGATTTAAAAAAGAAAGAAAGCAGGAGGTCCTGGGAGGAGCTGAGGGGAGGATTTGGGAGATATCAAGTCATACTGAGTAAGGTGCCCATCATCCAATGATTGACATTTTTACAAGTTTACTCAACATTTGGGGTATTTATGGTGTCATAAAATCTACAACAAGTAAACTAAAAAGAAATCTAAGGAAAAATCTGGTGGTTGGTTAGAAATTTTCATCCAGTTAACTACTCTTCAATCAAACCACAGTAGCTATAAGAAGCACGGTTTACAAACTTTTATATTTACTGTAAAAGAAAACTTGCATAATGCAACTGTGGCCTATTTTTACTTTTTGATTGCCTATGGACACTTAACAAGGACACTACTCTCAGAATAAAAAAATAAAAAAAGTCGAAGTCACGATCTGATCGTTTTAGAAATTCTAAATTTGATAAGCCATACTTGCCTATAGAATTGATACTGAATTCAGAAAACTTTCACTATGAGAAGAGAGAATGTGTTTGTCTAACCAAGAATTGCCCATGAAGCTAAAAAATAGACATGATGTCAGATACAAACCATTGTATAATTTTTTTTAAAGCCACGCAAAATATGAGTTTATTTTATCGCATTATAAATTTTGGATCAAAGCGGATAGTTCATAAAATGAAATATTGCATACATCTTCAATAACAAAATAATTCACACTCAAAGGCACAGCTAAACATATAGTTGCTAGCACACCAATATATATACACACATATATATATTTTTTCTTGTTTTTTTTTTTTTTATCTTTACACTAGTAAGTGCAATTTAGGATTATTAACTTTATATGATTAAAGCAGAGAACATGCAAGCTTTATTTTATATATATATATATATATATATCTTTTTAGAAACCAATTCAGCACATTAGACACTAGTAAGTGCAATTTAGGATTATTAACTATATAGCAGAGAACACGCAAGCTAAAATAGCAACCAATGTAGCTTGTTAGCGCCATAAAAAAAGTATTTCCATTTTATTTCAATCAGACATAATAAAAGATACACCAACCTTACAAAACATGCCACATAAATGCATAATAAATGATGTTTCTTTTAAATATTCTTCATAGACAATAGCACTTAAGAAGGTAGATTGAAAAGATGCTGTCTTTAACCAATCTTTGATATATAATCTACTACGTCATTTCATTTAGAAAAACCCTAAGGTCATGTAACACACTTTCTCTGTCATTTGTAAGTACATTAACTCGGTGGCCATGCGACAGTGAAATTATTATAATGGGCTGCTAAAATGGGTCAGGCACATACTGCATTTTATCTCAGCTTCAAACAACAGAGAGAATACAGTCCAAATCAAACATGACAGCATTATCATCCCGGCTGCATGCCTCACTTTCCCAAAGCATTTCCAGTCAACAGGAGGAAAGAAGATATGCAATATTTTTCAGTTTCATTTTTTTTTAATTATGTCCTCAAGAAAATCATTACATTGAACCAGAAAAAGGCATTATTTTTATGGTCTTTTCCACACTCTTCTGAGGAGATGCAGCGTTTTAGAACGTAACCCTCCCAGGCAAACAATCATTAAGTAATGAGCATAGGACTATGTGATCTGTTTACAAAAGGCATTTGCACCATTTACCTAATGCTAAGTTTCTATTATTTATTTTTGATAGGTTTTGCTGATCAATAGCCCTAGCTATATTTATTTATAACAATACAAAAAGCCATAGTGCGCTGGATAGTGCAGAACAGCATTTAAGTCAATAACATTTTAAAAAGTGATATTACACTCACAGTAATCCCACATGCCTAGGCACATCACAGTATACAAAATCTCCAAACAATTGTCATACAGGAGGCACCATACCCTTCTCTGGCCAGTTCATTCTGATGAAGGGGTAGGTACCATGTAAAACATCAGTAGCTGTAGGAGATCATCACAGTACACCCAATGACAGGCCACATTGCAGATCCCATAATGCATAGCTGGCTTTCATACCTGAAGACCCCATCCCCAGGCTGGCTTAGGAGGAGAGACTGCCTTCTCTTCATAATTTTTGGCAATTGTTAGATTTGTGGATAGTGACAGGCCTGACCCAAGTGGAATTATTGTTAGTGCAATATCACTTTTTTACACTTCAGTTAAAGCGGAGTTCCACCCAAAAATGGAACTTCCGCTTTAAGGGAAAGTGACCCCCTGACATGCCATATTTGGTATGTAATTTTTGTTTGGGGGGGCGGATACCCTCTTTTTAGAGGGTTCCAGGTCCCACTTCCTCCTGACACACCCAGGGCTCCAGAAAGAAGATCAGTTCTCTCCCTCCCACTCGGCAATCATCTCGGACACGTCACGGGTCCCAGATGATTGCCCGGCCAGTCACAGCTCATAGCATGGCTCGCACATGATCAGTGCATGCCCGGCTGTGAAGCCACAGCTGGGCGCCCACAGTGACAATGCCGGCACAGCAGAAAGGAGCAGGAGACGAGTGGGGCTACGTTCCCCCGTATCTGGGACAGGTAAGTGTCCGATTATTAAAAATCAGCAGCTGCAGTATTTGTAGCTGCTGACTTTTAATTTTTTGTTTTTAAGCGGATTAAATATTGTTCTGTAATACCTGCTGCACTTTGGTGTTTTTTTTTTTTGTTTGCTAATTGTGTTCTTGGACTTACAATGCACCAAGGATTGTCACAAACATGCTTGGCAAATGCAAAAAAGTTGTAAAAGTTGTAATTTGGTTGGTTGCCCTGTTCACTTAGGCTTCATGTACACGGGACATTGTTCAACCTCCCCTAAACGATTTAACTTGACAGCTAGAAACCAGTGTCTAAAAATGGTCGTCTAGCCGCATTTACATACCGTGTTTAGTTGCGTTTGCATCTAGAAGCGTTTGAATTGTTTATTTTTTTTAAATAGCCAAAAATTAAAAACGCCTGTGAACAAAAACACAGCTAAATGAGAGTTACCGCGTATAGCTGCATTTTGAATGCCTCTAAACAGCTTCTGAACACATTTTTTGGGGTTCCAAAAAAGCCTCTAAACACAACTGCCTAGAAACAACTATAAACGAACCTGTGTACATGTACCGATAAGATAACACAGAAGAGATTTCAGGAGCAGTTGAAAAAAATATCCAGCTGCTCCTAAACCGTTTACCAGCAGCAGTGTACATGAGGCCTTACTCATTAAACTTTTTGTTGCCTAATAGTCTTGAAGTAATATTAACGGTAACATGTTTTTTTCATTAAAATAATAAACGTTATACTTACTTGCTCTGTGTAATGGAATTGCACAGAGCAACCTCGATCCTCCTCTTTTTGGGTCCCCCGCTGGCACTCCTAGCTCCCCCTGCTCGCCGAGTGCCAAAAGCAGCTTCATATGGGGGCACTCGAGTGGGCTTGCTCTCAAACCAGACTATTTGCGTCTAATCAGACACACACCTCGACTTGGTCTCTCCCCTCTCTCCCTGCTCACAGATTTTGATGGAGCCAATGGCTCCCGCTGCACTCAGCCAAGTCTATGGGAGCCGGGAGGCGGGAAAACAGCTACTGCAGAGTGCACAGCGCTCGACTGAGATTGGACTCAGGTGAGTTTTTAGGGGGTGGGGGCAAAAGGAGCTGCACTTTAAAGGTTTTTATATGCATAAAAGTGCATTGAATGCATTAAGGTAAGAAAAAACTCTTACCTTTACAACCACTTTAAGATACCACTTAGAGAGCAGTAAGTTTGTTTGTTCATACCCAACAGGAATTCACTTTAGAAAACTGATAGAATATTATTAGCTATTATTATCTATGCGCAACACATACATATTTTTTTATCTATATTGCATACTATTCTATGGAGCAAATTTACTAATTTAATTCCTAACCACTTTTATTTAAAACCCCCTGAAGAAGATCTTTAAGACACACCTTAACACCATTTCATAGACTCTAAAAAAATAACCAGCACTTTGGAACCATAATAAATTGTTAGTGTCTCAGACTACTACTTAGTACCCTCATAAGAAGTTTTTGATACCTTCTATTTAGAGATCCCAAAAGCAATGGCAATCTGACAGTTGGGAGTCACCGAAAATGATACCTTGTCATTTTGGGCCACAAAATAAAATAGGTTGTTATAGCTTTTATAGTAATATTCAAATTTGCAATGTCACCGTATCTTTTAGACTTTTAGAAGTAAGCTAAATTAAAAAGTAGACTGAGAGTAAAATCAGCTTGAGGTCAGTTTAAAGATGGCACACACATAACAATTGGATTGTACAATCTCCTTTAGATCTGACAACGATGTAGTGCAAGGGCCTGCCTTGTTTAATACAAGTTGAAGGATAGTTTAGGTAGGCTTTTACATAAC
Organism: Lithobates pipiens; assembly: GCF_037356315.1. Classification (NCBI taxonomy): domain Eukaryota; kingdom Metazoa; phylum Chordata; class Amphibia; order Anura; family Ranidae; genus Lithobates; species Lithobates pipiens. The sequence continues at coordinate 384,648,084 of NW_027507764.1, forward strand.
ATTGTTTTGGTAAATGTAAAGCATATGGTATACGGATTGTACATTCAGAGTGTGAGGTGTGTGTCCAGCTGAAGATACACTATATTGTCAAAAGTATTGAGGCACCTGCCTTTATACGCACATCCCGGTCTTAGTCTGTAGGGTTCAATATTGAGTTAGCCCACCCTTTTAAACTATAACAGCTTCAACTCTTCAGGGAAGGCTGTCCACAAGGTTTGGGTTGTGTCTACGGGAATGTTTGACCATTCTTCCAGAAGTTGGACGAGAAGGTCTGGCTCACAGTCTCCACTTGAATTTATCCCAAAGGTGTTCTATCAGGTTGTCGGCCAGTCAAGTTCCTCCACCCCAAACTCACTCATCCACATTATGTTGCCAATAGTATTGTGCCACCCCTCCAAATCATTTGGTGGAGGGGGAATAATGGTGTGGCATTGTTTTTTAGCTGTTAGGTTTGGCCACTTAGTTCCAGTGAAGGGAATTTTAAGGAGTTGCATACCAAGACATTTTGGACATGCTCCCAACTTTGCGGGAACAGTTTGGGGATGGCCCCTTCCTGTTCCAACATGACTGCACACCAGTGCACAAAGCAAGGTCCATAAAGACATGCATGAGCGAGTTTGGGGTGGAGGAACTTGACTGTCCTGCACAGAATCCTGACCTCAACCCGATAGACCACCTTTGGGGTGAATTAAGTGCCTGACCTCTCAAGTGCGCTTCTGGAAGAATGATCAAACATTCCCATAGACACTCCTAAACCTTGTGGACAGCCTTCACAGAAGAGTTGAAGCTGCTATAGCTGCAAAGGGTGGGCCAACTCAATATTGAACCCTACAGGCTAAGACGGGGATGCCATTAAAATTCATGTTCTTGTAAAGGCAGGCATCCGAATACTTTTGACAAAATCGTGTATGTTTGAGGAGAGTTTGGGATGTGTTTGGAGATATATTTATAATGGCTTCTCTTGAGCAATTGAAGCAATGTTATGTATTAGTAAATGCAAGTGTATGCTACACCATTGATCCAGTTCATAATTCAAGCGCATTAAATCAAAAGGGCTTTACAATCTCAAGTTAAAATAGAAACACACATTTTCACAAATTTGCTGTGTACTAGCCCTAAAAATTTAATCTGTCCATAGAGTGATATTCATAGAATTGTCACAGCATAATCAAGTCAACTAAAGAGTTAACTTTATCCAAATCCATTATCCAATTATGTGTTTTTTTTTTTTTAAATATCCTTGCATGCGAGTATTTTTGCACAAATTTTTGCCGCATACACTATACGTAAGGGAAAATTCCCTTGCAAAGGAACAGCCCATTTGCCTACAGTAAATCAACCCCTAATTATTGACTTACCAAATCCGTAAGTGCACATTTTGTTTAATGTGTTAGAAGTTCTGGTAACAAGTTTTGTATCATAGCAGTCATTTAAAATGTAAATTAACAAATATTCATGCCTGCTGTTTTTTAATCAATGAATAAGACCTCTGAAACCTCTAAATCTACATGGTACAACAGCAGTGTTATGTATACGTGAAAAGGAATCTGTCACCAAAAATAGCAGTTGGACATGCAGCAGTTAACTAATTAAATAAAAATAAATAAAAGATCATTTTAACTCTGTTTAGATTTAATGTGTAATACATAATTTCTTTTTGAGTGCAGCCATGATTAATTATTCTCTGTGTCATTAAGCTGTCTTAAGCCCAAAACCAAAAATGTAATACATTGCAGCTTATCAATCATTTGGTGTAGTGGCTGCATTTGTTTCCTTTTTTTTGGGCTTTTTTCTCTCTGTTTTCATCTGGTAGTAACACACCTACTGTATAAGCCCTTGTACAAACGGTGGAACATTCTGACAACCAAATCCGTTAGATTTTGTCCGAAGGATTTTGTCTGAAACTCTTGCATACACGCGGTCGGACAAAGTTGTCGGAAAATCCGAACGTGATGATGTTATTTCATTATGACGGGACTACGTTCAGGCTAGTAGCCAATAGCTTTGGTCTAGGAATTTGATCTGAGCATGCGTGGCACTTTGTCCGATCGGAATTCTCTACAGATGATCGGACAAAGTCCGATCGGATCATGTTGTCGGAAAATTTTATAGCCCAGCTGGAAAACTTGGTCCGTCGGATACTCCGACGGAAACAGTCCGATGGAGCCCACACACAGTCGGATTATTCGACAACACGGTCCTATCGGACATTGTCCATCGGAATGTCCGACCCTGTGTACAAGGGCTTAGAGTATCCCCACTCTGGATGAATAAGCACATGGGGCACCTTTGGACAGCAGCATTGTCAGTCGGGGGGGGGGGGTGTTTGATTTACCAGCAGATTTAGATAGACTAACAAATTGAAGCCAAATTCCACCTCACACTTTATAAGCAGTTACTGAAAACAGTATTTTTTATTTCCCTTTTAGGATAAAGGTTTGACATAAATAAATAAAAGGTGATCGTTGTAAGCACCCCCTAGTGTTAAATTGTTTGTTTCATCTCTGCAGGAGAGCTTGTTCTTTTGAAAAACAACAAGCTTACTGGCCAGATCACTGGATGTAAACAGAAGTAAGAAAAATTAAAAAAGAAAATGAATGTGGCGATCACATCTAAGAAATGGTAAGCTGCAACATAATCAATATTTGGTTTTGGATTTACTACCCTTTACTAAAGATATCCCTGGGCTCTGACTCCTAAATGCCTGTGTGTACCTTTCTTAAACATTATTAAAATATTGTAACTTTATTTCCACGCTTTACTACAGAGGTAGGCAACCATGGAGGGCTGGAAATCTGAACAATGAGGAAGAAAACCTAGATCACCAGGATGACGTGCACTTTTTTTTTAAGGAGATAACCTAGCGAGGCCCCGCTAATTAGTAATGAAAGTAAGGAAGGGGTTATTAGTAAGTAACCCAGAGTGCAGGGGTCAAGAGTACATAGCACAGAGTTTAGTAGCAGGCACCAGAAGTAGGGAATGAAGAGTTCAGGGGTCAATAGTATGTAAGAGAGTGCAGGGGATAGGCGTAAATAATGCAGATGCCAGTAGTATACAAAGCACAGTGCAGCTAGGGGTAAGTAACACAGAGTGCAGGGGTCAGTAGCATGCAATGCAGAATTCAGAGACCAAAAGTAAGTAGTGCAGTGTGCAGGGGTCAGTTGAATGTACAACAACATACAGTGCAGAGGTCAAAGGCAAGTAATACAGAATTCATTCTGTTATTGCGTTTTACTGCTGTTTATTGCATTTTAAGAGCTTCCTGATTGTATCTATAGCCCCAGCCCTTAACTATTTCCTACTCTCAGGCAGCTGCCACTATGTGCCACTATAATGCAAGTTAAATGCTGACTATGCTGGCAGGTGCACACACACAGGGCTGGGACAAGGGGTGGGCAGGAGGGGTGGCTGTCCTGGGCGCTGTGGTATCATATGAAGTGGAGGAGCACGACAAGGAGACGAGGGGGATTTGTGTTGAAAGGGGGAATTTGGGGGTCAGCAGGGGGTATGTATTGTTCTAGTTGGGGAAATTTGGGAGGGGGGGGGAGTGCTAAGAGTGGTGATTTAGGTGGATTTGTGTTGGGGGGAGAATATCCATGCCACCAGGGGGAGTTTGTGCCGGAAGGGACAATTTAAAGTGGGGGGAGAAGATGTGTACTAGGAGGGGACATTTTATGGGTAGATGACTTGTACTAGGAGGAGTGATTTTGGGGGGTGGGGATAAGCTTTGCACTGCTAAAGAGTTATTAGGAATGTTTTATGACCAGATAAAGTAAAAAGAAGATGGATACACCACCAGAGATAGAAAAAAAAATGTCACCTATTAAAACCATCCTTGAAGCAAATTGTATTTTCGATCCTGCAACATAAATATACAAGGTTTAATCTAATTGGATGTGATGGGTACCACCTTATATCAGCTCACTGGTTTAAAGGCTAAGTTCGCCTTTTTTTTTTCTAGATTCCAGCTCCCCCCATGTACCAATATAGCATTAATGTACATCGTTTGCACAAAAAAAACCAGCTTTCCATTTATTCTACACAGGATTACCTCACTCTCTTCATAGCTGTTTAGAAACACTGCTTGATTACTTCTACCTTACTTCCTGGACAGACTTTAGGTCATGACACAGGAAGAAGTCGACCAGCTGCTGGTAGATGATGGAAGGTGTGTGTTAATGAGATCAGCTGGTCAACACATGACCTAAAGTCTGACCAGGAAGTAAGGCAGAAGTAATGGAGCAGTGTATTTAAACAGCCATAAAATCAGTGAGGTAAGAGTGTGTAGAAAAAATGGAAAGCGTTATTATTTTTGCAAAAGAAGTACATTAATGCTATACTAGTACATATGGGAGCTGGAATTTATCCTTTAAAGCACAGTTTTACTATTGTAAAAAACAATAAAAAAAATAACACTACTAATAGTTAACAAAGGTGTTAGCACAGACAAAAAACAGTGCAGACTTCGTAAATCTTAAAAATGATAATAGATGATATGAGGTTTCTATAAACTAACGCTATTCTTCTCACACACACAAAAAGTAGTGTGTTCTTCCACAATATTCCCCAAACAAATACGGAAAAAAGAATGTTCCCGTAACAATAAAAGGGGTTTTTGTAATGACATTCTCCTTCTCAATAAAAATATAAAGAAAAAAAATGATTTTTCAGAACACTAGACATATGTATTATATTACTCTATTTATGTTGTGACAAGATAGGAACAGAACAGTGAAGTTGTTTCAGGGAAAGATCAAAATTGTCAGCTCCAGCTTGTACGCATCATGAACATTGGCCAGCTTGACTGACAATGGGATTTAATGTAGCCTAACGACAGTGGCCTTAAGCATAGATACCATACTATGACAACGGCAGCAAAAAGGCAAGCTAGCTGTAATGCCTCAGAACTCCTTGATTTGTTTAAAGCATTTATGTTGAAGGCTGACAGCCATGTCTTTAGCTTTAACCTCTTCGATGCTAATGGCAATTCGCACTCTTTGCGATAGTTTACCAACCTATTACAGGAGGCAATAGTAATAATTATATATATATATATATATAGATATATAGATATATATATATAAAACGATAATAAAGAGGATGATAACAATGGCAAAAGCAATTATGTGCATTTCAATTTTAATATGATGTAATCATACATAAACTAATTTTAATTTTTTCACACATCTACAGAATTTCTTACCCAATTATGTAGCAAATGATCAAAATCAAGTAGATTCTGACCATCCATTAATGACATATTTGAATGTGATGTTTTTTGAATAAGGTGTAGTTTATTTAACACCCGAATACTGTATTAGCCAAACCATATAGTTTAGGATAGGCAGTCACCTCCAATTGGGTATGGCATTCAAAATAAACATGGTGTAACCCAAAATGTCGTTTTGTTGGGTAGATTCCAGCAATCCTATGTTAGATTTTAACATCTTATATCAGGATATTGTATATTGCTGTCTCCAGATAACCATATCATCTAGGCACTGACAGATTGCTTGATCTACTTGATCAACATGTCAGTTGTGTAAGGCTGGCAGGACTTAATTTTATTTATTTATGTATTACTCTGTGGCAATATAAGAAAAAAAATGCAGCAAGATATGTTTTGGGATTAAAATGATAAGCAACATAACTAAGAAAACTTAAGAAAAGGTCAGTCTGTTTTGCTCTATAATCGCATTAAGAATGACAGGGTTAGATTTGACATGCATATGCAAATATGAAAATAGAAAACAGAGCTTTTCTTTCACCATGAATCTCTGCGTCCAAACTATTTCTTGTTTTTTTGTTTCACTTTACAGTCACTACTAACCAGAAATATTAAAAAAAAAATGCAATTATTGGCATTGAGGGGTGTGAATGAACATGGCACAGATGAACAAGTCACTGGAATTGATTTACTTAAGGAACAAGGAGAATATTCTAAAAAATATATACATGCATACCCCACTTTTAAAGTACACAATGGGGTTTATTTACTAAAGCTGGAAAGTGCAAAATCAGGCTCATTTCTGCATAGAAACCAATGAGCTTCCAGGTTTTATTACCAAAGCTTAATTGAAAAAGCTGGGGTTAGAAGCTCATTGGTTTTTATGCAAAAGTGAGCCTGATTTTGCACTTTCCAGCTTCAGTAAATAAACTAAAAAGTGGGGTATGCCTGTAAATAAATAAATTAAGCTGTATTCTACAATCAACCAATCATTTCCTAGTTTTTTCCCTTTGCACAGGATTGGGTTTTCAAAGTGAACACAGACTCATCCTATTTACTTGGCAAAGTGAACATTCAATTAGCTAAGTAAACTTCCACCACTCCTTTAGTAATTCAACCTCAGTGTATTTTGAGACAGGTTTTTTTTGCACACACAGAAACGATACACTTCTGCGCACAAGCGAACCCCCACACCAGCAATACACAAGCACAGGCCTTGCCGCCCTCAAGAGTGGTGGAACCCTAGAAGTCAGAAATGGAAGAAAAACAAAGAGGACGCACCAGCCATGTGCATTATCCTTGGGTGATATTTATTTGAAAGATAAGAAGAAAACTACTCACAAATAATAATAGAAGTTCTTGCCATATGAGTAGTCAACAAGTAGCAGCATCCAGTCACAGATGAATGAGACTTTTTAAAAGTGTCATGGAAAACCCACAAAGGTGGGTTCCTCAGAGCTCAGGGACTGCTGAGCTCTGAGGGAGAGGGATGTGTCCCTCGAAACGCATCAGCTGGCAGTGACCTTTGTGGGTTTTCCGTGACACTTTTGAGAAGTCTCATTCATCTGAGACTGGATGCTACTACTTGTTGACTACTCATATGGCAAGAACTTCTGATATTGTTTGTGAGTAGTTTTCTTCTTATCTTTCTAATAAATATCACTAAAGGATAATGCACATGGCTGGTGCGCCCTCTGTTTTTTTTTTCCATTTCTATCTTGAGACAGGTACACTTAAAATCCACATGCTCGTTTTATGGTATATTAGTAACTATCAAATTGCAACCATTACCAGACTCAAAATGAGCAGCACACAAATATATATTTGTATGCAAAATATAGACAAACTTATCGTATACGATTGTGCTAGACATGTGCTCTGCAGTGCTTCCATTCTGATAACATACAAAATGTGTGATTAGTAATATATAATTGTATATACCGTATAACATTTATCAGGTTTTTTTTTTTCTTTTAGACTGAAAGTAAAAAAAAAGAAAAAACAACTTTCTGTATAATAAAAGCATTGCCGAGGTTCCTGGAGCTCCCAAAGTTGCATGCTCTGTTTCTATATTGGTTGCCAATACTTAAAAGTACCTTTTTTTAAAATGTTATTTTCAAATAGATCATGAACAGAGGTTCTGGAAACCTCGCAGTATACATCAAGCAGCAAGTGAATTATTTTCTACTCTTTTGAAAATGGAAACCCCTATAAATGAAAAAAGTGGAAAAATACTGTTTTAGGATATTTAGTTAACTATGCATTTAACGTGAGCATGACAGGCCATCATCTACCTATCTGTACCGATTAGGGAGCTCTGGCATTTTACTTTGAGGGAATAAGCAGTGTTACACTTTCGTCACTCGTACTTTAAAGTCTGACAACCCAAAAAGCGGATGGATGTGGATGGATTTGCCAAAAGCAAATAGGCTGTGCACTTTCAAATGGTAGTTACACTCAGTTTTCCAAGAGCTTAGTGAATTTGGAGTATCTTCAATTTGTAAAGAATACCCAATCAGGTGCAAATAAAATAAATACATTTTTAATTACATATGATCAGATGATGGAAATCAGCAGAGTTCCACCACATTTATTAAGCTCTGGAGAAGGTGAATGCAACTGCACTTCCAAAGTGCACAGTCTATTTGCCTTTAGTAACTCCCACATGGTTCATCTCATTAGGGAAATACTCCATCATCATATACCAATGCACTGCAGCTCCACTCATGGCATCCAAATAAGATAGGAGCTTAAATGATCACGTTTCACTGATGAAAAACTAAAGAGCATGTGGATCATGCCCAATCAGAAAGGAAGAACTTTCCCAGAAACCATTAAAGTGGTTGTAAACGCTAAAGGTTTTATACCTTATTGCATTCTCTGCATTAATGTAAAAAAAAAACGTTTATGTTTTGCCTTGCTCAAGAGCAATAGAGCTGCTGTCTCTTTCTCTCCTCCGTACCTGAAAAACAGCAGCAGCAGCCATTGGCTCCTGCTGCTGTCAATCACAGCCACAGTGAGCAGAGAGTGGGGGTAGGGCTGAGCCTCGCTGTTGGTGTCTATAGACACAGGCAGCACAGCTCAGGATCAAGTCCGTAGGTGTGCCATGATCGGAAGCAGCTTCCAATGGTGGCACACCAAGAAGAGGAGGAGCCAGAAGCAGTAGCATGGAGCCCAAGAAAAGGAGAACCGAGGGCTGCTCTGTATAAAACCATTGCACACAGCAGGTATGTATAAACCTGTTTGTTATTTATTGATTTTTTTTAATAGCCTTTACAATCACTTTAAGCCTTTTCTTTACCACCACATAGCAAGAAGAAACTGAGTTTATAAATAGGTTTTCCATACTTTTCCATTTCACATCTATATAAGGATTGATAAATAATTCATACAGGCAAATAAAAATAATTATGAGGCTTACATACATGTATATGGTTACAAAGATGCAATAAGGATGATTTACTTAAGGATTTAAGAATGTTCACACATGTTTGAATATTAACTTTAATCCAACCATGAACAGATGAAATAAGTATACGGGAATTTTTTTCCCCAAATGATTGGATAATTGTAGTAAATCTTCAAAGAATTTATTGTGTGAACATTCTCAAATCGGTTATATAATCAAAAAAAAAAAAGCAAAAGCTGAACGAGGCACGAATCAAAGCAGTACATCCTGTCTACTCATACAAGTACAGTTCAATCATATAGCCTCAAAGCTTACTAAGAAAAAATTGGTTTTAATATATATGAGCCTCACTGAGTTACATGTATGATCTGGCATCTCCATCTTTTATTCATGTTCTTATTCTACAGGTATCCAACAGTGGTACAAGTTTGTGAACATGCTAAGACATATTCAAAAAGGATGTGGGTTTGTGGAAAGAGGGCAGGAGGGCTTCAATATGGCCCATCATAGTATACATGAAATGCCACTGGATTTGGGGAAAAATTATGGCAGCTACAGAAGAGCAACACAAAGCAGTGGGGCTGATTTACTAAAAGTGGAGAGTGCAAAATCTGGTGCAGCTCTGCAAAGAAATCAATCAGTGTTCAGGTTTTTTTTTTTGGCAAAACTTAATTGAACAAGCTGAAGTTAGAACCTGATTGGCTAATTGACCATGCATATCTGCACCGGATTTTGCACTCTTCACTTTTAGTAAATCAACCCCAATGGGGTGAGTGAAGTGTCGAGCAGTAAACCATTAATTTGTGTTTTGGCAGGTGCCTTGTAAAGAAAACTTCAGATGACAAAACCCACAATTTCTTTCAAGAAAACAAATGTTTTACATTATAGATCCAATAAAGACAATTTCTGATAGCGGTTTGAAAACAGCAAACGCGCTCCAGACACAACTTAGAGAAAAGACCACTTAAGGTCCAATATTTATGACTAGAGGCAAAATAAATGTCAAAATAAATTACCATTGAGTCAATAATGTTAAAATGCATTTTGCTCATGGAAAGCGAATCTGAATGTTATTGCTTGCAACTGCTTAATACAGTATTCTAAAAAAGATTATTTGGCAATATGCTCCCTATGTTGGGCACTCCAAACCTTGGCAGCATTTATAGACTTCTCTCTGATAAGCCGGAGATCTTGAGATTCAGTGAATATTAACACTTCCATCAAAGGACTCTAATGAGGAAGAACCGCAGCAAAAATCATATTCACTACATTCACATAATCTACCAATCTAAGCAAGACAATGCACATCACACATACTATATATTGCTATATACGGTATACTGTATGTATATATATATATATATATATATATATATATATATATATATATATATGAATAGAGGCTGCATAGGCCACAGCACCCTTCATGCTGACGTTTCAGATTCCGGGAACAGTCCATGGTGGGATAAGTTGGTCTAGTACTGCAAAAGTGGTACCCCATGTCCCGAAGCACTAAGAGACATAACAAGCCGGGGGGTAAATCCTTTCACCAGTATTCTAGCAGAATAAAAATTTGTGGACTGACACCTTAAAGAACGAAGATGCTGCTTTGCTAACTACGCCTCTTATGCCTTGTACACATGGTCGGACATTCCGACCAGAAAATCCGTCTGATTTTTTCAGACGGATTTTGTCCTAAACTGGTGTTGCATACACATGGTCAGACAAAGTTGTCGGAAAATCCGATCGTTCGGAACGTGATGACGTTCATTACGATTGGACTATGTTGACACTAGTAGCCAATAGCTTGGGTCTTGTAATTTGATCTGAGCATGTGTGGCACTTTGTCTGATCGGAATTCTCTACAAACGATCGGAAAAAGTCTGATCTGATTTTTTTGTCTGAAAATTTGAGATCCTGCTCTCAAATTTTTTCCGTCGGAATTTCCGACGGAAAAAGTCCACACAAGATCGAATTTTCCGACAATATAATGATCGGACCTTTTCCGTCGGAAAATTTCCGACCGTGTGTACAAAGCATTAGTCCTAGCCTTCAACTGGAACTGCTACTAAGAACATCCAAGAAAGGGTTAAGGTTAGAAGATGGAAATGGCATTAGAGAAACAGTAACAAAATGTGTTATTTTATATAATCAAATATGTATATGATTTATACAAATCAAATCCATTCTAATAGGATTTTTAACTCCATTATTGCATCACAAATAGCAGTTAGCTATTAAAATGACCTTCTTGCTCAAGAAGATTTTTCTTTTTTTTTTTTCCTATATATTTTCAGTAGCAAATATTAGCTTTTTAATTGAGGCATCATCAAAGTTTACTTCTCTCCTACACACATAAACATGGTGCGCCGATTATTTGTGTTCCATAAACAGAGGTTAACAAGATTCTAATGACACTGTACGTGAGGCACATGCAATAGAACAGGTGTAACTATCACAATTAGGGGATTCTTTTTTAATTGCACATAAACAAAATGAAAATGTAAGTGATTAGATCAATTAATTTCAATGTTGGTTTGCAAATAATCATGAAATGGGGCTATAGGTTTCATCAAGTAATTTTTGTTGACTTATGAAATGCAGATGTAAAAAAAAAAAGAATCGTCATTTTATAGCAATCCGTGAAATTAAAAATAATCACAAATTAATAATTTAAACCAAAGCAGTCCTAGTTAAAGTTCTGATTATGGATAAGCACACTGCTGACAATTCAAGTTTATTTAAAGTGTACCAGTCATCTAAACCTAAACTGGAACTAAACTCCCTTCAACAACCTTTTTATTTTATCCCTCCCCCTCCCTCCTACACAAATGCTAACAATTTGTATTCAATTTTTTACCACATCACTACTGTATATGATTGGGTGTCTGCCATGTGACTCTTTACCGCATTCTCTAAGCTAAGGGAAAGTTCCCTTGCAAAATAAAAATTCACTTTACACAGATGGGTTGACTATATGAGTAGAGCAAATGCAAAGTATTTGAATAACTATATACGTGTCAGGGTATATTATGCCTGGTCATTCCCGGTATCTAGAACAACTGTGCTTTCTGCTGTTTTCGCTTTATCCCACAGGTATCCGGCCCCCACAGGAGGGAGGTGGTGAAAAAAGCACCATCAGTACAAATTAACATTAACCTCCCTGGTGGTATGATTACATCAGATTTTTGCGTCTCAAAGCGGTAAAATTGTTTTGCAAAGAAATTTGGCGTTTTATATTGTAGGCCTGTAATTCTTAGCATTAACACATTTAAATCTGTCCAAACAACAGTCTAGTAGATATCCCAGGTATGATAAAGTTTGAAATACAAAATCATGAATTATAATATAATAAATAACTATAAATAATGATTAAAATATAATAATATAATAATAATAAAATAAATTTCCCCACGATTCACTATCAATTCTGCAAGTGTTATAAATTTATTATCGCTGTTTTCTAGCTGGTCTAAAACCACTTTTGACGTAAAGGGACACTTTTTGGTTACAATCTCCAGTTTCCAGGCAGAAAGAACAGTATATATAAAATATAAAACTGCATGCAGGGCATTGGAAAAAGCACTAGGGACAAAAGGGATGTGAAATTATTTCATACAGTAATGTAATCTGTAAGATTACAGTGTACTGTATGTGTTATGTATTATTTTGAATTTGCTGCCAGGCTCCGCCCCCGTGTGTCTCAACACTCGCAGGGAATGGAGCCCGGCACACAGGACATCGGGTGGAGGACACAGCCTACAGACACAGTGGGGGGATATCGCAGGATCCTGGGGACAAGGTAAGTACACTGCACCAGGATCCTGCAATGCAATCCCGTGGCTCGGGGTTACTGCTAATGGTACTGAAATTTAACCCCGAGCCACACTCGGGAAAACCGGCAGGGAGGTTAAAAAGTGTGTAAAAAGTAAAGCAAACAGACCTAATGGACTAGCAATGAATAAGTCCTTCAGAGCAGTGTAGGGCTTCATACTATTATATTTATACAGTTATACCTTGATTAGTTAAAAAGTTTATCATGGACATTTTCGGCACAACTTATTTTATTAGATACGAACATTTATAGGTAAAGTTGATCCAAAGAATATCTGATTGCTTCTCTGGGGATCAGGAAGTATTTTTTTTTCCCTGCTTTAGCAATTTGGATCATGTTTTGCTGGGATTTTTCGCCTTCCTTTGGATCAACTGTGGGTAGAGGATTGTGTATATGGGATTGTATGATTTTTATTTTATTTTCGTTGAACTAGATGGACTTTGTCATTTTTCAACCTAATTATATAACTATGTACATTACAGTAAAACAAATACTTTTGCGCACAAAGGCAGACAATCCAAAGTTCAGAATGGACAATAGCTTTCGGCCTTGCTGCCCTCCAGGATAGGGATATCCTAGCAATCAAATGGAAAAAAAAAAGAGAAGAGAGGGCGCACCAGCCTTGTGCATTATACTTTGATACATTTATTAAGAAAAAACATTATTAAAAACTACTCACAAAGGTATAAAGAAAATCACGCTTGAAACAGTCTTTGACGTGTGACAGTCCGTCCACTGATAGCAGTCTCCAGGTTCTGCAGAGAGTTAGGCTCTAAAGGAAGAAGGTAAAGCCTTTGAAACGCGTCAGCTCGCAGCGGTTCACACGTCCTCTCCTCAGAACCTGGAGACTGCTATCAGTGGACGGACTGTCACAAGTCAAAGACTATTACAAGCGTGATTTTCTTTCTACCTTTGTGAATAGTTTTTAATAATGTTTTTCTTAATACATTTATCAAAGGATAATGCACAAGGCTGGTGTGCCCTCTCTTTTCTGTTTTCCCGTTATATAACCATGTAACAACCATACAAACAAAAATGCTTTCCTATTGAGAAACCTTAGAAGTTTCATATAAAGTTATGCCGAAAATATTCCAAAGTCATTTCTTTTCAGTAGAACTGCAAGTGTTTGAAAAAAAGAAATACAATACACACAATGCATTTATCTACTTCTCATTAGTGAAATACCACATATGTGCTTTACTCACTGCCTGGCACATATATTGATCTATAATCCATGAAGTTCAAGGCCCTTTTTTCTGTAGATAGTTTTACGAGCCTATACTGTGATTTATAAGGCTTGGTGGTACCATGAACTACAGCTACAAAACACCCCAGTAAAGACTCCATTTAGAAATAGTTTCCCCTTCTTATCGCTGATTTGGCTTTGTAAGAAAACTCCAAAAATCATAAACCTGCAAGGCATGATAAAAAAGCAAAAAAATACAAGAAAGGACCTAATTGGAAAACTTGGCAGTTAACATTTCTTTGCCAAGAGATGCAAAAGGGTATTCTAATGACACAACAGGGATTTTGTTTTTTCCTTGCTTAGGATATTTGCTGCAAACATTATCAAAGCAAGTCAATAGGAAGTTATTAACAAAAGTGGGATAACATTCATGTTATTGAAGCTTTTATTGAAGTTTAAAAAATAAAAACAGTGTTGTAGTTGGAGAGCGGTTGATGGTACAAAGATGGGTTCAGAAGGGCTGGGTAGGACAAGTATGGGGCATTTTTTTTCTATTTGTGTCTGTCCCAAATGCAGCAGCTGATGTCACAGATTTGCTTTGTATCCTGATAAGCATCAAAACACCTTTTAGATGAAAATTCTGAGCTAAATTCTCATCGCTGAGTGTGTCAGACTGTCACTTTCTTTTGGTTAACAAGCTATTGCAGCAAAATCCTTTGATTCTTTTTTTGTCAGTGGTTCCACAGGCCATGGTATTTTTGTGAACACATTGGGAGAGGAAAACTCATACATATCAAGGTACAAATGCTACTTTTTGTATAATAGGACATAAATTACAAACAATTTTTCAATTTATTCCTATAAACACTTAGGTTTAAATACGCTGTGTTCCCCTATTTAAAATAAAAAAAAATATGTGGTTCAATGCAGGCTTGCAGACTGAAAATGTCTATATTGTTATCATGATAGGTGCTAGAGCAATGCCCATGAAATGCATCAGAACATATATCTGTACATACTTATATATCTAAACATGCCTGTGAATGTAACTGTTTTGGGAAACAGCTAAATCATTGAGTTTATTTAAGCTTTAAGGGAACCCAATATAGACACTAAAAAAAGTTTACAATCATAAAGTCATAGTAAGACCATATACATGATTTGTTAGCACTCCTGCCTAACAGCACTAGGGTCGTGGGTTCAAATCCCAACCATGGCACTACCTGCGGGGGAAGGAGGAGGGGCCAATGTAAATCCGGAGATGATGTACCTCGCCACGGTAAGGTAGGACAGAAGTCCTGCTGGGAAAAAAAAAGGTACACCTAGTTTGATTGTAGATTGGATTGTAGATTGGAACTCCACTTTAAATTGGCCCTAGGATGTGAACAGTATGTTTGAATGAGAGTTTGGGATTGTAAGCTCCTTGAGGACAGGGACTGATGTGAATGTACAATATATATGTAAAGCACTGCGCAAATTGATGGCGCTATATAAATACCATACATAAATAAATGTTTGGAGCCTAATAACCTGTATCCGAATGTTCCAGCCCTGCTCCCTTTTTTCCTTCATTGGGCTATCTTGGATTGCTGAAAGCTGCAGCAACAAGGGATTAAGAAGTTCATGCACAATTAAGCAGGGGATCCTGAGGATTCACATATAAAAGTAGATGGACCATTAGATGAACACAACAAAAACAACAATTAGGGAGCAGAGATAATGACTGACAGCAGATGTCACGTGCTTTAGCTATTTGTGCTCCTGAAAGAGAAATAGCCGCAGCTTGGAGATTGTGGTACCATAGGGCAGGAGACATGGGTGTATTGATTTTATTTACCAAAATGTGATTAACTCTCCTTAAGCTTTTCTCGTAATGAACCATTTGTTTATAATGTATTGACAAATCTTGTTTATCATAGCCAATGAAAACCGATATAAGTGGCCTTATTTCATAGAATGTCCCTACATACAGTAGATTTATTGTACCATATCACCAGACAGGGGTGGTAGGTCTTGTCTTATTACTAGGTAGCTCACAATTATAACTAGTGATGGAACTTAGTGTTAATATAGAAACTTTGTGTTAAAACAAAATTTTGCTAAACATTTTTATACCGTATGCTGCCCTAAACAAAAACATTTAAAGAATTTTATAATAACGTCAAGAATAAAAAAAATACTAAAGAACTTTCAAATATGAGTTTCAATCAATGGCACCAAAATATAGCTGTGACAATATATCTTTTGTTTTATGTAGACTAAAAATTTTAAAGAGGAATTTTAAAGAGGAAAAACGTTGAAGAATGATGTACAGCTATACATTTTTTTTATTTTTTTCAGAGCCTCCCTAAAATGAAAGACACAATTGTTAGATTATAGCACACATGGAAAGCAAAATATAATGGAGGTTGATCTACTCAAGGCTGTTCACTTTGCAATAGAATTCTCATTTAGCATTATAAATCTGGTGATAATTCACTTTGCAAAGTATACCCAATCACAGGCTATGGAAATTAAAAAAAAAACTGTATTTTGGTTGCACGTGATTGGATGATGGACATCCGAAGAGCTGTCACCAATCACTCACCAATCTAAAGGAAAATTTCCTTGTAAAGTGAACAGCCTATTTGTCTTCTTAGGAAATCAACCTCATTGTGCCTGTACTTGTTTTTGTTTAACACTATAAATTAACAATTGACACAAGCATACTTTCCATTTTTTCCCTTTGCTAAGCGATCTCTACTTTGAGTCTATTAGCTCTGTACTACTGTACAGGGCTAATAGACTTATATATTATAACTCTGCTGGCAGATTACAGGCTATTCTACCCAGGCTGTGGCTGCTTTAGAATGAAAAGAACCATAGGACATTGAACACCTTCTGTTATGATGCATCTGGGATGTATTCAACTGATTTAAACTGATGTCTCAATCGGGCTTTAAGGCTGCCTGGTATTAAAGATATATTAAAGTTTTACTAAACCCACAACACCAAAATCAGTCTGTATATGCAGTAAAGCATGCTTGTTATACTCACTGTGGAACCTAAGAGGTTAATCCTCTGCATTGTGTAAAAAGGCTGCCTAATATTGTATGCACAGATCCTCCCCTCCCTGCACTGCCCCCATGGACAAGTCTGGATAAGATAGAGCCTTTGGAGTCGAGCTGCACATGCTCAGTTTGGTGTGTATTGCTTGAGAGTTTTTTTTTTCTTGGAGGAGTGCATGTGATCAGCACAGGGCCAATCAGTACTGTCCAAACAGAGGGTCAGAAGCTCTGCAGCCTCGTAAGACAGCTCAGTGCAATATGAAAACTCCTCCTACAAGCTTGACCAGGAACTGATAGAAATCACAAGACTGCTATATACTGCTGATGAAAAAGTATTTAGCAGTTTATATTTACAAAAATAATTGCCATTTCCATGTTCTGTGTACTGCAGGAAACCAGATATAGTGAATGCAGGTCCTGGGCTTAATAACACTTTAAGGAGTCTAGAAGAAGCATTTTTTTTTCTATTTCTGCTAAGAAGGGGGGAATTCGAGTTTTTTACTAAAAAGAATTATGCAGATTGATAATCCTGACATTATTGATTCATGACCTGTGAATTTCAATGATAGATTTACTTTGATGACAGATATTTCAAACCTATCACTGTACTACCGTGGGAAGTGTAATAATTAAAACGCATGTTTATGTCTGATGTTTCACCCACAATATCCCGTATCACTCTACTGAAGTGTTAAACCAGACACACTGGAAGGGACAAATGATACAATGGGAAAGTGCAGCCATTTATAAACAATGAGCCTTTCTGCTCATTTAGAACAGGTCACAAATTATATGTGATACATGCAAACCCCTTCCCAGTATACTGCATACATTTGCTGAAGATTGTAAATCATCCCATTGTGTGTTTTCTAAATAAAACCTCAACTACGACATTAGAAGCCTATGCCTTGAAAACCAATTACATGTTGTCCATCTGCAGGTGTTACCTACCAGTAGGTAGCATAGAGTTATATGCTGAGCTGAATTGGATCGGTTTCACTCTTATATTACCACACTTTAACACATAGCTATATACAGGCAGAGGGAACAATTTCAGGGCCTGAAATTGGAATTGCTGATTTATCCCTCCCATTTAAAACAAATGCAGCTTCATATTGTAGATAGAGAAAGAAAGTCAATGAGTTCACTCAATAGGGTGATCTTTTCAAACCTCCCATTTAGCATGCGACTCGGGAACTGAAAGTGATATGAATCAAATGGAACAGTAACTACTAAACTTTCTCTGTCTGTCTCCAACACCAGATCATCTAAGAATGTGTCATTAAATATAAACTAAAGTGTCACGTAGGCTAGAGAAAACTTTCAGAATTTATCATCTATGGATTTGTGTTGTAAAGGGGTCACACACCTCTCTGCCATTACAGCACGAGATTCGGAATGCTGAATATGCAGCGCTGTTTACTTTGGTGAAAAGCAGCAATCTGATGGGATTTGAATTGCTCACTGCCAGATACCCTGCTCTCTGTCTCCAAAACGACCCCCTCCTTCACAAAATATTAGGCTCAATTTATAACTAAGTTATAAACCATGTGGTATCTGCCATAACAATTCTTCTTTTCATTCATGACTATTACTTTCTGGTCTCTTTGACTCTGAATCCTCAATAAAAGATTATTATGGCAAATAATTATAGTTTTACCTTAGTAAATTGAGCATATTCTCTGAATCGCTGGTACTAAAGTCCTCCTTAAATTAGTTCACACTATAAGAAAATCGGGCGGAGGCCTGGAAAACCCCACACCTAACTGTTCTGGAAACAAAGAATAGAGTTACCAGAGCCACAATTCATGTCAAAATAGAAGAAATTCTCCTAGATTGGGTCAAAAAATGTTAAAGCCTTTGGAAACCTTGGGTCGTCCATTATCTGTTCCCTGACTTTGACAACCCTCGACTGCTACCTTGAATAACCATATTGACCACTTTTTTTACCCATAGAGACTAGATCCCCATCTCCTCTCCCCTCCTCCTGGTGAAACCTACCCTTTTTTTTGCTGCCCCTCATCTTCTCTTTCCAAGCTGCCTTCCCCCTCTTTCTCTACTCCCCCCTTCCTCTTTTTCCTCCTCCTCTCTTTAGCTCTTCTCTCCTGGATGTAAACTTCTCAGCTCTAACCGACTTCAATGCTGATCATGTTGAAGCTAGGCACCTCTGTCTAACTACAATCTCTGAGTCAAGATCCATGAACATATGTAGGCCCATTACCCAATCTAACTTGTACCCAGTATAAGAACACTCAGACATTTGCTTCCTTGTAAACCTCAAGGTGACTTCATCAGGAATCACCGATAATTAACCATGGTTCTCAGAGACTGGAACGGTTCCCGGACCACACCTAACTATAACCCCCTGTACATCCCTTAACTGGCATGCATTGTGTTGTCATATGTTGCTTTATCTTGCTTTGCTGTTACTTTCTGTATGTTTTGTTGCACAAGGCTGCGTCCCTACTTCATTGTTGAGTTACTACTCTACCATTACCTCCCCTCATCCAGGGGGAAGATGTCTTTCAGATGTATTCTGTTGAAATTTCTTGTTTTTTACCTTTGATAAAAAATTTGGTGCATATTTGTCCGATTTTCCTCATTGTTTCACAGTAAATCGGAACCAATGAAGGCAAATGTGTATGAAAATTCTCGTACAACAATGGCTTTTTTTGTGTTGCTTTTTGTTTCTGATCATGCACAGTCTTTTTCTGCCCCCCCCCCCCCCCCACACCAGAACACTTCAGTCAGCGCTTCCAGCTATTGGCAGCCGGTCAGCAGATCTTTTTTGGTCATGACCTTGCCGACTTCTGTCGGACCGGCTGCCGTACACACAAGCTGAATGTTGGCCGGTTTCTATTGAACCAGCTGGTGCCAGCCAATATTCAGCTTGTGTGTACTAGGCTTTATACTGCTTACTAATTAACACAGCAGTGCCCCTACATAAAAAAAACTGAAACTATGGACTCAATAAATAAAGACTACTCATTTTTATGTGCAATAACCTATGTCAACCAAATAGAATCCATAATCTACTGATCCAAATTTTGAAGAATAAATGTTGATTGGTTATGTAGAACTGGTATTTTTTTTAGTTCATTTGGTTATTCTTTGCTGCCTGTATTTCACTAGAAATATTTTAATTCACTTTCTGTCCTAGAGGCATACCAGGAAAGTAGAAGACATGTTTGCACACTGTACATAATTGCAATCTCAAAAAGTTGTCACAAGAACAGGTGTCTCCATTGAAGGACATGATGATGGTATGTTTTACATTTTTGCATTTGCCCTCACTTTTTGTCTGGATGACCATGGTAACCAGAAAGACAACGATAAAATCTTGACGAAGGGTCTAAACATTTCCATAGTTTATCCAATACGAAAAGAAAAGTTGCTGCTCCATCCATTTTCTACACATCCAGTTCTTGAAAAAGATGGACCTTTAATGTAGTGGTTTACAGCATGAAAACCTTTTGCTGGGTACACTATACAAGGCACAATATGCCAGGGCACGGTTTACTTAACAGCGTTTGTGCATTCACAGCAGGATAGGGTCTAGTACAGAGAGATGTCTACTTCTAAACAAAACCCCAGGCAAGGGACAAGGAATACATGAAGTTTTTTTTTTCTCTAAAGAATTTGACAACTCTTGCTTAGAAAGAACATTCCATACACTGCCTTTGGTAAGCCAGCTGCATGTGGCGTCATATATGTCAGAAGTGTAAAAACTTGTTGTTTCCATATACACATGCTATAACATTCAGTGCTGCAATCAATCATTTATAATTAACCCTCATGTGGCATTTTTTCTATCAACTGATAAGACACTAATGCAGAAATCTAGCCTTCCCTTGACTCTCTTGCTCAGTCGCAATCCTCTCCTGTACTGACATTGCTTACTTTGATTTCACTGCACACAAAGAATTCTCACATTGCTCATTAGAAACTGCAGCAAATCAGATAGAGTTCACCTTATTTCTTGGCTGAAGGACATCCACCATCATCTAGCTCTTTCCTCCCCACCCTGTCCATCCATCCCATCAGCTGCAATCTGCCTGCATTGCATAGAGACGCATAGAGACCTAATGATGGGATCACTGGGTCTACAAACAGATATGTATCAAAAACAGAAAAGGATTTTATTTAAAAATGGAGATAGGGAGGGATCAGCGAAGGCAAAATGTAAAAACAATTAAGCACCCTAAAAGGGCGAAACATGTCTGAGGAGTTCTCTACGGGTAAAGAACAGGAGCTGAAGCCATCTTTCACCTTTTTCATTCACATTTATCAGGGAGTAGGTGTCTGTGTGCATGGTCACCATTGGACTAGAAATTCTTCATTGTGATATAAATTGTTTTGCATGTTACACCCCACCATTTTATATGTAATCTTTATGCTGCGTTTCTAGTACATTATTCTTTATTTGTACACAATGAGTGGCGTTCTTTTATGTTGCTTTTTAGAGCTTTATACCCCATTTGTTATGGTTCTGAAGAAGCTACCCACTATGCAAAACACATTGACCCCTGGCTTGGACCTTTATACCTTTATCCACATTTTATAAGGGGTATCATTTTGGCCCATTGTTTAGAGCAGGAGTAGGCAACCTGGGGCTCTCCGGCTGTTGCAGAACTACAAGTTCCATCATGCCTCTGGGAGTAATTGTAACTGCCAGCCTTGTAATGCCTCATTTGAAATGTAGTTCCACAACAGATGGAGGGCACCAGGTGGCCTTCCCCTGGTTTAGGGTATAGTTATGTTCCAGACCAATGTATGTCGCTTTAGGGAATGTACACTATTTTAAACACGTGTATGCACTACTGTTTTTTTTTATGAATTGTAAATAAAGATTTTTTTTTATATAAGTGTGTTTGTCTCATACGAGTGCCAATAAAGTCCAACATTGTGGCAGGATATAGTCCTGCACTTTTTCTTCATTGTATGCAACAATAGACAGCAAAGAGTAAAAAGTTCTATATTTAGACAACTATAGAAAACTAAAGATACTATAAAAATATAGTCAGAAGGAAAGAGGTCGTGTGACCTACAAAAAGCAGCAAATTAAACCCAAGCCTGGCAGACACAACATATAAATAAACCAATTTACTGTGCATTACAGTTGTGTAGTATATTTTGCTTTTTTTACATTTTATGTGTTTGTATTACGTTGCTATTTTTTCCATCATTTAGACAGGTAAAAATACTCCTGAGTATTCATAAGACAGTGAACTTGGACAACCTATTTACTGGGAAGCTTGCCTTGTATAGCTGCTGTTGTTACTGAAATTCCCAGCATTCACCACAAAAGGCTAATTGGCTCTGATCCTAGGAATAGTCACAAGCGGGTCATGCCATTGCATTTCCTAAAAGGTTTTTTGTGATGTAAGATATGCGTACTGGTGAGTTTACACTGTAATTCAACCTTTGTCCAGGATGATATATAACAGTATATATTTTGAGAAAAAACAATCCCCTCTGGTTGCTCTATTCTACTTGCAAGGATTTTTAACAAACTTTGTAACCAATTCCTATCTTTTTTGCTCTGAAGAAATGACTGTTTCACAATGCCCCTTGCAGACTGATTCTGATTAAGGTGGTCTGGTTCATTATAATCACCCAGTACACTCTCACTGTTCTGATGGGGAAAGTTGCACTGTCAGCATTTCTTTAGAAGAATTTAAAGGAGGAGTTTAGGGGTCAGAAAAATATAGATATACATAGTTACCTTCTTGCTGCAGCATCAGTCTGATGCTGCAGCCGGCCCCCTGCTGGCTCTAAGTTTAAAGGAACTGAGCGATCAAATAATGCTGATCACTTAATTCTTGGTCCACCTTTAGCAGAGAGCGGTGACCATCTGACTCTCTGCTAGAGGGGCACCAAAATTAAAATTCCATTGCCAAAACCGAAAACTGAAGTGTTTATGTGAAATATATATTTTTTTATAAATAATTGTATGACGTTCAACTTTTTAATTATTATCATGCATTTAAATGAATATGAATTTATTGTATATATATATATATATATATATATATATATATATATATATATATATTTTTATTTTTTCCATTTGCTATATTTTTGTGTGTCACAAAAACGGAGCTATCCTTTAAAAATACTAAAAATCTACTACAACAATTCTGCTTCCAGTTGAATCAGTTTGATCCATGGAAAAGAAGCAGCTGTTTCAAATTTTCTACCAAGAAACAAAAATATGCATGAAACAAAATAATGCTGCAGCATTTGTTATGTAATATATGTATAGATGGAGCCAGAAAATAAGGATACTTTTAACATTTTGCCCATGTGTTTATGTAACTAAAAAAAAAAAAAAAGGAAAAAAGGAAAAGTCTAATTACCAGCGCCTAGTACCCAAAGAAAGCCTCTTAAACCTTAAAGGAAATTACATGTGGTTAGGTAGCTGAAAAAATGCGGTACATACCTGCTCGCCATTTTTACTTGCTGCGGTGCATACTTGCTGACCATTTTTACTTTTGTACCTACCGCCTTCACTGCACTATTCTGATTGGCAGCAAAAGTTACACTGAAATAGGAAAGATTCAACCTGCATTATAGGAGCAGAACTTTTTCTTCCAGGTTCAGATGCACTTAGCCATGATAGGTTACAAAGGTCGGCTTGCTACAAAAAGGTCTCCATTTTTTAACTCTCTTCCTCTCTCTGTTAGAAGCATTGTGATTGCAAAAAAACAAAAAAAAAAAACGAAACTAAAAATACATAGGGGCTTGTTCTGACATGTGGCAGCTTTTTCGCCCTCTTTAAAAAGCGATTCACAGTGGATCACTTTTCAGAAGGTGTTTGACAGGGGATGAGGAGGTGATATAAGGACACCTCACCTCCTATTTTAACCCTAATAAGGCTGAACCACCACACCGCTACCACGTTGCAGTGTGACCCCATGAAGCTTAAAAGGATGTGTTCTGTGGCGGTACTGCCCACCGAATGCGAGTTTAATTTCTGCAACACAACAAAGCATAGCAGCTCTGGCATATGTATGGCATATTTACGGCTGCATACGCTCCTTTAGGTGGATGGTCAGGGTAGCAGCAAGCACAGTAGGGTTTGTCCACACTTAGCCCACGTACACACGGTCGGAGATTTTGCCAACCAAATCCGTTGGATTTTGCCCATCGGATTTAGTCCGACGGATTGTGTCCGAAACTATTGCATACACACGGTCGGGCCAAGATCTTTCAGAACGTGATGATGTAATTTCATTACGATGGGACTAAATTCAGGCTAGTAGCCAATAGCTTTTATGTAGGAATTTGATCTGAGCATGCGTGGCACTTGGTCCGATGAAAATGCTCTACACATGATCGGATTAGGTCCGTCTGGCCCAGTTGGTCGGGAAATATTTCCAAAATGTTGGAAAATTGGGTCGGACGGAGATTCGGACGGAATCAGTCCGATGCATACCACACACAGTCGGATTATCCGACGACACGGTCCGATAAGACTCATTCCGACAGATTCTCCAACCGTGTGTACAAGGGCTAACACTAAAATCCCTGCATTTACAGACAACCACCATCTAACACTAACCTATCTAGGCCTGCAAAGAAGAAACCAGTATACATACCTTTTTTTAAGCAGATCCGATCTCCAGCAGCGGAAGTTCTGCAGAGGACACGGCCGACAACGGCTGTGAAATGAATGGGAAGTGACGTCACCTATAGAGTTACTATGGGGCTTCCGTTGTCGGCTGTGTCCTCTGCACCCGCCTACACTGTGAAGCCACAGCTGAGCATGGGATCGGGTTGGGTTAGTTTAAAAAAGGTATGTATACTAATTTTTTCATTACAGGGATATAGGTTAGTGCTAGATCGTGGATGTCTATAGATGCAGGGATTTTAGTTTTAGGGCAGACTTCTACTTTAAGCAGGGCTTTCAGGTGCTGCAACTCGATGAAAAGTTTTGCATAGTAATTAGCACTTTGTTATAGAATAAGATTGTTGTGAACACTCATATCAACTATCAATTAAAGTGGTTGTAAACCCTTACATATACCCAGTGAAAAGACTGACCTACAAATCGTCCAACATAAGTTGTACCTGTTTATTTGCAGTATCTTTCCTCTACATTTATTCAAAGTGCACAATTTACATAGAATCTCTCAGCTCTGAAAAGCAGGGGGCGGAGAGCTGAAATTACACCAGTGAGGAGAGCTCTGGGAGGTGACGGGGTTGTATACATAGCGTGGTTACAATTCTACCGCTGCCGCGTTTGACAGTACTATGCTGAAAGTGAGAACGGGGACACACCCCAACCTCCCAGCGGTGCGATGGTGTGGGCTTACAAGGTTAAAATGGCCGATGAGGAGGTAACCTATTGACTCCGAGCTGACTACCAAATGCCCTTTGAAAAGTGATTCACTCTTCAGAGGGGCGTCAAGAACTGCCACAAGCGTAAAAGAGCTCAACATAAAGCAAATAAAATCAATTCTCTAACCACTATTTTACATATGTGTAGAGAGCTTTTCATCTCTTTGAAAATAAATATTTCATTCAAGGTAAACTTCAGAAAATGTTGTACTTTCCAGATGGCATTCTTTATGCATTCTATATATTTATTCAGTAATCGATTTAAAAAGCCATAAAAAATTTACTTAAACGTCAAATTTTTAAGTCCACATGCCAACTTGAATAGCAACCCTGTTGCCATCCAACCTAACTGTTCCAAGAGGTAATTTGAAAACAGATGCACCACAGTGTAATCATTGAAGCATGTGTCCAAAAGGCTCTTGTGGGAAGGCACTGGTGGACTAAGGCTGCGTACCCACTAGTGCAACTCCAAAGTCATGTTATTTTGAGCGCAACTTTCATGTGACTTCACACTTTCCTGGCACTCAAGTCGCAAAAAAGTTGCACCACAGTAATGCAGGAACTGTATTGAAACCGCTGCAACTTTAAGTCGCATAGATTGGAACTGGTGCAATTGAGATCAATGGGCTGCAAGACAAGTCACACTAGTGGGAATGGAGCATACGTATTACATTTAACTAGAACAATCTTGTCTACTTGGACTTCTTATCACATCCCTACTTATAATGAAGGATGAGCTCAGGCGTGTTCGCAACTCATCGGAAACAGATCGGGAAATGTTTCACTACCTGTGATTAGCGCTGTGCAGTGTCAGCTTCCTGGTGGGCACAGGTACGTGGAGTCCATCCTTAATTAGAACTAAACCCAAAGACCGTATTACCTAGTGGTGAAGTGTGGAAGAGAACCAGCCAACAGTAATGTAGCTGTAAGGTCCATAAAGACATGGATGAGCGAGATTGGGGTAGAGGAACTTGACTGGCTGTCGTGACCTCAACCCAACAGAAAACCTTTGGGGTGAATTCGAGCGGAGACTGAGAGCCAGGCCTTCTCGTCCAACATCAGTGCCTGACCTCACAAATGCGCTTCTGGAAAAATGGTCAAACATTCCCATAGACCCACTCCTAAACCTTGTGGACAGCCTTCCCAGAAGAGTCGAACCTGCTGTAGCTGCAAAGGGTGGGCCAGCTCAATATTGAACCCTACGGACTTATGCCTTGTACACATGGTTGGACATTCCGACAACAGAATCCATTGGATTTTTTCCCACGGATTTTGTGCCAAACTTGTCTTGCATGCACACAATCGGAAAAATTTGTTCGGAAAATCCGATCGTTCGGTACGTGGTGACATTCGTTGCGTACGATGGGACTACGTAGAGGCTAGTAGCCAATAGCATTGGTCTCATAATTTAATCTGAGCATGCGTGGCACTTTTTGCGTCGGAATTCTCTACAAACGATCGAAAAAGTCCTACCGGATTTTTTTGTCAGAAAATTTTAGATTCAGCTCTCAAACTTTTTCCGTTGGGATTTCCGATGGAAAAAGTCCGATAGAGCCCACACACGATCGGACCTTTTCAACATAATCCGATCGGACCTTTTTTCCGTTGGAAAATCAGACCGTGTGTACAGAGCATAAGACTGGGGTGCTATTAAAGTTCATGTGCGTGTAAAGGAAGGTGTCTCAATACTTTTGACAATATAGTGTATATTTCCAAGGTAAGACTAAACCTGACGGATGTTTTACATCAGGCATTCTCTATGTCAGTGATGGTGAACCTTGGCAACCCAGATGTTTTGGAACTACATTTACCATGATGCTCATGCACTCTGCAGTGTCATTGAGCATCATGGGAAATGTAGTTTGAAAACATCTAGGGTGCCAAGGTTCGCCATCACTGCTCTATGTGAAAGACAGCTAAGAGCCCCCTAGTGGGTGTGTTTAGGAACAGCTCTTTTGCATCACAAGCAGGGGTTCCAAGATCATCAGATTTCTGACAAAGGAATTAGGGAGTTCTGGTGCACAATAGACATGTCTGGATACAAAAACTGGAATACAGGTAGGTTGTGCTCCCTATATACATTCATTCAATACATTTTTCTTCTTTTGCTTAATTTTCAATTTCAATTTGAATGAATCTCTAAAACTATGTGATACATGGAATCCATGGAAACAGGCGTTCTTTTTTTGCTTTTTAATTATAGTTTTGAAAGTATGACGTTACAGATTGGCTGTAATGCAGTCTGTATTGACGACGACGGATATGCTTAAAAAAAGGAATTTAAAACAAGACATAGGAAGCTAAACTACTCAACAGACCTGGAGTTCATTGTATTTAATGAGTTGACAGTATTGACATATTGGTTACCTTTCCATTCAAGCACACAGGGTCCTGTTCTAGGGAGTTCTCAGACAAGACAAATTTTTCACTGAACAATATTTATATCCTACCCAGACAATTGGGCTCTGTCAAAAGGTGACAGTCTTCCTTAGTGAATTCCGTATGGTATGTAGAATATTTTTTTTCTCAGACGTTTGTTTAAAAATGTGCTACATTGTACTTTATACTCCATCTGAATGGAATGCAGAGAAGTATGATTTATTATGTAAAAGAGAATAAATTACACACAGACAGCATAGGCAATAAATTATGATACCAGAAGCAGCATAGCATAGCACAATAGTTGTCACTGTCTGTCTATGATATCAGTACACATGTTTTGCACGTGGTTCCAAGATATCGGCACAAGATGGCATCTATGGATACTTTGTGATGTCATAGGGATTTAGGATTATTTCAGTATAGCTTATAGGCATTATAGGTAGTCTATTATTGTAATCTCTTTGTAGGGTTATTTTTTGTCTGGAAAAAAAAAACTCCTTTCCCACACCCTCCAAATTATTCAAGCCCAGCACATCAGCCTCACCAGCTGGAACCCCATAAAAAGGACTTGAAGCAAGAGGGACTAATTTGCTAGTTGATTAAAAAAATAATCTAATGTCCTATACACACGTTCATGAAATTCCGTCAGAAAAAACTTGGATGGTTTTTCCAATGGAATTCTGCTCAAGCTTGCCTTGCATACATGCGGTCACACAAAAGTTATCTGAGCTTTTTTTTGTAGCTCAATTCGGACAGATTTGGGCATTTTTCTGTTTTTTACATTGGTAACCGTGGCAAAAATCACTGTAAAAATCGCGGCACAATGAAAACTTTACGCTCAGGTGTGAATGCATTTTTGTAAGGCTAATTAGGAATGACTCTTTAGAAGTTAACTTTAAAAAGTCCATAGTGTTCTCCTCTTCTAGACTTTTACTTTCACTACTGCACTTTTCGAAACCTTTAACCTTTAACCATTAACTGAAGAAGAGTTTTGCTATACTTTACTAAAAATTGCCACTTATTGAATTCTGCAGTAAACCTCTGAAAAGAGTAATGAAGATGTGCGAAGTGCAGTAAGCAATACGTGGTCCGTTTCTTCACAGCTCGTGAAGTGAAATATCTCCTAAACGGCGCACGTTTAGGAGATATTTCTACTACCTATAGGTAAGCCTTATTCTAGGCTTACCTATAGGCAAAAGACAAACAAAAGGGTTTATCACCACTTTAAGTTTACATTCATACATACAGAGGGTCACAAAGAAAGAGTAGGCGGAACTCATGCAGCCCATAACATACCAGTCTGCCATCACTGTGTTTCACATTACTTCAAGCCAGCAACAAATGTAGGAGTTTGATTGTTTCATTGATGTGGGTTATGAGTTACAGTGTTGGAAACACATCAGAACAAGAAAAGAAAAACATGCTTCAGACTCAACCGTTAGTGTACAGATCTCCAATTACCTTTAAGTCCGTAATCATCTACACTATGAAATAAGTATTTTCCCATCTAACACTAATTTTACCAAAACCCTCTAGGAATTATGCTATCACGTGCTGAAAAAAGGGCAGTTCGACATGCATGTTTGCTTCTTTGTAGACTCAATAAGTTAGCTAGGGTTAGAAAGGATAGATCTTCGTCAATTAGATTTGCCATTAAAACAGGAAATGAGGTAAACTCCCCCAATGGAGACACAGCCCTCCTCCAACAAAAGTGTGTTTGTTGCAATCTGTGTACACAGTGAAGGGATTTCCTTTCACGTCCTGTCCCATTAGTAAGACAGAAAGTTATGGGAAATCTCACCTCAATAAAATTAGACCAAGATTCCAATCCTTCCCTGCTCTGTACAAAACAAAATGTTTCGACTACAGTCCCGCCTTACCGGCTCAGCTTAGATTTTACAACAACAGAACAATGTCGCTTTTTGACAAGAGTTTGTAGCATTCACAGATCATGTTGATGAGCCGTTGACATTCATGGGCCTTGTCAATCAACTGCGAACTTCTAGATACTTTTCAAAACAAAATAGCTTTCTCACACAGGCACGAGATTCCATAATTTCCCTGATTTTTTTTTTTTCTCTCATTCCAGTCTGTTATCCCCTTCACTTCATAGCTTAGAGGAAATGCTTCTAATTTCTGCACATTCGTATTGTATTGTTCATTTTTAAATGGAAGCATCTACAGACAGGAGGTTTGATTTGAACGTGTGTAACCTTGCCTTGAATAACAACATTGCCAAATATTCATTAAAAACCCATACCAGTAATTTAATAGAAGTAAAAAAAAACAAAAAACAAAAAACAAAATAGCTTTTGACTGCATTTCCTTCATTAACTTTTAAAGGATGATTTCAGTAGTCGTTAGTACAAATACAAATGTATTGTAAATAGGATGTGGCCATAGCTGTGACTAGAGTAGAGGGAGAATGCTCAGACAAAGGCATTTTCCCTTGGTATGTACTGATTAAAGGAGGTCAGCAAGCTAACTTGTGCTGCACACTGCTCCCGACATTATTAAGTTCATTCATTAAACATGGTGTGGGGAATGCAGAAGTGCGAGGGACCTGAGGTCAGTAGGTTTAATACGGCTTTGATTCAAATACACACACTTCGTTGGGAGCAAATTGATTCTTTTAACCCCAATGTGCTGAATGGTTGCTTGGCATTTGTGCTCTAGTTAGAAATGTGTACACAAAAGGGACATTGAAGCCTGTAACAGACATGCAAGTACATCAATACCCTGGTTTTACAGCATGTATAAGCCTTATTAGTAAGGTCAAATTTCCATTTGAATCAGGAAAAAAAAAATTATTTGGTAACATTAAGAAAAAATATTTTTACTAGGTTTGACAACTAAAATGATACCTTCGTTGAATTATTGGTATTTTATAATATAATCTGACTTTCACAGGTAACAAGCTTTAAAAGAAGTGAGAATTAGGTCCCGACCGTTGCCCATACTATTGACCTAGTAAACTTACACTACAGCTTTGAAACTATAATGGCTGCCAGCAATGGTCAAGCCACAAAGACCCGAGAAGCTTGGAGTCCCTGGGTAAACTGGTCTAAAAGTGCAACAGTTTTGTAGTACTACTGCATATGCTTTACTTTCTTCTTGACCGAACAATATGCAAGTTGAATTCAGTCCCAGTGTCTAAATAAGTACATACATGTTTGATCTACAAGCTATAGAGATTCTTATCCTCACCAATCCTTTCTACGTCGAGTCTTCTCTCCTCCCGGGACACAAAAGTGCTCCCGATTGGGGTGCCAGGGCAGGAGAGGAGTCCGTAGACTGAAAATTCATCTTGAGCTAAATTTCAAACAATATGTTAGATATAAATATGTTTCTCTCGTTTATATTATTACTTCTCGACGTCATTGCACGACATACAATGTTCACATTGTTACATGTATGTATTTACCTGTAAAATCTTAATAAAAACCGATTGATGAAAAAGAAGTGAGAATTCAAGCAAGATTTGAGCTTGTCTGCAAATAGGTCCACTCTGCCTCCAGCCTACTTTTTGGACAATAAATCAGAATCATCAGCTCTGATCAAGCAACAGTGAGCTGACCCTGGAAGCTATAATGGGGAACCAGGAACACTAATAGCCCATTCACACATATGCAATAAAACTCAGTTTACCACAATGTGTGTTTACTCAAGGGTGCTACTATTAAAGTATAACTAATGGAAAACCTTTTTTATTTTGAAAAGAGTACAGCGGGATTGAATGGATTTCAGTTTTTTTTTTTGCTGTCTGTACCCCGTTATGGAGATTAACTCTCTTTATTTGTCCTGCTTACCATTATCATTAAAAATGAAAGTACTGTAATAAAAAATCCCACATTTTGGGTGGTACCCAGAAAAGTAATACAGGGGAAATCTTCCAAGGGGACAATGGTTGGTTAAACCCAAAAATACCTTTTTTACCTTTGCATTACTACTTTCTGGCAGGTAAATAGTGCATTTTTACAGAGGTCTATACCTCAAACCAAGAAGAGGGATATTTGTAGTACAAGATGGGACATTTTACGCCACTTGAGGGGCACTGACGTAATGCCAGCCAATCAAAAAGAACACAGTTCACATCATCACACAAAAAGCAGGCATTTTTGCAACATAGGCCCAAAATAAAATTTTCTGACTATTCAATGTGGCAGAGGGGAGAGAATCACAAGAGAGGTTGAAAAAAATCGAGAATTGTTTGGCATGCAGAAAACTTACAATATATGTATTGCAATGGTTGATTCCGCTCTTAGTCTGCTGTGACACTTTAACCACTTATATACGTCGGCACAATGGCAGCGGTGGGCAAATGGGCATACCTGTATGTCCCCTTTAAGAGACAGGGTTAGCAGGCGCGCACCTCCGGTGAGTACAGCGTGACCGTGCCCGCGGTACCGATGGACTCGATGCCCGCCGGCCTCCCAGTGATCGTGTCACAGAGCCGTAGAACGGGGAAGTGCCTATGTAAACAAGGCATTTCACTGTTCTGCCTTGTGTCATGACAGAGATCACTGCTCCCTGTCATCGAGAGCAGTGATCGCTGTCATGTGAGTTTAAGCCCACCCCCCCACAGTTATAATCACTCCCTAGGATACACTTAACCCCTTCATCACCCCCTAGTGGTTAACTCCTTCTCTGCCAGTGTTATTTACACAGTAATCAGTGCATTTTTATAGCACCAATAGCTGTATAAATGACAATGGTCCCAAAAAAGTGTCAAAAGTGACCAGCGTGTCCGCTATAATGTTGCAGTCCCGATAAAAATTGTAGTTCGCCACCATTACAAATAAATAAAAAAAAAATTATAAAAATGTCATAAAACTATCCCCTATTTTGTAGATGCTATAACATTTGCGCAAACCATTTAATATACACTTATTGTGATTTTTTTTATCAAAAATATATAGAAGAATACATATCGGCCTAAACTGAGCAAAAAAGCATTTTTTATATATTTTTGGGGGATATTTATTATAGCAAAAAGTAAAAAATATTGCATTTTTTTCAAAATTGCCGTTCTTTTTTTGTTTATAGCGCAAAAAATAAATCAAATACCACCAAATGAAAGCTCTACTTGTGGGGAAAAAAGGACATCAATTTTGTTTGGGTGCAACGTCGCACAACTGCGCAATTTTCAGTTAAATAGATGCAGTGCCGAATAGCAAAAAGTGCTCTGGTCAGGAAGGGGGTAAAATCTTCCGGGGCTGAAGCGATTAAATATATGTTAGGATTAATATATATAAAAAAAGAGAGAATGTAAGTGAAAAGTTTCTACGGGTTATGTAATTTTTGGAAGCAAATGTTAAGGTAATGATCAATGTATATCAAAATATGTAAATATGTGAATCTTGTCACATCCACTGTATAGCGCGTCACTGTACCGTATGTCATCAGGTGCTCTAAGTGGTTGCAATATTATTATTGTTTCTCCCACTACTGCAACTAATACTGTCACCTATCTACTTTCATCATTGACAGAAGGAGTGGCAGTCATAAAAAAAAGGCTCAGTACAAATAAGTAGAAGACAGGATATTTTATAGCATCTGTCCATAAATGACTAACCTCGTTTAAGCTGATATTACATATATGCTTGGTACAATTATTGTGGGAAGCTTGGTTTAAATGATGCAATTATTATTATGGTGGGCAATGGTGTTAGCCATATGTATGAGTACATTTCAGCTTCTCTTTGTAAAACTACACATTATCAACCTGTTTTCATCCGTAGATCACATTGTAAATTCATATGTTTTTTTTTTAGACACAGAGGTGATATCCTATACTGCGAATTATAGAAAAGTTGTCACTTAACACGTGGTTGGCATCTGGCACTATGTGCCTTCTTCCAGGCTGTAGCCATGTCATAGTGATGTAATAGAGCCCCAGGAGAATTCTCTTAACTATCCCATTACAGCCAGCTAACTGCATGGGAGTGGTGCGTAATGTTGCTCCTTTAGATAAAGTAAAAGAGCATGTTAAGATATTTTAAACAAGAGGAACAATCAAAGCTTGTCTGTTAATGAAAGTGTAGTATACTTGAAATAGCTGATGCGTTTATGCCCTAGCTATAAATCTGCCCATCATGCTGTCTGTTGTCTCTGAAGCACTTCAAAGCCAGAATGAGTGTGACTTGCTGGTCTCTTAGGTAACATAAATGGTCTGTACAGAGTGCAGATTGATGGCGGGACAGTGATGAATATCTGACATTTTAGGTTCTGAAAGTTTTAAGTTTTTATCCCATATCAAAGCTGATTAAGATGACAATTGCGGGTTGGCAATAGATATAGGTTATAGGAATTGTGGACAATAACAATTCCTTTCTAACAAAGTGTCTTTGGAATATCAGCTTGACAATAAACAATATAGGTTAGCTCTGTTTTACAGATTAAAAGTGTAAGCTTGAGAGCTTCACTATTTTGGGGAGAAAGGTCACTTCAATTATGTTCTCATTGAGATTAATAAAGGAGTTTTACTCTAGAACAAATGACCGCACTGACTGCCTATAGGCTTCAGATGCCCTTTGATCGCAAAGAGACCCCCACTGCTAGACTAGTTCAGTAAATATCTTTCTATAGGATTACAGTATATGTGCATTTAACATATTTTATGCATGTTTTTTTACCTGTGACTTAAACTCTCATTAAATCAGTGCTTGAAGAAGCCAAATCACGAGGCACAATTCGTATAGGAGGGAAGAGTCGAGACTGTGATGTCATGCCACACGAGTTGGTGGAGGACGAGTATTTGAGTTCATGCAGTGGATGATTTTTTTATCTAGTAAGTGTTATTGCTATTTGGGGCAAATAAAGATATATAGTAAAGCACACTATGTCCGCGCTTTCTATCTTTGTATGACCCTGCGTGAGAGTGGGAGCCTAGTTGAAAGAGTAAGGAGGCAGCTTCTCCGCATTGTCTAGAGGGTTCGAAGAGTGGATTCTGGAAGATACACGGCGGTGGTGATTATTGAGACACGCGTGTTATATATCCCTTGGGAGCGAGCTTCCATTTCACCTGGCGGTGGGAGAGCACAAGAGTGTGAAGCAATCGTACAGAGAAAGTGGTATTTAATGGATTTTTACACTAGATAGACTATTGTGTAAGGACTTTTGATGGATACTTTTTGATGTTCTAGATGGTTTTATATTATATTATAAGTACACATTTGGAGGTGGATTATTTTTTGACAAGTGTTGTGCGTCACTATTTACAATGATGTTATTTACCTGTAAAATCAGTTTGAATCCCAACCACGGAACCACCTGCATAGAGGTTGCATATTCTCCCTGTGCCTGTGTGGGTTTCCACTGGGTACTCCAGTTTCCTTCCATACTCCAAAGACATGTTGGTTGGTTAATTGGCCCTACTATGTGTATGTATGAATGTAAATTAGGACCCTTAGATTGTAAGCTCTAAGGACTGATGTGAATGTTTAATATATACCGTATGTAAAGTGCTGTGTACATTACAGGCATTAAGTGCATGTAACAAATAAATAATAAATGCATCTTTTGTGTAGACATTCAAAAGCCCAGAGACTGCTGCTGGGGACAGGATATGATGTCAGCAATCCTAGCAGATTCAGAGCTGTCACTAAAGTGAAAAGTTATGTAGTAGTTAGGGAAGAGGCAAAGATTCTGGGTCAACATATACAGTATTTAAACATTCCCAGAGTAGAAGAGAGCTATGACGTGCAATGAAGTAAGGAGCTGTGCTAGGGATTTGGTTCTTCTAGTGTAGTTACATTTTCTAACAAGTTTTTTTCATATTGTCACTAGTGCAGTACCGTGACATCATATAACTGGCATGGCAGTGATCAGGGGCACTGACTGGTGACAGTATGTTTTTTTTTTATTACATTTTTTTTTGGTACAATTTTTTTGCATACTGTGATCATAATAACACTGTACTACTCTATGGAGGTGATCAGGATTTTTTTGCACACTATAATTGCTTATAAACAACCATTTTTTTCTGAATTAAATGCATTCATTCAGTGTTTACTATTGTCATTAGCTGTCTTTGGCCACAGCTAATCACATGGCACAGATAGACTACAATTGTGTACAACTGTCATGTGATCTGCTGTGATTGGTCACAGCGATCACATGGTACTAGTAGTGGGTCAGTACACTGATCAGTCATCCGCTGTTTCCAGTGGGCAAGGAGACAGATTGCGCCGCAGCCTGGCCCGTGGGATGCATGCGAGTTAAGTTCTGGGGAGGACATCATATGACGTCCACCCGGAATGTGAGGGCTCTCGGGCTGTCATTTTACTATAGGCTGGGTGGGAAGTGGTTAAAGAAAGCTGCAGATTTCGAAGTATAGAAATGACATTAACATGCTAAAGCTTACATGAGATTTTAGTGATGACGTTTACATCGACTTTAATACCAATGCCCTCCACGGATTACGATTAGAAGGTAGCGAGGGACCACAAACAGCCCCATTGTTAACAGGTATTTACTCTGAAAACATTGCTTACCTTCTCCTTATTTGCTCTCAAGGTACATATTCAGCAAATAGTCCTGTTTATAGTATTTAAACAAGTATATTTCTTAGGCATCGGAAAACATCCCACCATAAAACAGCTGTCAGTTTTATGTATATACACTGCAAAAAAGATAAGTACACCTGGGAAGAGATAATATTACACTGCTTAACAAAACAACCTCTCTGTGCTTTTGGTGTAAAATGGTTGGTATATAATTATTACATCCTTTTTGGGAAAAACAAATCACCCAATATGGGACATTAGTGTTTAATAAAAGCTGTACATGGCATAAAAACAAAGCAGGAGAAAGTGCTCCTTATAGAATTTTTTCTTCATCCATTCATTAAATGAGAAGTCATGGGAAAGAGGGTTTTGTCACAAATACAAGCATTATTTACAATTACAAACCTGGTGGGGGAAATTACTGAAAATATACCTTTCTTACAGGTCAGGCGAGAACGGTTACTAATCAGCAATGGCGCTTTAGTGGAACAAGCTCTCACAAAACATATCTGGGGGTTTCTATTGTACTTCACTTATAAATTAAACACAATTTGCTAACATCCTTTAGACTCTTAGTAGTCCAGTTTGGAAAAAACACATACCATGGTTTATCTTTAATTAATTTAACTTCTAGATTTGACTTTGGCAATAGTTTTGGATTGGCACCATAAACTGCCTGCATTACGATATTAAGTCAGGCATATAGTACCAGTTGCCTGCACCCTATTGCAGACAAAAGGGGTTGATTTACTAAAAATGGAGTGTGCAAAATCTTGTGCAGTTGCACATGGTAGCCAATCGGCTTCTAACTTCAGCTTGTTCAAATAAGCTTTGACAAAAAACCTGGAAGCTGATTAGTTTGTATTCAGAGCTGCAACATATTTTGCACGCTCTCGTTTTTCGTAAATCGACCCCAACATTTTAGGCATTTGTCTTTGTCTCAGTAATTTCCATCCCTTGGTATACCAGCCTCTTAGCGGGTTCTTGTATTTCTTGTATATTCTGGATCAAAGATATTGATAGGACCATTTCTTAGTCACAAATATTTCTACAGGTTCCTGAGAGGCCTGAACACTCACACCAGAATAGATATGAAAGTAGCAGCAACAAGTCACATAGCAAGCCTTATATTTGTTTTGGCCCAGTTACTATGATGACCACTGCAACCACTGTTGCTATGCCATGGTCTTAGACCTTCTAATTTTATACTCCTGGACAGCAGAGGGAAGTCTGTTCATTTTTGTAGGTCTCACGTAAACCCTAAAAAAAAAAAAATTAAGTGAACTTAACTTTGTGGCACCATGTTGCTGTGCTATGCCACAGATCAACTTGGATTAAAGGCCCAAACTTTACACAGAACATACTGTCCTGTACCCTGTTTCTGAATAGTTAAATGTCAGAGACTCTGTTCAGGACTCCAGTCAAGATCTAACATTAGGAGACTGCAGGGCCTAATCTTAAATTAGAGGAAAGTTGAAGTAAACACCTAGGATTCGGAGGGATCCACAGGAACACTGGGTAAGTTTTAACACTTAGGCCCCTTTCACATGGGACGTCCAATTGGGGTCCACCTGTCCATTTTTCAGGCAAATCCAATCAGACCCTCCATTCTCCTATATGAGCAGTCAGATGTAAACATACTTGTGTCCATTTACATCCAGCTACTTCCAATTGAAAACAGAAGGGGAATCCATTCCCCTCCATCTGGCCAGATCAGATCGGAGGGCAGCCAAGTGCTAACAAAAGACTGGTCTGTTTACATCCAACTGCTCATACAGCAGAGTGGGATGAGTCCGTGTCCACTCTGCAAAAGCGGAGAAGACAAGGACCTGTCACCGGCAGCTCCACTCAGCTCAGCAGGGAAACAGCATGCCGATCCCTTGTTGAGCAAAACCAGTTCCCGCCAGTGTGAAAGGGGCCTTACAGAGAGGTATGTACTTGAATCGCTGCACTGTTAATACATTATGCATTTTTAGCACATACTAGTTGCACTTTAAGAGACCACATTTAACATTGTAGATGAGGTGAACTTTCTCTGAGGTTCAGTGTGACACACAAAACAAACTGTGTAGCTGGGGCAGTAGCCTTTTAACAGAACTCTCATAACCTGCCACTAACATGTACACTGTCAGCCTGGTATTACTATTCTCTCCACCCCTGCAGAAATAAAAACTTTCAAAGATGGAATTCAAAAAAAGAAAGAAATCAGTATCCGCACAGAACACACAAGAGGGTCCTATCAAATATACAGGGGCTCAGATGAGCAGTTAATTATGAACAGGAATGGGGCTTGTTACTGATTTGTATAGTTTGGTGGCTGCAGCTGTTCACACACACACACACTGGGGCTGATTTACTAAAACTGGAGAATGTAAAATCGGGTGCAGCTGTTCATGGTAGCCAATCAGCTTCTAACTTCAGCTTGTTCAGTTAAAGCGGACCTTCAGACATTTTTTCAACTTTACATCTATTAAAGTGGTTGTTAAGAAACTCTAACCTGTATACACCATCAGTACTGTCTCCTATAGCAGTGTCCCCCTCTGTGTATGATTTATAAATATAAATGCTGCAAATACCTCATTTCACAGCCGAGATTGTGATCACATGACCAGCCAGCTCTCTCCTTTCTTCCTCTGAGAGATGCAGCAGGAGGGGCTAAGACTTCCCGGCTGACGTCAGTCTGGAGGGGAGGAGGAGAGAGCTGGCTGGTCATGTGATCGTGATCTCGGCTGTGACATAAGGTATTTGCAGCATTTATATTTATAAATCATACACAGAGGGGGACACTGAAATAGGAGGCAGTGCCAATTGTGCATACAGGTTAGTGTTATGAGAGCAGCAGGAGAGGGGAGGGGCAGCACTGTCATGAACAGGGAGGGGAGAGGGGTGGAGGACACAGGAGCAGGGAGGAGAGCAGATAGCAGGCTGCAGATGACGGAGGCACGTGAATTGATCACGGTGTCTGGTCTCAGCATCCATGATACACCGAGGTCCGTTTACATAGGGGAGGACAGAAACTGGCAAAATCAGCCAGGTATTTCAGGTGTTACAGGGGGGCAAATGACACAAGACAAGGAGCAGGATCCTTTTTTTTTTTTTTTTGGGGTTAACAAACTATTTAAGTTTTCTGTCCTTGTTTTTTTAACTTTGGATAATAAAACATTTTTTTCCCTGGCAGTAAATATCTGATACAGAACTTCCGGTTTCTTGCCTGGTAAAAAGCCTAGGCTTATGACATCATGCACAGCTCCCTCTCTCTCTCACTCTCGTGAAAGTTTGCCAGGAAGGGAGGGGGGGGTCAATCATAAGAGGGCCAATGAGAGTTGCAGGGCTGCAGAGCTGGAGGTGTACCTCTGTGTGTCTGTATAAATCCAGGAAGTGAACAGGCAGCAGCTTCAGCTGCCCACAGTTAAAATGGTTGCAGCCAGACTCAGTGGAGTGAGATTTCTGCAGCATATTTGGCAAGTACAGAATCACAGTATACATAAAATAATATGCAAAGGGGTTGGAGGGAAGCTTCAGCATGGCAAAGATGTTTTTATTACAAATTATGTGAGCAGACTGCAGTTCATTAAAGCTTTGACGAAAAGACCTGGAAGCTGATTGGTTTCTATGCAGCGCTTCACCAAATTTTGCACTCTCCAGTTTTTGTAAATCAGCTCCACTGTGTACATGCCCGCTGGTAAGAATCGCTAATTTATGTCGGCAGTCGTCCCAGATCGCCCATCTGAATGATATAGTGCATTTTTATGTATGTGCCTTTAATTCATATATGTCAATTTTAAATATACAAACAAATGTAGATGGATTGTATATTGCAAATGCTTTAACATTTAAAAAAAAGATTTTTTTTCATTTTGAATCCACTCAACATTGTGACTTCAAGAGCAGCGATTATAAAATAAACATATTTACACAGGCTTATTCACAGACAAAGTTAGGCTTGTTTCTTTCTGGCAAAGATCTGAAATGCGTTTTAGCTTCCTAGATTCTAAACATAATGGATGTCTATATCTGTGGCTTTGATAATTTACCAAGGCTACAAAACAGTCTGTATATTTAATTTTGCATGCATGCTAATGTTTTTTACTGCAAAGGTCATACCTGCATGTGATGACTGACAACTTTTCAGCTTGATTCAAAGCAAACAGCTGCTGGTTTGATTGCCTAGCAACTAAAAGTTGATGGATGACCCTAAAGATGGATAACTACCATAAATCACCTCATTTAGACTCTCAGGGAAAAAAAGATTAAAAAACAATGGTTTTCATGACATTTCCTGCACTCAGTAATGTTCCGTGATAAATTTGCCTCTTTTATGGGTACACGGTTGTGGCTGCTGGAATTAGACACTTTAGTTTTTAATATTGTGCACTTCTCAGAGCGTTTAAGCCCTCTTTTCCTCCCCTCTGCTAGGTGTGATATAATACACATGTCCTAGTGGAAAACCTATGCATCACAATAATACAGCAGCTTAGACAGCTTCTGAGTATCTAGTTGTAAATGGAACACAAAACAAGCTGTGTGGATGAACACGGAAGGAGTAGTAGTTCAACAAAATGCAGAGAAAGGGGATATTTGGGTTGATTTACTGGAGCATGCAAAATCTGGTGCGGCTGTACATGGTAGCCAATCAGCTTCCAATTTTTTTTGTTGTTTTGTTTTTTGTCAAAGTTGAAGTTAGAAGCTGTTTGCCTACCATGTACAGCTGCACCACATTTTGCACTCTCCAGTGTTAGATCCCTTTCACACTGAGGACGTTTTTCATGCGCTACAACGCTATAAATAGCGCCTGCATAGTGCCTGAAAAAAAATGGCTCGAGAGCTTTCACACTGGAATGGTGTGCCGGCAGGGCATCAGAAAAAGTCCTGCCAGCACCTTCTTTGGATCGGTGAACTCGCCGCTCCTCCACCACTACTCCCCATTGAAATCAATGGGGCAGCGATGTGATACCACCAGTAAAACGTCACTCCAGTGGCATTTTGCGGGTGGATTTTTACCCCTTTTTCGGCCGCTAGCAGGGGGTTAAACCCGCCCCGCTAGTGGCCGAATAGCGCTGCTAAATAGCTGACGCCCTAGTTGGCTTGGTGTGAAAGGGGCCTTAGTAAATTTTGCACACTCAAAACAAAGCTGTGTTTTGTATACTAAGCTTTAAGAAGTATCTATATGCCGCCCTGTACACACGGTCGGACATTCGGACGACAAAATCCGTTGGATTTTTACCAACGAATTTTGTCCCAAACTTGCCTTGCATACACACAGTCGCACAATATCTGATCGTTCAGAACAAGGTGACGTACAGCACGTACGTCGGAACTATAAAGAGGCCAGTAGCCAATAGCTTTCATCTCGTAATTGTCTACACACGATTGGAATTTAAATGATCCAGCTCTCAAAATTTTGTGACGGAAATTCCAACGGAAAAAGTCAGATGGAGCCCACACACGATTGGATTTTCCGACAACACGATCCAATCGCACATTTTTTTGTCGGAAAGTCCGACGTGTGTATAGGGCATTACAATTCTGTACTATTTTCTCCATGCAATGAAACATCAATTT
The DNA here is from genome assembly GCF_037356315.1 of Lithobates pipiens. NCBI lineage: Eukaryota > Metazoa > Chordata > Amphibia > Anura > Ranidae > Lithobates > Lithobates pipiens. Next base: position 384,689,582 of record NW_027507764.1, read on the forward strand.
CCTAATTTTGTCCCATACTTAGACTAGAATTTGGTAACATAATGACTCTGTCTTCCTGGCAAATTTTTCCCTGTATTTACCTTCCGTGTATGGCCATTTTTAAGAGCACAATGAAATTGAAATAAGACAACAGAACCCAACGCAATGCAATTGATAGAAGACAACATCTTACAAAACAGATGCCAACCTCTGCTTGTTTAAAATGAGATAATGTATGTCGTATAGCTTTATCCCTAAATTACTTGGTTTCTCTTCACTGAGTCATAAAAAGCATCCATTTCCTTCTGTACGGCACAGCTCTCATGGGTACTTTCTAGAAAGGGTTGCATCATACAATCAAAATCTAGGGCAGCAGCCAAAGTGTTAAGTTTCAGCGGTCTATGAGTGCATTGAAAGAGGTACACTATGCCACAGAGGGGTCCATAGTCTTAAGCTTGGGGCCTACTGCCTGATCCTCTACCACTCTCCTGCTCTGCCAGCAGCACAAGATCTCATGCTAAGTATAGCAAAATACACCATAGAAAGAAGTATAAAAGAGAAGACTGTTCTGCAGAGGTAGGACTAACTTGCCTTGCTTCACCTCCACCAGCAGTTTCACAAAAGCTGCCTTGTTGGACAATAGGATCCAGTTGTGCATTAGCCTTTTTATATACAGATACACTGAGGTAGGAACATGCCAAACAACACTTTTCCGCTGTTGTGTGTTTTACTTTGCCCATTTGGGTTTTGCAAAGGTAATAAAAGGAAACAATGAAAGAAACCAAATGTCAACTAAGTGGCATAGGCAATGCAGCGGCAGCTATAGACATGTACCAAGCATGCCTAATCCACTGATGACCACAATACAGTATTGGCACTCTAGCTGCCAACAGACAGCCACAGAAGTAACGTGAGATGCCGAAACAAGGTATAAGTTCAACTTAGATAAATAAAAACACAGTGATGGCAGAAAAAAAAATAGATAAAGTGGTAAACCAAGTCTGCCCCATTTATATATATATTTATTTTTTGTCAAGAGTATAAATCTAGGTTTGTTCTAAGCATGTTTGCATCCACTTATGCCCTACACAAGGCTGATTTTTCCCTCAGAGTTCCGACAGAATTTTGCTCAAGCTGTCTTGCATACACACAGTCACACCAATGTCTGACTGTCAAGAACGCAGTGATGTACAACACATACAACGGGACTAGAAAACAGAAGTTCAATAGTAAGTAGCCAATATCTTCCGTCTCGTACTTGCTTCAGAGCATGCGTTGTTTTTTGTACATTGGAACAGCATACAGACGAGCGGTTTTCCCAATAGGAATTGGTTCCGTCAGAAAAATATAGAGCATGTTCTCTTTCTAGGTCCATCAGAATTTTTGGCGTAAAAAGTCTGATGGGGCATACACACGGTCGGAATATACGATGCAAAGCTCCTGTTGGACTTTTTTTGTTGGAAATTCCGCTCGTGTGTACGGGGCATAAATTTTGACTTGCTCAGTACCTCTTGCTATTCTCAATTAACTCTTTCGGTAAAATAATACAACAACTTAGAGTATATCAAGAATAAAAGCGATCCATTGGTACAAAAAAAAAAGAGGCCATTTTGTTGTCAAATATAAGGTATGTACAGATAACTCTGTAAGTGCAGTCACCAAAAGTTAAGCTAGGTTTTTATTGTTAGATCTACGCCAGGTTCACTTTATATAGATAGCATTGCAGTCTTGTTCGAATTACTATACAGCAGGTGACTCACTTATGGCGGAAACGAAAGAGTGAAAATATGGGTGCAGACCAGGGCTCCATAAAAACACAAAACACATTTTGTTGTGAAATAAAGAGAGCTGTCTGTGTTAAAATCTGTATTAATAATAGCAAACTGTATATTTGAATAAAAACAGGCATGCATATAAGTCAACTGAAAACGCTGTGTAAATATATAATTGCGTGTATTTACCTTATCTGAACAAATCTGTCCCCCTACACAACTGGTATTTGCTAACTTCTAAATCAAACTAAAATACTAAGGCTAGGTTCACACCTGACCGTCAGCGTCTTTGCTCATTTTCAGCACTTCTCTACATGCTTTTGTTCATGTGTCTGGTGCATTTTTGGTCATAAACATTTTGTTTAGGTTGATTAAAAACAGGTTACTAGGAGCAGGAGATGGTTGTTAGATATGAAAACACATTAAAAACATTCATTACACTCAGTTTTCAGATGCTTCCGTTAAGGTCAAAAGGACCAAAAATGCACGTTCCTGCTCCAAAAAATGTCTTGTACTTCTTTGGTGCACCAAGCGATAGTATATGGCTCAGATGTGAGCAAGTCTCAGAATAAAATGGAAATCTGGAGTTCTTACCAATGAAATGCTTGTGGAAACACATTTTAAATCGCTCAGGTGTGAATGGGGCCTAATAAAGCAGCAGAATAAAAATATACCGGTAAATCTTCAGCATGTTACTCCCTCATACTAATTCAACCAATTTGAGATTACCCCACCTAAGCTACTGGTTTAGGCCCAGTTCAAGCAAAATGTTTTATAACTTGGAGAGTGGGGACATTTTAGTCATATCTTCCCGTTATTGTGAAGTACGTTTTGTACAATGTATCATTTTAACTTGGGGAAAACACATTTAGAACTGAATACTACATTCAGGGCTGGACTTACCATTGGGCTTGACTGGGCTCTAGGTCATGGGCCCCGCCGAGATACATAGCCGAGTGTACTTGGCTCGGCTCCGCTCACAGTCACGCCCAGTCCCACCCTACGATGGACCCCGGGACCGGGCATGACTGAGTCAAGCCAAGTACACTTGACTACTCTCGGCTCCGCTCAGCACTGCGAGAGGACCCGAGAGCCAGTGAGAAGACCCAACAGCTGCTGAGAGCTGCCGAGAGCCGCCGAGAGGACCCGAGAGCTGCCGAGATACACAGGACTCTGTATCTCGGCGGCACCATTTTTAAACTTCAAGACTGGAATGACAAGGCTGCAAATGACACTGGGGCAAGGCTGCAAATGACAAGGCTACACTGACAAGGCTGCAAATGACACTGACAAAGCTGCAGATGGATGGGCAAGGCTGCAGATGGACACTGATAAGGCTGCATTGATGGGCATTTAAACATTCCTCCTAAAAGTTTTTTTCCTTAAATTTCCCTCCTAAACTTGATGTGAGTGTTATACGCCGGCGCGTGTTATACACCGATAAATACGGTAATATATAGAAGTTAGGGCCAGAAAGTGACTCAAGCCCAGGGGCTCCCACCAACCTAAGTCCTGCCCTGACTACATTGTATTGAGTAACGGAAAAAGGTAAGGATTGTCTTAAAAACTAAATTAAATTATAACATTTAGTTAAAATGCTAATTCAAGTTAATGGGGTCATGATATTTGTACTACATCTGGATTTATAATTGTATAACACATCTGTAGGTAAGACATTCAAATTCACAGACAAAGCTGAGAATGAAGGCAAAGCTGACATTCCAGTCAATTTGTTTCAGAAATAAAACATAAAATAATTCCATATGTTAAAACCAATATGATGTTCCCAGTACAGCGAAATACATCCAAACACAGACTTGTGGTGAATTATCACCTATTTCAAACATATTCTTTCAGCAAAAAATAAGCATTTCTAAACAAATATTAGAAACGTATCTGACTCACATCTCTGAAAAGACAACCCGGGCTATGCACTTGGTGTATATCCAAATATATTACGAATACCAAGGGGACACTTCAGTATAAGTTGCAGTTTTAATGATTTCTATGAAATCATAACTTTAACAGCCCAGCCACAATTACATTTACAGATGGAAAACCATGCTATAATAACTAAACGTATAGTCAAATGTTGGTTTGTATAAGTACATACATTTTACTTCTTATGGTACTATGGAGCTGAAAATGAAGTAGAACATGCACACAAAATCCCAAATTGGAGAATATAGCTGTTGAAGACAGACACAACTGGATTACCAATAATGGGGCAGAGATAATCCAGTGAACATGCATATGCCAAATGTATCCATCAACACGGTCGTCCATCAAGTGCTAATATGGCTAACGCCTGTGCAGAAGAGGGAATATAAAAAGTACTGTATGCACACTATGCAGTCTGTTGGACAAGATCCAAAGCATTTGATGTCCCTGGAAAAAAATTGTTGGAGGAAAGGCTAAGAATCTTCCATTTCTGAGAATATACCTGCCTGTCTCTAGGACTGTGAAGTCTTCACACGGCCAACTTGGCCACGGTGTTCCAAGTAACTACAAATATGTGCAGACAGAACCCTAGCTATTTGAGGACAACCATGGGCAGGAACGCTGTAGGAGCCAAGGACAAGCTGATAAGAGTCAAATCTGTCTGCTGCTGCAAGCACATATCTACACATTGAGCGGTTATATGGGGTTATGGAAAGATGATTGGCCTGGGATGTGTATGGCTAGCCCAAGGGGCATAGCATAGAGCTAGCAAATAGTAATTTTTTTCAAATGTGGTTTGCAGAAATTTATAGAACAGTTCTACTTGTAGATGCGAAATGCTAACTCCACGTCTAACCAATGTTTTAGATATGGGTGGACACTGGCAGGTTGAATGACCTTCTAACTACTCATATTGCTGTGGGTCTCTATAACACAATATTTTCTCTGTAATTCACAACTCTTAAATACTTCTGAGGATTTCAGACGTTTGTCTGACTGTTAGGCCGCGTACACACGCGGGGACTGTTCGCCCAACTTTGTCCGTCAAACAGTTTCGGCAAACAGTCCGCTCAAAATTAGCATGGACGGACATGCCCACACACGACGAACGAACAGTTTGCTGAAACCGTGCGCGATGACGTGAACGGCACGTACGACGGGACGAAAAATACGACGTCCTATACACTGCATTATAACTTTCGGCGTGAAAATCCTTTCTGAGCATGCGCGGAACTTAGTTTGACGAACAAGCCTACACACGGGCGGACTGTTCGCTCAAACAAGGTTTCAGCGGACAGTTTTACGGAATTTCCGAAAAACCTTGTTCGTCAAACTGTCCGCTGAAACTGTCCGCTGAAAGCCCACACACGAGCGGACTGTCCGCCCAAACACTGTTCAGCGGACAAAGTTGGGCGAACAGTCCGCCCGTGTGTACGCGGCCTTACAGATTAAAACATTAATTTGTGTATTTTACTTTATGGATATTTCACAAAAAGTTTCTCGTTGTGACCGAGCATGCTTCTTTTCATGTGAAACGCGTCAACTGATCATCATTGTAATTTTGTCTGGCTCATGACGATAAAGACATTTCTACAGCATCTTTTGGATTCAAGGGTGCGATCCATCTTTTCTTCTATTCTTGAAAACGTTTATCTCACTGATGTAGCCACAAAGTTAAGCTAACCGTAGATGGATCGAAATTTAGTCAGTTCAGCAGGGATTGGCCGAATTTCAGCCCATCAATGGCCATTTCCGTTCAAGAGCAGTCGATCTAGTGATCAAGTCCTCCCAAGTGGGGCTACTGTAAAAATTTGCGTTTCAGCCAAAAAAATGGAATAATGTATGGCCAGCCTTAGATGTAAAGTCGACAGACGATTTAGCTTAGTTGAATGTCTGTTTTATATGGAGCTGGCCTTTAAAATTTATATGGTGCCCACACATTAGCCAAGCATTTACACAAAGTCATAAAATGTACATACTGTACTCTGTGCAAGAAAGAATTTCATGGTATCATTTGAAAGACATAAAACATTTTCTACAACATATTCTGTGTTCAATATCACGAACATGTTTAAGTGGCAGGGAGTGTTATCATTCAGACAAGTTTTTATTGGTTTCCACTATCTGGATATTTTAAAAATACATTTTGGCTACTGTACAAACCTTTTTTTTTTTAACATTTTCTTTGTTGTACAGCATTTGCCAGACTGAAATCCACTGACATGTTATGAGTTCATTGTTTCTAAGCCTTCAGATGAGATCAGAATTGTATTTGACAGATGGTTTATATGGTGACATTTCAGAACTGCATCGTCATATTATGGTGCACCAAAGTGAACTGTAAACTAGGTGTCTGTAGACCACAATAATGTAACAGAGCTTAGTCGAAACTCAAATAAAAATATTTTAAATGCATGTGTCTGTGATAACAGCAAGATGAAAAGCTTATTATTCCAGGTGACAGATGCCGACAATTGCAGACTCCATTATTATAGATTAATCTTAGTACATTTTAAGTTATGAATAGAATAACTATATCAATTTTGTACTTTTTCCTTAAAGGAATAGTTAACCTAAAATCTATTACATTTCTTGTAAAAGGTTTATTGACAGCCCATTGCAAAGAACCATCATAATATGAAATGTGTAGTACCCATAACAACTTATCAGACTTCACTTATCAGTGTAGAGCAGTCAGGAAAATGTTCTCCTTTACTATATGGCAATTCTAGGTGAAAGCAATCAATAAAATACAAAAAACTAAAAACTACACTGCAGCTCTGCTAAATAATCAGATAGTTCACGCAATTTATCTTAACCCCTTAATGCCAGCCCTTTTAAGGCCTCATGCACACTAGACATTTTTATAGCTGCTGTTTTTGGCTTTTTTTTCTACAGCCAGTAAACTCCCCAGCATCTGATCCTATGTGTCCATGCACACATAGGCTTTTAACAGCATTTTTTTGGCAGGGGTGTTTTCTGGCTGGTATAAATAAAACGCAGAACAAGTAGGTTTGAAGAGGCGTTTTCCAGCTGTAATAATGCTCTAACTCTGAAAAACGCTGAAAAATGTGGCTATTCTGTGTTTATGAGCCATACGCTTTTGGGGGAGTATAGCTTTGCTAAAAGAAAAAGCTAAAAAACACAATTGCTAAAATACACTGAAAAACACTACTTCAAAAATGCTGCAAAACTCATTCTACAGCTAATGCTACTGGCGTTTTTATAACGTCCAGTGTGCATGAGGCCTAAGGGTCCGATTGGCAGTGATCATGTAGGTGGTGGATGTTAGAGACCTTGCGCTTCTCCACCTTTCACTAAGAATGCCCCACAGATGGTCAATAGGGTTTAGGTCTGGAGACATGCTTGGTCAGTCCATCACCTTTACCTTCAGCTGCTTTAGCAAGGCAGTGGTCCTCTTGGGGGTGTGTTTGGGGTCATTATGTTTGAAAACTGCCCTGTGGTCCAGTCTCCGAAGGGAGGGGATCATTCTCTGCTGAAGTATGTCACAGTTCATGTTGGCATTCATGGTTCCCTCAATGAACTGTAGCTCCCCAGTGATGGCAGCACTCATGCAGCCCCAGACCATGACACTACCACCACCATTCCTGACTGTAGGCAGGACACACTTGTCTTTGTACTCCTAATCTGGTTGCTGCCACACATGCTTGACACCATCTGAACCAAATAAGTTTATCTTGGTCTTATCAAACCACAGCACATGGTTCCAGTAATCCATGTCCTTAGTCGGCTTGTCTTCAGCAAACTGTTTACGGGCTTTTTTGTGCATCATCTTTAGAAGAGAATCTGATGCAGTGTACAGCGTATTGGTCTGAGCACTGACAGGCTGACGTCCCACCCCTTCAACTTCTGCAGCAATGCTGGCAGCATTCATACGTCTATTTCCCAAAGACAACCTCTGGATATGATGCTGGGCATGTGCACCCAAATTCTTTGGCCGACCATGGCGAGACCTGTTCTGAGTGGAGCCTGTACTGTTAAACCGCTGTATGGTCTTGGCCACCTTGCTGCAACTCAGTTTCAGGGTCTGGAATCTTCTTATAGCCTAGGCCATCTTTATGTAGAGCAACAATTCTTTTTTTCAGATCCCCAGAGTTCTTTGCCATGAGGTGACATGTTGAACTTCCAGTGACTAGTATGAGAGAGTGAGCGATAACACCAAATTTAACACACCTGCTCTCTATTCACACCTGAGACCTTGTAACACTAACGAGTCACAAGACACTGGGGAGGGAAAATGGCTAATTGGCCCCAATTTGGACATTTTCATTTAGGGGTGTACTCACTTTTGTTGCCAGCAGTTTAGACATTAATGGCTATGGCCGCGTACACACGCGCGGACTGTTCGCCCAACTTTGTCCGTCCAACAGTTTCAGCAAACAGTCCGCTCAAAATTAGCATGGACGGACATGCCCACACACGACGAACGAACAGTTTGCTGAAACCGTGCGCGATGACGTGAACAGCACGTACGACGGGACGAAAAATACGACGTCCTATACACTGCATTATAGCTTTCGGCGTGAAAATCCTTTCTGAGCATGCGCGCAACTTTGTTTGACGAACAAGCCTACACACGAGCGGGCTGTTCGCTGAAACAAGGTTTCAGCGGACAGTTTTTCGGAATTTCCGAAAAACCTTGTCCGTCCAACTGTCCGCTGAAACTGTCCGCTGAAAGCCCACACACGAGCGGACTGTCCGCCCAAACACTGTTCAGCGGACAAAGTTGGGCGAACAGTCCGCCCGTGTGTACGCGGCCTGAGTGTTATTTTGAGGGGACAGCAAGTTGACACTGTTATACAAGCTGTACACACACTACTTTACATTGTAGCAAAGTGTCATTTGTCTGAAGCAGTGTCACATGAAAAGATATAATAAAATTTCCGAAAGTTTGAGTGGTGTACTCACCTTTATGAGATACTGTATATGCGTATAGCCGGCGACAACATGTTAACCGGAGTAATGTGCATCAGCATCCACAAGCACACACTACTTTTTAATGTTGGTGTATTATATCCCTGTTGCTTTGAGGTTTAGGTGCGGGCAGAAGACACAGGTGCACCATCCAGCCCCACTACCAGCAGCCTGTTAAAATCTATGAGAGGCTGAAAGCTGACAGGGATGGACAATGCACTGAGCGGTATCAAAGTTTAGAGTGGTATGCGACTAGGGATGAATGCCCAGAATACAAGTAGTAGACTGGTGAGGTGAAGAACTGACCCTGGTGAGGATGGCACTGGATCCTTGGACAGTTGAGTGTGCTTTTTTTAAGAGTCAGCAGCTGTAGTTTTTGTTTTTTTTAAGACGGAAGTACTGCTTAATAGTTTGATCAAGTACTCATTATTGTCTTCCTCCTGTCTTACCCACAGGAAAAAAACATGAAAGCTTGTATGATGCAAATCCTAATATTCTACCAACACTATTTGGTGGCTAACCTGTGCATGCATCTCTACTGCATGTAGATGCGGTACCTTATGTTTACTTACAGATGGACAGATCTCTCAACAAGTTTTTGCATCTGTGTTTGGTGTGCCATTATCAATTAATGGCACTGAAAGCACAACTAGTCATTTTAGGTGTATAAAGGTGGCCATACACTATACAATCTGGTTGTACAATCTCCTTTGGATCTGCCATCAATTATGTAGTGCAAGGGCCTGCCTGATTGGATACAATCAGATTGTATCGTGTATGAAAATCTTTACACACCTAAAATGACTAGTTCTTTCAGTGTCATTAATTGTTAACAAAACACTAAACACAGAAGTAAACACACATTTTGGCAGTTGAGAAAACGAATGGCAAATGCTGCAAAACACCCAGTAAAAAACACGCAACCCACAAAACGCCAACATGTCCCATAAGCCACACATAGCACAGACCATTTAAATCAGCAGGTTACCCTTTGCGTGAAACGAGACACAAAACATTCATTCTCACTATGTGAATGGGGCCTGAATGTGAAATTGGTGCAATAACACAAGAACAGTGAGGCTCCATTCACATATGTCCGTTTCCTTGCATTTCAGAAATGTGCTGCACCAAAAATCACAGTAAAAAACACACAGAGCTCCTCTCTAAATAAAATTCTGAAGCTTCTTTGAGGTGTTTGCTGCATGTAAGGCAGCACATTCAGGTGGATGAGCAGTCCTATGTGTGATGAGTGAAAATGCTCCACTCCCCTCTATGTACTTGTATAAAAATGGCCATACACTAAGCAATCGGATTGTGTATTTAGTGAGAAGAGTGATCACTGATTGATTGCATTTCATTTAAAAAAGTGCAGCTGGGAATGGGAGGGTAGATGATGCAGGGTGTGTACTAATGAGGTCAGCTGGTCAACTCCTTCCTGAGTCATGACCTACAGTCTGTAAGGAAGTAAGACAGAAGCAATGGATACGTTTGGAATCATGGATGGAGGACAGTAAGGTATGTGTCTGTAGATTTTATAGAAAGCTTTGATATTTTTGCAAAAAAAGAACACTATATTAGTGCATAGGGGAGCTGGAATTTAGAACAAAAAAGGTGAACTTAGCTTTTAAGCTGAACTGCAGGTTCTTCCTCCACTAGCTCTTACCCTCTACCCCTTTTATTCAAACAAAATCCAAGTTCATGAAACTTGTTCCAGGTCTTCTCTTTTTTCTTTTTTACAAGACATACAGTTCTTTTTTTGGGGGCCCACATCACTGTCTGCATGACATGGACACCTCCTATTGGATATAAAATGCCAAGGTCCTCTCAAGACCTAGAAGAGAGTCTGCAGCAATATAATCAGTGTTAGGGTAGTGACCAATGTGGGCACATCTGCAGCACTGGATTTCTGGTTCCCCCATATCGAATTGGGCCCAAAAAACTAATTTAGAGGAGTTTAAAACTATTTACTAGGTAACAACCAAAAAATACCTGCTGAACAGGTTAGAGGGTAGGGAGAATGAATTATTGCTGGTAAGATATTTAAGACCCATCCTCAGGAAACTCTCAACATTAGCATTACATGGAAGTTATATAAATCATACTTAAGATTAGACTGTAAAGCTGTATGGTTACAAATACAGAACCTCGTAAAGCCACAGGGAATCAAACTTCAGTCTGAAACAATTGCTCAGTCAACTCGCTAACATAACCATGGCACTCACTGGCTTTCATAACATTTAACAACATGGCACAATAGTTAGGACTTAGAATATGAAGATTCATTATAGAGGCTCTTTTATTATTTCAGTTTATCTAAAAGGTATTTTCTTTTGAAAAAAGTCATTATGAAAGGTTAACTGTTCCACAAGCTCCAAACAGACACATACAGTTCATGTATCATCAGCATATCAAGCACCAGCAGGTCTGGATGTCCTTATTTTAACAAATGTTGAAATGACGTTATGGTGTGGTGAGCCTGGGAATATTTTCAGTGTCTGAGTATCCAATCCTCAAGACGTGACATTTCCTAATTGGTACAATGATACAGTTTTTTATTTTAAAGTTATTGAAAGAACAGAGGAAAATTGGAGAATATTTCCACTTTATCATTGTCTCTAAATATATTTGAAATATTTCTGTGGTGTGCATTTATTGAGTATACTGCAATAACCTACAAACTACTGAAATGTTTATGCTTACAGTTATCCAAATCTATTTGGAGAGCTGAAATTGAAAATCCAGTCACATGTATGAGGTCCTCATAGGATTTTTAATATCCCACAATAGGATCTCTAAACTTGGTTGAGGAAACGAACATCCATTTTTTTTTTTTTACTATATACAGTAATTTAGGGCAGTCATTGGCATTTTAATATTTATGGCTAGTTTGAAGCTTGGTGTACATATAACCTCTAATCTGGGGGTTGACAACTTACCATACGATGGTTAGATGCCCTACCATCATCTCACCACCCAGTGTCTCATATGTGGTTGGTAGTGACACTTCTAGCTCCAATCACGGTAAAGTGTTAATATGCATTGTCTTCTAATAAAGAAAGAGGGGTGCAGACACAAGGGGATCACTGCGGCACATGTTCGCATTTCATTACTAGGATCAGAATTACCAATGACAGTATTCTCTGCTAGGTGTTTAGGGAGGGACTGGGAGTCCAAGAAAGCACTGCGCAGAAACAGACTGATAATTGATTAATGTGGTGAAATGTGGAAGGGCTTTAAAGAGTGAATATGTGAAACTCCAGTGAACTACTGCCCTTGTACTCTAAGTTACAAAATGCCTAACCACTTCATTATGTACTACTAACTCTTGCATTCTGCGTTCCCTACTCCTGACCTCTGCACTCTGCATTACTCGCCCCTTGCACTGTGTGATACATATTGCTTACCTCTGCACTCTGAAATACTTGCTCCTGACCCCTACTATTTTCTGGATGCTTACTCCTGACCTATGCACTCTGGTTTACTACTGACTTTTCAACCCTGTTACATACTACTGATCTCTGAACTCAGCATTAATTACTACTGACTCCTAAGCTCTGCATAACTTATTAGTAACTTCTGAACTCTTCAGACCTTCCTCACTTTTTAATGTGGCCTTGCTAGATTAACTTAGCAATTTTTCATCTCCTGCATGCTGTTCAGGTAGATCTCTTATGCCCCATACACACGGTTGGACTTTCCGTCATAAAATGTGCGATTAGAGCTTGTTGTCGGAAATTCCGACTGTGTGTAGGCTCCATCGGACAGTTTCCATCGGAATTTCTGTCGCACAAAATTTGAGATCTGGTTCTCATATTTTCCGTCAAAATCCGTTTGCGTAAACTCCGATCGTGTGTACACAATTCCGACACACAAACTTCCATGCATGCTTGGAATCAAGCAGAAGAGCTGCACTGGCTATTGAACTTCATTTTTATTGGCTTGTCGCACGTGTTGTACGTTATCGCGTTCTTGATGTTTGCAATTTCCGACCAACTTTGTGTGACTGCGTGTATGCAAGACAAGTTTTTAGCCAACATCCGTCGGAAAAAATCCATGGATTTTGTTGTCGGAATGCCTGATTAATGTGCGATCGTGTGTATGCGGCATTACTCTCCAGAACTGTCTACCCCTTCTCTAAGCTGTTGAAAGATGCAAGATAATGAAAGATAAAAGTAAGTACTTATCCATGTGGATTACAATGAAGTCAGGTGGGGGGATTATAAAGGATAGCTTAATATAGGGGTCCAATTAAAAAGCAGAGGTTGAAATAAAAGAAAATTACCAGACACTTATAAAGCCACAGTAGTGTGTTTTACAAACGTACATTGTTCTCCATTGCCTTTGAGAGTCATCGGCTCCTAAAAGTGAAGTTGTCCTATACATTTGTGTTGTAGCAACAAATATTAGGGGTAACATGCTGTCATGCTAAAATAATGATTAAATTTTATTTGAAATTTATCACTATTACATATTTCTACTATTTGAAAGGCAATAGCAAAATGATCACAGTGATCATGGCTCTTTAAAAAGTTTCAGATATGCCGTTCTTATCCTCTAGACCATGTAAATTGCATTAAAACGAGTGGAACTCTGAAAAAAAAAAAAAAAAGATATAAATAAATAAAAGAAAGCATCCATCTATTAAAGTTCACAGATCCTCGTTTCCAGATTGTCCCTCCTCCTCCCCTGGCTGTGTCTCAAGTTACAGCCTTGTACAATCCAAGTCTAAATAATATTCACCATGATAAATGACACCATAACTCCGATATCCACAATCAATCTTAGCTTTAAAGATACATCCATCTTCAATAATGTTGATGGGGATTCTGTAAAATGGGAAACGTGACTATTTTGCCGACCTCCGAAAACAGTGGGGGGAAGGAATCTCTGAGTGATGGCTGTCAGCCCACATCTGGCGGCAGAAAACATAAATTAGCTGTATGCAGACAAAATGAAAAAAGGGACCAGCCCTGACGAGAAAACTGACTCTCTCCAGCCAGGGCTAATTTAAAACGCTCGTTCTGGAAGGTTTGTAAGACTTCAGACTCCAAATGTAGTTTTTGTTTTTTCTTTCATATTTGCTTGCTAAAGATATACAAGTGATTTAACGCTTTACTTGCCAGAAGCCTCAGCATCCTTATTCCAGAAGGTTTCTTCCTCATATTCTCATCATTTGTCAATTATTCCTCTTACAGTTTCAAACTCTTTTCCCTTAACCTCTAACATGCCGACCTATTTTACTACGTCAAGACCAAGTTAAAGGTCCTCTGCTTAAAATGGTTCTAAAGGCTCAAGGTTTTTACCTTCATGCATTCTATGCATGAAGGTATAAACTGTCTGTGTGCAGCAGCCCTACAGCCCCCCCCCCCCCTAAAACTTACCCAATCCTGATCCAGCGAAGTGCGCGAGAGCCTCGGCTCTCCCTCCTCGTTTGCTGAAACAGTAGCGGTAGTAATTGGCTCCCACTACTGGCCAGTGAACCAATGAGGAGAGATCGAGGGTGGGGCCTTGCCATGCTCCATGTGCGAATTCACACAGAGCAGGGGCTCAGAAACGAGCTTGCTCGGGTGCTCCCATACCAAGCTGCTTGCTATGGGGGCACTTGACATAAGTAAGGGGCCAGGAGCACCAGCAAGGGACCGGAGAAGAGGATGATTGGGGCTGCTTTGCGCAAAACCTCTGCACAGAGCAGGTGAGTATGACATGCTTGTTTTTTTAAACAAAAACTACCTTTAATATCATTTTAAAGCTGATCATTCACTGTTGTGTGGTTTTGTGTGGTTACTGACAGGTTCAATTCTATGCTGTAGACTTGAACCGATCAGGTCCTGTACTGGTGTTATACATAACTTCACACAAATGACCAATTCCTCCCAACTGCCCTAACCATTACAAGGTAAAATGATGGAGTCTGCTCATTAAATGTTAATGACGCAGAACAATACTTGCCCACATGTGCAATGGTGGGACAGGACATCTTTGTTATAACCTTGCTGAACAAAGACAAATGCAGCACTGGAGGCTCCAAGAGAGATATAAAGTCAGCGAGTGTTTCAAAATGGAGTACGTTTTGTGTGGCATTCACTGATGCCATGTACATACAGTTGAACTTTCCTTCAGAAAAAGTCAGAAAGAATCATTTCATCAGATATTCCGATCGTGTGTGGGCTTCATCTGACTTTTTTTTTCGAAAATTCTGACGGACCTAGAAATAGAACACGTTTTAAATCTTTCAGACGGAATCAATTCCTATCGGGAAAACCGTTCATCTGTATGCTGTTCCGAGAGACCAAAAACGATGCATTGGCAGCTATTAGCTACTGGTTAGTGAACTTCCTTTTTCTAGTCCCGTTGTACGTTTTGTACGTCACCACGTTCTAGACGATCGGACTTTGGTGTGATCATGTGCAGGCAAGACCGTGATTTATATATATATATATATATATATATATATATATATATATATATATATATATATATATATATATATATATATATATATATATATATATATATATATATATATATATATATATATATATATATATATATATATATATATATATATATATATATATATAAAATAAAATATTCAAATATTCCTAGTGTCATAAAAATTAATACAGCTGGCTATACACCAGTGGATTTTTTTTGGGCAGCCTGCGGTCTCCTTTATACATGCGATATGGAAGAATCGCCTGTTGGCTGTCAAAATTCGCAAACAGTGACTGACCTGCTTGGCTGCAGCTGCTGCTTGGCCAACAATTTTCCTCCTTCAATTTTTCAAGTCAACCGATGATTGGCAGGAGGCAGCAGACAGGAACATCCACTGAGTGAATTTTAGCCAGTTCACCAGGAAACAGCTGGAATTTAATCAGTGTAAGCCATTGCTAAGCTGGTGATCGTCAGCTTGAAATTGGGCCTTGGGTGGCCCTGCAAGCCCCATTGTGGAAAATATTCAGCCAAACAGTGACTGCATCATATAGGATAAGGTAGTTCAGCAGCGCCATTGTATTTAGACAGCCGTGGGTGCCACAACTGAAAAATACAAGAGCAATAGAGTATGACTAGGACTAGCCTAAGGACATTCTCATGCATATCTGCTCAACACACATTATAATATATATATATATTGTTACAGGTACCCTTTAAAGTGATTGTAAATGCTCTTGGAATTGCACAGAGCGGCTAACTCAATGGAATTGCACAAAGCGGCCCCAAACCTCCTCTTCCTGAGATCCCCGCACCCAGCTACTCCCCTCCGCTGAGTGCCCCCATAAAAGGCCACTATCTTTGGGGGCACTTGTGCAGACTCATTCCTGAGCCTTGGTCTCTGCAGCTATTGACACAGACAGCGGGACTTTGCCCCTTTCCCTGCTCCCTCATCACTGGCTTTGACTGACAGCAGCAGGAGCCAATGGTTCTCACTGCCCCAGCCAAGCCAGTGAGACATGGAGGTGAGGGGAGAAAAGAGCTGCGGACAGGCATAATGGTGGATCGAATGAGGGCTCAGGTAAGTAAAAAGGAAGGCAAGGGGGATACTGATGCCTAAACATCTTTTACTTTAAAGCAAGGAATGCATTAAGGTAAAAAAAAAAAAAAAAAAAAAAAAAACACGTTCAGGCTTTATAACCACTTTAACAGTATTAATTTGTATTTTACCACTGACTATATTGTAACCATCACAGCTAAATGTTTCTGAATGTTTTGGCTACTTACCATTTGAAAGTGCCTGGAGGATTTTTAAGGATTTTCCGATCTTTAAATATTATATGATAGTGTAACATTTAGACCCCTTTCACACTGGAGCGTTTTGCAGGCGCTATAGCGTTAAAAATAAACGCCCTAAAACAGCTGCTCCATGCACTCCAGTGTGAAAGCTCCGGGCTTTCACACTGGAGCGGTGCACTGGCAGGGCGTCAGAAAAAGTCCTGCCAGCAGCTTCTTTGGAGTGGTGAACTCACCGCTCCTCCACCACTGCTCCCCATTGAAATCAATGGGGCATGATGTGATACCACCGGCAAAATGCCGCCAGCGGCGGTTTACAGGCAGATTTAACCCCTTTTTGGCCACTAGCGGGGGGGGGGTTAAAACTGCCCCGCTAGTGGCCGAATAGCGTTGCTAAAACAATGGTAAAGCGGCACTAAAAATAGCACCACTTTACCGCTGACCCCCCGGGGACGCTCGGTGCGAAAGGGGTCTTATACATATACTTAACTTCATAATCTATCATTAGCCTCATTATGAAAATGCTGAAGTTGCCCATAGTTACCAATCTGGTTTCAGTTGTCATTTTTAAAATTTTGATTTTTAGGGTGTTAAAGGCAACAAAAACATTTTTTTTTTTTCATGTGCAAGGCTCTGTAGTGTTTAAAAGTAAAAATGTATGCTGTTGTGCAAGTTTACCACTGATCTACAGGATGTAATTGAAAATCTGAATGAAAATATTAATTTGCATTTATGCATAAACATTTTTTACTCCTCCAGCCATCATATCCTCTAACTAGTTTTGATAGCTTTTTACATCCTCAGCTAAAAACGTATTTATTTTGGTGGAATGGATAAGGAGGAAGCAGATCAATGTTGCCATCAAACACTGATGTATATGTAAGAGAGAGAATTACTTTCCGCAGTGCAGTACAAATGAGAGGTACTGTATATAATGCTCTTAGCATCTTCATTTTGCAGTATGTACATGATGACATTTGCTCATTCATAGTACTTAAAAGTTAAAGCTGCCGCAGTTGTTGACTGTGAAAATTTGCGCATTCTGCTCGCTTGGGTATGGATATTTAAAGATTCATTCCATTTTTTTTTTCCAGTGATAAATTCATAAAAACCATCCCTAACATATAGTATTGATCTTTTGCAGAATATTAGCATCCATATTCTTTGTTTCAACGATGGAATTCAATAACTGGGAAAACGCAGCAACACACAGCACAAATGTACAGCAGGGCTTTTAACTATGAAAGTATAGGATATTTTTAAGCTTCTTCCCGAGGCACAACAAAAAACACAAAGGGCTTTGATGCAATATGTATACAACTGCCCCTCCAGATTTAAAACAAAAACCTAAATTTATATAGATATTTTTCCAGTATTACATTAATAAACCTATTAGAGAACAAAAGAACAGGAAATGTAAAGGGAGTCTAGAAGAAAACAGAAAATTTATGGAAGTACTTGTGTTAACCGCATAGACCCTCCTAGTCACCCCCTAGTCAGCTAGGCCGAAACACATTAGTAGTATTATGTGCTGGGTCGTGGTGATCACTAGGCACTGTAGGCTTTACCCTGAATAATTAAAAGACCCACATTTTATACTTCATCATTAGAGATCTAGCCATCTCACATAAACTTAGTTGCATGTTGTAAACCAGAAAAGGATCATTAAACAAGAAAATGCTACTTCCTAACAGCGTCACTGCGGGGCATGTGTCCTATTCCACTAAGAAAAAGAGGTTATCCTGTAAGAGCAGTGTTTCATTAGAACAGGGTTTCTCAACCAGGGTTTCATGGAAGCCTAGGGTTCCTCCAGAGGTTGCTGGGGGTTTCTTGAGAAATTGGCAAATTTCTGCCTCTCAGATAAGTTCCCACTGCCATCATTGATATTTTTAGGTATCTGTAATGCCCCGTACACACGAGCGGACTTTTCGACATCCAAACTCCGACGGACTGAGTCCGGCAGACTATCCGCTCGTGTGTGGGCTGCAACGGACTTTAGCTTCGCAAAAGTCTGACGGACTTTAGAAATGAAGCATGCTTCAAATTTTCCCGACGGAACTCCGCCGGACCCGGTCCCCTTCGAAAAATTCGCTCGTGTGTGTGCTACTCCGACGGACTAAAACCGACGCTAGGGCAGCTATTGGCTACTGTCTATGAACTTCCTACGTCGAATCCAGTCGTACGTCATCACGTTCGACTCCGTCAGAGTTTGGTGTGATGGTGTGTGGTCAAGTCCGTTCGGTCGAAAAGTCCGCCAGAACTCCGGCGGAACTCCGCTAGAACTCCGTCGGAAGTCTGTCAGACTTAATCCCTCTCGTGTGTATAAGGGGTAATTCTTCCCAGTGTCCACAAGTGAAAGGAGCATTCTTCCCACTGACCATCACACCAATGTATCATGAGTTGTAGATATAGTCATTTTTAGCAGGGGTTCCCTAAGACCAGAAAATTATATCAAGGGTTCCTCAGTGTTGAAAAGGTTGAGAAAGGCTGCATTAGGAGATGGAAAACTGTTCCTAATAAAGAAGGGCAGCGGGCAGAGCTAAGGCATTACATGACTAGTAGCATAAATGTTAAGGGCATTCAGGTCTTAACGACAAAATGCAGGCAAATAAAAAATGATGCCTTGCAGTGGGGCTGTGCCCACACTACAAGCGGTATTTACTACTTTATGCCTCGGGGAACAACAAAAGGATATAAATTTACCTAATCCTCTGCTTTTCCCCGCATCTCTACACCCCTGCACTCCAGGATCCTGACATCATCAAGACCAGAGTAGGAACTGTAGGCCTACTCTGGACATGAGGGCACAGGATTGTGGGGGACTGATGTCATCAAGGGAGTGGAGGATCAGAAAAGTAAAGCAAATTCTTCTCTTCCCCTAGACAAAACAAGCAAATAACCAATGCGGGCACAGCCCCACTGCAAGAGATTTGTTTTTTCTTTTCTGTGTGGCGTTGGGCTTTAACTAGTTATACTGTATATGTGCTTCCAACATGGTGTTGTTGCTTTGCAAAGAACAATTAAAGTGCATGTAAACCCTAGCAATAAATATTTTCTTCTTGGTCTGGTAAATATACAATTGAAAGTGTTTTGTTCTTTCCGCAAAAAAATATTCGGAGCTGTTAACTTCCGATATTCTCTATCCAAGTACCAGGAGGGGTTATGGAGATGCGAAGGAGAGGGTGAGATAAGGGGATGCCTGTGTTCTTTGTACTGCATCAGAAATGAAGTAGACAGGGCTGACACCATGTGCTTAGTAATGCAAAGCTGTGTTGTGATGTCAAGAGGAAGGAAGGTACATACTATATTTCTGGCACATCAACAGTTTTTTTTTTTTTTTTTGCTTTTTCCAGGGTGTTTAAAAGTATAAACATGGGGAAATTTGCTGACATGTACAACTTTCATAGAGTAGGTACCATATGCTTACAGCAGCTTTTAGTCCCTCCACTCCGATTAAATGTTAGGTTGCTCCGATTGGGCAAAGCTTTGCCACTGCTCAGTAATGTAAAAGATAGTCTCCCACCTCTGTCTTTCTCCCCATTGCTACTGGTCAGGGAAACTGCCACCATAGTTATGCCTCAATGAATGTAGGGGGGGGGGGGGGGATCGGACAAGCTTTCATACCAGTAAGTATAGGAGCTGTACCTGATCAAAATAGCATGGCTTTCAAGCAAATGGGTGGCGAGGCTCAAAGCTGCTGCAAGTATTTCTAGGATTACTTCATACCTGAACACCAAACTACATACTTTACATATTAGGTGCAGAGCTTCCAACTCCCCCCACGTTTTAGAAAACTCGTATCCCATGAAAATAGAGATATTAAATACAATGTAACTTATCAAGTGCTAGATTAAAATGTAACTTTAAAGCAGCTCTATCATTTTTCATACATAATTAATTGTATTTATTTTTTAATTAAGCATTGTAAGTACTGAAATTTAATCTGGCATCAAGGAACTTGCTACGTGCACCGCAGTACTCATGGGCTAAGGAGGAACAATGCTGACAGGAAGGGAGAGCAAAGTGACAGTAGGATGAGCACATCCATTTGCGGCTTACAAGTTGCGGGAAGGACAAGACCTGCAAGTGTTAATTCACAGCAGCAGACAAAAGTCAGGTCTTTTGCTTGGCCAGAGAGAGCTGTGCCGTGTAGGGACTGGATGGACAGAAACGCAAAGCTGTTGGTTGGTGAAACGGCTAATTTATATATTTCCTCTGTGCATTTAGTTATTAGCCTGACGTTTAGCTTTAAAGCATGTATATCATATATGTAAAATAAAAAAAAATAAAAAACCTTTACAGATTTTACAAAGAACAAGAAGCCAATGATACTTTTTAGGTAGTCTAGCATAGTCCCATCATAAAAAAATTATTTGCGATTGGCTGCCTGCAAGGTGATTATACAGTTATTACAAAGATGTTGAAATGTTGACGCAATGAAGTAATGTTCAGTTATGAAATCCCTAGATGCATTAAGATGTATGATTGGTAAATCCTATTAGGTCACAAGAATGGTAACTATATCCATTAACTATTTCCCGTACATGCTATGATGTCAGCCAATCAAGGATTCCCATCTCCCAGATGAAGAACTCTGTAAACAAACACTTCTTCTCTTGCTGCTTCTAGGAACAGCCCTTTAATTTTCAAAAAATATAAATAATGATTTCAATTAACCCCCAGCAACGCAGAGGTTAAGTGGCAGAATAGAAACATCCAATTTTTAATCAGTTCCTGTACACTCTACTACACTCTAGTGCTCATATTCTAAATTGCCTTCGAAATGCTTACTTTCATTCACACAGTTCACTAAGAGATTTTAACACTTTCCACCCAGAGCTTCATCTTGTGTTTCTATAATATGGATTTATATTGTCCTCAAGAGACCATGAAAGAGAAGTCTTTGATATCTGGAAAATTCTATAAGAGGCATTTGCATATTCTCAAGCTCCATGCACAAAACTGCAATTTTGTAGTAATGGCTTTCACTGCTGATGAGTGCCAAGGCGGAATTTATTAAAACTTGCGAGCTGGGAATAAATGAGACAAACATGCCTTCCCACGGCCTGACTTTGTCTCCCTGGTCCAGCCAACGAAAACCACCTGAGCTCACTAATTCGCCTGTTGGGTAAAGGAGCAACTCGACTGACAAAGACAGATAACCTGCCCAGACAGAGCAACATAAGGTATTCCTACTTCACAGCAGTAGAATAAAGGAATATGTTCATTAACGACAAATAGCTTGAAATGGCAAATTAGAAAGTGGAGCATTAATGCCAGAAGATGGTAATGAAGGTGCATATATGACACCAATAAAGTAGTGTAAGGACGTTAACGTGATAATAATGTAAAGACATTAAAGATAGATAGATAGATAGATAGATAGATAGATAGATAGATAGATAGATAGATAGATAGATAGATAGATTTTTTTCAACTTTAAATTCTCCAGGATTGTCAAAGAGAGTCATTATATCTGAATGGATAGGTCAAAGTCAAATAGTGCCGAATGCTAAATTTGAAGACCTCAACACAAAAATGGATGAACAAGAGATTGCTTTCAATCACTTTCTACTGGTCTTAAATTTTCTTTTCTGTCTTTCTAGAGCACATGTAATGTACGCATTTCTAGAAATGTAGTCATTATTACAGATGCATACTTGGCAACATCGCCTTCCCAATCCCTGGAACACTGTCACCCCAGCCCACAAATAGGTGCTCCTTATGGGCTGTCCCACTCAGATCACACCCACTTTCTGGGCATTCCTGCCCCTGCTAATGCAGAAACCACCCACTAGTGACCGATTCCCTCAGTAATACTTTACATGCTCTACAACTCAAATAGGGCTGAAACTGTTATCTCAGGATGCAGCATCATAGGGACAGAGCATTTAGATGCAGGACTGGCCCCAGACAACTGGCATTGTTGCAGTATAAGGAGAAAACCCCAGAAGGTCACATTCTACCAAGACCTGACCCTTATTTAGATGAAAGCAGCCTCAGTCCAGGTCCATGCAAGCTATGCCCCTAAGTTTTGCCCTGCCCTAGTGCTTAGTCATGGAATCCTCCGAAATGTGCCAGGGGGCAATGCTTGCACAGAGCTAGGCTGAGGCCACTTTCCTCTAAATGACTGCCTTGCTAGGGTGTGGCGATCGGGGGTTTCTCCTTCTTATACTGAATATATCAAGCTCGAACTGGCTCTTCCCAAGCTAGCACCTCTAGTGTAAGTCACCGGATTTGGACACAGGAACCTGGAGTGGCACACTAAGGCCACATTATACAATTTTCCTTTAGATTTACCAAAACCATATAATATGAGGTCAAACTTAAACACTTTCAAACTTGTATGCAATCAGGCAGGCCCTTGCACTACGTAGTTGAAGGTAAATCTTAAGGAAATTGAATAAGAAACTTGTATAATGTATGGCCAGCTTAAGTCTTTTTGGGGTGGCAAAAGTGCTAGACTGGACGTTTTGTTTATCAGGCACCTAGAGCATTCTTCATTATAATGGTTGTTGTATGCCAAAAATATGACATTATTGCTACAGCTTATATGTATCCGTATATCTATGGGTCATAGATCAGAACGATTATTTAGGCTTCAGCCACACATTGGTTTCTAGTGGCAGCAAGTACAATAGGAGCATGTAAAAAAAAACGCTATTGCTACTTTATATATTTTATTTGTTATAGTACTTCAGTTCACATACTTTTATATGCACTAACACGTGTTAACGCCATGTTTCTTGCATGGATTTATATGCATTTACATAATCTAACATCAGCTGATGTGTATTTCATACAAAAGAAACTAACAAAACTTCATGTACTTGTTTCCAACACTGGTAAAGTATTGCAAACAGAAGAATAATGTTGTTAATCATGTGAACTCCACCATCTCTAATGGAAATCCCATTTAAAGAAATATGAGACCTTCATTACTAACTTTTATTCAGTGCTGGCTGCCAGGCTGATCTAATGGCTTAAGAACTTTCTAAACTGTTGACCTGATAAGATTGTATTGCGCTGAATGTACCAAGTTGATCGATCAAATTGGGTACAATCAGCATGCTGGGTTTTAGCTGCAATAATCGCTAGCTGCTGCTATAGCCACTAGCAATCATCACTGTCTTTTCCTGGTGGGGACAGCTTGCCCCTCTGGGAAGAAACAATGGTCCAGCAGGAGGGATTTCCACATCAACACTGTCTGTGTTGATGGGGGAATCAAGCAAATTTATTTCCTGCAACCAGTGATTGCAGGAAAGAAATTTGCTCCATGTATGGCCAGCCTAACGTGAAGTTGCATGCTGGTTCTGAGTGGGGCAGCACTGTGGCTGGTTCTCCTGCTGAGGATTCCCCCGGTTTGAATCTGAAATAGGATACTACCTGCATGGAGTTTGCATGTTTCCCTGTGCTTGTATGGTTTCCTCCTGATACTCCAGTTTCCGCCCACACTTCAAAGACATGCTGATAAGTTAATTGGCTCCTGTCCAAACTGGACATAGTAAGTGTATGTATGCAGGTGGGCATCACAATGGCCTAGTGGTAAGCACTCATGCCTTAAAGTACTGAGGTCTTCTGTTTGAATCTAATCAAGACACTACCTGCATGGCGTTTGCCTGCTCTCCCTGTGCCTGTGTGGATTTCCTCTGGGTACTCCCACACTCCCAGAACATCACTAGGTTAATTGGCCCCTGTTTAAATTGGCCCTAGAATGTGTACATATTCATGCAAGACTTTAGATGGTAATCTCCTCGACAAGCATGTACTCATATGAATGTGTGTTATGTAAAGTGCTGCGTAAATTGTGGGTGCTATATAAATACCTATAGTAAATATAATAAACTGTAATGCCACGTACACACGACCGTTTTTTCCGACAGAATAAACTCTGACGGTCTTTCCGACGGAGTTCCGCTGAAACGGACTTGTCCACACACGATCACACCAAAGTCCGTTCTTTTAGAATGTGATGACGTACGACAGGACTAGAAAAGGAAGTTCAATAGCCAGTAGCCAATAGTTGACCATCGTTTTTGGTCCGTCGGAATAGCATACAGACGAACGGTTTTCCTGATAGGAATTGATTCCATCAGAAAGATTTAAAACGTTCTATTTCTAGGTCAGTCAGAATTTTTCTAAAGGAAAAAGTCCCATGAAGCCCACACACGATTGGAATATCCAATGGAATGATTCTGTCTGACCTTTTCTGCCGGAAAGTCCGACCGTGTGTACGCAGCATTAGGGCCCATTCACATTAGAATGCCATATAAGAAACTCGCTTTCTGATGGTTTCCCGCACCGCACTCAAATTGCACTGCTCTTGCAATCTGCAGTGGTTGTCAGTGCAAAGTTAATGACACCCCAAACGCAGTACGTTTGCCCACACCAGATCACATGCTACAAATGCACCATGTGATGAGGTTGCAATTTGTTTCCAAATGATACCCCAAACACAGTGTGTTTGCCTACACCAGATTGCATGCTACAAATGTACCATGTGATGAGGTTGCAGTGGATTTCCAAATGATACCCCAAACGCAGTGCATTTGCCCACACCAGATCGCATGCTACAAATATACCATGTGATGAGGTTGCAGTGTATTTCCAAAAGTAGCGCATGCATTACTCTTGGTCCGGTACAGTGTGATTTCAGACCATTCATTTTGAAATCACACTGCACAGGACTGCATGTGAATCGCACAGAACACGCAGCTCCTGGTGTGAACGGGCTTTTAATGTCAGGGTGACAATAATAGTCACATGAATATGGCCAGTGACAAGCTTTAATCTACACCTAGGGCTCATTCACAATCGGTTTCATTGCGTCCTGTTCACACATGCTCACACTCACTTTTCTGCAGCAGAACTCCCTGCAATGCATATCATCGCACTGCACTGCGGTGCACAAAATAGATTTTTCAATCTTTTTTTTTTTTTGACACTTCAAAAAAGTAAAAAAAATGCACCACCCCTACATAATGCAAAACCTGTATGTGTGTTTTAGCATGCAGGCTAGTCTGAATAGGCCCTTACTGATTACGTCCATGTTTTAGGCGTTTATTTTTCACATCAATTTCTCAGCAGGAAGAATGCATTAGCATTGTGGATCCCTGGCAGGATATTACATGCAGCAACATTATTCCAGGTAACGTTTGCACACAAAAGCATACTCATGGGAGAGAAGAAAAAAAAAAAAAGAACCGGTGCGACAGAAGAGTGACAGACAAACCTTCCTGCTCTTAGAACACAGCGAGCCATTCACTAGATACTTTCTGAAAGACATTTTGTCAGATGAAACGCTCGTCTTACATCAGTTTTTGTTTTCATGGATCTCATGACCTTTATTAGAGATTCTCCAGATGATCCAAAGGGTTAATGATGTGAATGTTGAGGAACTTACAGTAACACTGTGAAGACAGAAACATCACAGGCTTTCCTGGCAAGAGGCTCACAGAGGGTAGGAGGGGACTGCAAAATGAACTCTCTCAGGCTTTGTCGTGTATGTTTCCCAAGGCCTGCCCTGGCCCCTTTGATAAATGACACATGTCATTCTGTCACTGGCTGACACTGCAGCTGGGAGGGCTGATGATGTATGACTCCACTGAAAAGGAAATCAACTTTTTTGGCACCCACTACGTCTGTACCCTGTGTAAGGATTTGGTTACTTAAAGAAGTCGAGATAAACGTAGCACTGAAAAAAAAAAAGAAGAAGAAGGAGGCAGTGAACGACAGCTTACTCTTAACATAAATTAGCTGGATAATGGCAAAATGTGCTAGCCTGTGATAAATAAAAGCAACATTAGTCAATTATTAATCACACTCCAACTTGTAGCGAAGGCCCATGAGTTAAATCAGAGGCCAGAGCTGCCTTGCAAACAGATAAGACAGGACATGATAGATGTCTTGCATAGTATAATCAGGGTGGAATCACAGGCCTAGTCAAGCATAACTAAAAGACATGTGCAGAAGGTTCTGGAAACAGATTCATATTTCTGCTTTTCTACCAGACTGAAATGATTCTACCTTTTTACTATAGCTCCGAAATATATGGTGGGGCTAAAGAAAAGATACTGAGGGACAGCAGAGTATTTGAACGCTTTACATTTTATAATCACGTTTGTTTACAACAATGACTACATCCATTGTACAGTAGGTGGACAGTGGAGAATCCACTGCTTGATAAGAGCGGTTCAGTCAGTGAATAATGAGCAAGCAACAGAGACTTCTTGCTGGTTCTGCTACTTAAAGTGGAAGTAAACCGTCCTATTGTTTTCCGCCATGGAAGCTGCCATCTTGGCCTCCGTTTAAACGTCAACTGCCACGATGCTGCACATGTGACCAGTTCTGACACCAGCCATTGGATGGTTTGACAGTTTGCTTGAGAGTACAACCAATGTGACAGTTACATTCCCAGAAGGTGTCGGGAATGTAACTTTTTTTGAATCCGGTAAATCGATGGGTTTACTTCTGCTTTAAAGCAGACCTTAAAGCGGAGTTCCACTCTTTTTCCTGTTTATTAAAAGTCAGCAGCTACAAAAAGTGTAGCTGCTGAATTAATAAACACACACTCACCAGTCCCATGGTCCAGCGATGCAGCAACCCGAAGCCTTGGTTCTCTCCCCAGTGCCAGAATCACTAGTGTGGGCACCCGGCTGTGACAGCTTACATCTTTACAGCTGGGTGCGCACTGAATGGCCGAGCAATATTCAGGGACCTATGATGTATACCAGAAGATTGCAGGGAGGGAGGCAATCGAGCAGAAGTGGGTACCTGTCAAAACTAGGTACCCACCCCCCACCCCCCAAAAAAACAAATGGCATGCCAAATGTGGCCTGTCAGGGAGTTTGCAGTCCTTAAAGCGGAAGTTCAACTTTTGGATGGAAATCTATTTTTAACTGTGTATTTAAAATATCAGGAGGGGCTTTATTGTAGAAGAGACATGTCACCTTCCTCCTCGCAAAATGCTTTACAGTGTACCATGAGCAGCACATATGTAGGTGTGTGTACACTCTTGCCACACCTTGGTGCTTGGTGGACTGAACCTTCATGCACATGGGCAGGAGTTTGTTCCACCTGAACCAATCAAAAGCGATGGCCGAAGACTTCACACCCAGAAAAAGCCAGGGAGAAGAAGGACCAATAATTCAGCTGGGCAGCTGCCCACACTAGCCAGTCTCTGATGGTCCCCTGACACCTCCTGCAGAATCTTTTCTGGATCCTAAAGCATCTTACAGAATCTTGGGCACATACTGGGAATGTTCAGTCACATTGATTGTGCTCTGAACCAAACCGTCAAACCATCAAATGGCTGGTGTCATAACTGATCACATTTGCAGCCTATCTCTCCACCCCCCAGCTCTCTCCATCTGTCTTCCTCAAACTCAACCTATCCAAAACTTAGCTCATGATATTTCCTCCCTCAGGTGCCACTTCCCCTGATTTCTCTGTCAATATCAATGGCTCAACTATCAACTTGTCCCCCCCATGCCAAGGTCCTAGGTGTAATCCTGGACTCTGAGCTAACCCTTCGGCCCCACAACCTATCGCTATCCAAAACTGCAACTCCCTCCTCATTGGCTTACCTTTAAATAGGATATCTCCACTTCAGTCCATCATGAACACTGCTGCCAGGCTCATCGACCTCAAACCGCGCAACGTCTGCTATACCCCTCTGCCAAATTAAATTCAAGATAATAACTATAACTTACAAATCCATCCACAACCTGGCCCCCCAGCTACATCACTAACCTTGTCTCAAAATACCAACCTAATCATTCTTTTCGCTCCTCCCAAGACCTCCTGCTCTCAAACTCCCTTGTCACCTCATCCCATGCTTGCCTTCAGGACTTCTCTAGAACCTCTCCAATCCTCTGGAATGCTCTACCCCAATCTGTCCGATTTTATCCTACTTTATCCACTTTCAGACGGTCCCTGAAACTCATCTCTTCAGAGAAGCCTATATGGCCCCACCTAACAACTGTACATTTATCTTCTCAATCAGCACATCGCCTGCAGTTATTACCTCTTGTATCTCTTGACCTTCCCTCTTAGATTGTAAGCTCTAAGGAGTAGGGCCCGCTGATTCCTACTGTTGGCACTATATAAATCCTGTATAATAAAAATAATAATAACAACATGCATGGTGTTTGTCAGAACAACCCAAATAAAAGACTCACATGTCTAGAAAAAGTGTGAAAATCATTTTGCTATGCAAAGCTATTACCGTTAA
Source organism: Lithobates pipiens (assembly GCF_037356315.1). Classification (NCBI taxonomy): domain Eukaryota; kingdom Metazoa; phylum Chordata; class Amphibia; order Anura; family Ranidae; genus Lithobates; species Lithobates pipiens. The sequence continues at coordinate 384,718,169 of NW_027507764.1, forward strand.
GTAAACAGACATATTTAGTGTGGCAGCCAAGATTAGACATGAAGGGGTTAAATCTGAACTCTAAGCACTGTTTAATCTAGTACTGAATGTATACATCCATTCACTCATCCATTAAATGTGTTTTTTCTGCCATTAGTACCTAAATCTGTAGCAATATCAGCCACCTGTACTTCCCTGCACAGCAGAGATTAGACTGGCAAAGGTAGAGGAAGCAGTAGGAGCCAACCAGAGCTATTTGGTACATGCATAGCACCTACTTAGAAGAGGGTTGTGCGTGGGAAAGAGCTCATCAATGTGCTGCTACTTCTTCACTGTCCAAATATAGGATGGGTTAAATCCCAGACCAAGCTCTATTACTTAAGAACAGCGCTGTCTGCAGATAGCACAAGCAGGTCCTGGACCTATCTGGAAAGGCCGGACAAGTCAGATTGCTGATCTAATAGGATGCAGTCACTGTTCTGATAATTTATCTAACTCAGTTGATTTTTTAAATCAAATTTAGTCAAGCTGCTTGCAGGGGCACACACAGTTGACATTTCGGGTTGATTCCTGCTGAATCAAGCCACATATGGCCAGCCTTAGCAAGAACTGGGGCAGCACAGTGATTAAGTGCTTAGCACCTCTGCCTAGTAGCACTAGAGTCATTGGCTCAAATCCCAACCAGAGCACTACCTGCCTGGAGTTTGCATGCTCTTCCAAGACATGCTGGTAGGTTAATTTTCACCTGTATAAAATTTGCCCTAGTATGTGTATGTATGAATGTGATTTAGGAACCTTAGGTTGTAAGCTACTTGAGGGCAAGGACTGATGTGAATTTACAATATATGTAAAGCGCTGCATAAATTGACTGTGCTATATAAGTACATGTAGTAAATAATTAACTGAAGCCACTGGATTACCAAGGCAGCCAGGAAAGAGGTATTTTTATAAGAAGCGCCAGGCTACTGCAGAAAAGTTTCCTTTTAAAAAAGAAGAAATGTGGTTTTGTACGTTTTGAGACGTAATAATGCGAAGGTATATTTGTTATTGTCTTAGGATGAAGAGCAGTAGTTGAAGTGAAAAACCATTGGATCACCTCTGGCTCAATTGTTACTAGATAGAATGATTCTGTAATCCAGAAAAAGCCACAACACTTTCAGAATGCCAAGGCTGTTCAGCTCACCCTTGCTGCATGAAAATATAGTTCTATGTTGGTTAATAGATTTGTTTTTGATTTGATTTATGTGAAAAGATTCAATGGCAGCAAAATAATTATCTCAAGATTTTTCAGTAAAGAAAGAAGTGAAAAAAAAAAACCTCCTTTTTTCAATGAGACCTATGAAGGTTCGCTTTAGAGAAAGCTTGAGAAAACTGACTTTACTGTCACCTTGTATCATAAAAATAAATAACCAAATAAGCCCAGTATTGCAAATTTACAGCAGAAAATGTGTGCACATAAAATACTTTATTTTCAGCCATACACCAGCCATTATAGATGTACTGAACCTGGATAACCCAGCCTGACATTGGCATAAGATTTGTTGTAAAAAATGCACTCTTTTCAAGCACCCATACACAAAGCGCATTCCTTCACATCATCATAAAACACAATTTACTAGACTATGCACACCAAAATATACAGAGTGAGTACTAACACACATTTAAGACCTATATGCATTCCCACAAAAGCTAACAGAAATGTGTGTTCTTAACCATTGAGGTACCAAAGGTTCAGTCTACACAAAAGTCATTGTTTTTTTTTTTTATAGATCAAATGTAGTAGGCTTGCTGGATAAGTCCTGCATACTCCAGAGGTTATATATCTCCCTGGAATAGGTCCTTCAATTGTTCCAAGGTTTTGGGTACCTTTGCTCGCACTGGGTTGATCTATCATCCATAACCATCTCTTAATCAGAATCTCTCCAGGAATAAAGGCATAAAATAAACTGGTCAAGAATTTATTATAGGGAGATCAGACCCAAAAATGTACTTTTTTCTTTGTTGGGAAAAGTGGAGGAGTTGACCCACACAACAGATTCTAAAGCCTTGTACACATGATGAGAATATCAGATGAATGATAAACCATTTTTTGCATGCTAGTCTCATATTAAAAACCATTAGGTTACTAAAGTTACAAAAATTCTCGTATGACAGAATACAACTTCGGAAGTAATGTAATGTGTTGTATTGTATTGTAATGTATTCTTTCATTTCCAAGCATGCGTGGTCTTGGTCTTCTGATTCCAGTTCATTCTGGTATCATATGAGAAAATCTTACGTATGTTTTTTGCATAAACTGTCATGATTGGCTCTTGAAAGCTTTGTATTAAACGGTCAGATTATCGTACAATCGGTTATAAAGTGGTATTTTTCATCTGACTTTCTCATTGTGTGTACTAGGCATTATGCATTGGTACTTTGGTCCAAAGCTACAAGGTAGACTTCAAAAATAAGCTAGACAAAAACAGGCAATTACAAGACCATCCTGATGGTCATAATGAGTACTTTAGTTGCAAGTGTAGGTTTTCCAACTTGTTAAGAATTGTTGAGGTAGGTGGGTGTAGTTTTCAGGTGCACTAAGGTGCTACTGGGTCTTAGGGAGATATCTTCATGTCTGCCCATATTTACCATTTAAAAGATAGGAGGCACATTCAAACATGGTGAGAACATACAAAGTCCAAGCACCCCTATTGGGAAACAACGTCAGCACTACAGAAAAGATAATAATCACTCCAGCACCTTGTAGTTCTTAACCAGACTGAGTGAAGGAAAATAATTAAGCAGTACATTTATAAAGGACCTTTTATAAAATTATTTCTTTCAGGGGAACGTTACATGGGCATTTCTGGAATGCAAAACTGCACCACCAATGACTGAAACACTTTCTTGATTATTCATGGCATTTGAAACAGACGTAAATACTTTTTTCAACTTCATTGAAATATCACTGAAAGACTAATTATGAATAGATCTGGAGTGATATTTTAACAGACGGAAAAAAAAAAACGTACATTTACATAAGTCCTTAGTTTACATGTCTATTTCAGTTGTGAAGGAGAAGGCCGTATCCTTAACAGGGCTGTTCAATTCTTCTTTCAGAAAGCTACATAGATTTCAGTAATCACTGAATTGGGTCTTTTTTAAGTTTATAATATTTATTTATATCAGTGGTTGTCAACTAATGAGCTAAATGGGGCCTCAAATGTGGCCCCTATCATCACCAAAAGGCCACACATAATGTTTAGTATATGTAATGCTTGAGCGTACTGTCAGAAACTGCAGACCTAATAGAAGAGACAAGGGTCAGAGAACGGACATGCTACATTTTTGGCCGGGGATATGCTGCAGAAGACAATACGAAGCTGGGAACATGTTACATGAGGCTAGTGGAGATCAATACTAATACCTTAATCAATGTCCCCATTACAGACTTCTGAGGTCCAAGGGGCACATATCATACACTAAAGGGCATTGGGCCATAGGTTGGGCACCAGGTATTTACATGAAATCTTTATTTTACAGAGAACTCTTTATTAAAGGCTGCACCTATGGCAAATACCTCGTAGAGCACTATGAAGTACTTAAAGACAGGACACTGCAGTAGCTTCTCCTTTTAGTATACATATGGGCTTAATTTACTAAAGAAAAATTGTCTGTTTTTCCCTCAGTGAATGTGGTAAAAATACTCTTTGCAAAAAAATACTTAATGACCGTGCAAGGAAAATAAAAAAAAAACTGTATATTTTTTTTGCACGTGATTGGATAATAGAAGTCAGCAGAAAGCATCAGCTGATTCACTAAGCTGGGGGAACCTTTAATTGCAATGTCAAAATTCCCTTGCAAAGTGAACAGTGTATTTGCCCTTAGTAAATCAACCCCTATATCTCTTATGGAAATTCTGCATGAAGCCATATAGAACATAGGGGAGGGGGGGATACGTCACTTCTCTAGATTAGTGGTCTCCAAACTGCAGTCCCGGGGGCCAGATGCGGCCCTTTGCTTGCTTTTATCCAGCCCTTGGGGCACTGTTTTCCTCCTCTGATACCAACAATGGGAAATAATTCCTCCCCACTGACACCAATGAAGGGGCAGAATTCCTTCCAATTACACCACCAGTGGAGCACAATTCCTCCTAATGACACCAAAGATGGGGCACAGTTTCTATTTATGACACCAACAAAGGTGCCCAATGACACCAATGATAAGGTACAATTCCCCCCCCCCCAATGAAAACAATGATGGGGTACAATTCCTCCCACTGATACCAAAGAGGGGGCATTGTTTAATACCACTGACGTCAGGAACTTTTCTACTTACAATGACTACAATCCGGCCCCCTTAGGTCTGAAGGACAGTAAACTGGCCCTTTGTTTAGAAAGCTTGGAGACCCCTCTTCTAGTTCATTCAGTTGTGTATGTAATCTAAGCTTCAGCTATCTTTATTTTTTAAAAAGCAGTTAATGTAACATTACTGCAACAATTTACCAGTAACATCTTTGCTAAAAAGTACAGAGAAAGCACCCTACTTTCCATGCAGGTTTTTTTTGTGCGTCACAAGAGTGACTGTACAGAGTTGCATACATTTTTGTAGGTACAACTGTTTACGACGTATATGTATGTCAGAGGTTTGCCTGTAGTTAAGCTTGATGTAATTGGGTGGCACCTTGCTGCGACAAACTCTGTTTAGCTGCAACTAAATAGGATTTTAATACTATTGTGAATATTACAAAAGTGAAAATAGTTTTAAATATGCTACATCTTAATCCTCATTTTTAAGAGTAACAAAAAAGAAAAGAAAATTGACTGGAATGGATATTGATTAATTTTGTCGTGTTCACAATTCCTGTTTTCATTTATGTGTTAAAGAAAAGCATTATATGTCCATGTATAAAACAATTATTCTGCCAACCGGAGAACAAATTTCTTGCAAGTATTGGACTGTAAGTAATTGAATATATCATGTTGTTTTTATTTGATAAATAATTTTTGTTTGCATTATGTAAGATTTGCTGCACATAAAAAAAAAAAAAAAAAAAAAAACCTCAGATTTTTACCCTTGACTGCTTCTGTGTGAGTGCTTTAGCCTAGTCATTATTAAATGGATTCACACAAGGACTTCAAGTGTTTCAAATGTGATCATTTTTGCACGGATTGCAATTCGGTTTAATCGAATGAACTTACAACGCAGCCCTTAGGCATAAGAAAATATACAAGTTTAGAAAAAAAAATAAAAAATCTACTCATCCATCCACATATACAAATTGGAATGATTCCGGTAAATGGATCAGATTAAAGAATATATACTTAAAGGAAGAGCATGGCGTGTTTTGACTGGCTTCCTTCCTGCTTTGTTCCTACTGTATATCCCTAGAGAAATATCGCTAGTGACTTTCACAGCAGACAATGCTTCAGAGGCAGTAAGGGATGATCAGTGGATATAGAGTAAAGGCAAAGCTCAGTAGATGCTCACAACACAATGCCAAGACTAGCTCTATATGCAGTAGGGAAGTGCAAAGGTCTGCAGTAACCCATAGCAACATGATTTCTGCTTTCAATTATTTACAACAGTCTAAGCAATGATCTTGTTTGTTGATTTGAACTAATGAACGTCGTGCATTGCCGATTGTCTATGAGTAATTTCTGCCTTTAAATGCACAGTGTCCTAAAAATCATGAATAACTAGTCCTCAATAATGTAAACTTTAGGCTTGACTAAAACACCCCTTACAAGGTCAAGCGTAGATATTTATTTATTTGTATTTATTTAATAAAGTACCATTATAGTACCATCAATTTATGATTGAATTAAAGTGGAAGAAAAGCTTAATGCCGCGTACACACGACCGGACTTTCTGGCAGAAAGCAATGACGTACGACAGGACTAGAAAAGGAAGTTCAATAGCCAGTAGCCAATAGCTGCCCTTGCATCGTATTTGGTCCGTCGGACCAGCATACAGACAAATGGTTTTTCCAGACAGAAATTGATTCCTTCGGAAAGATTTGAAACATGTTCTCTTTCTAGGTCCGTCTGAATTTTTGAAGAAAAAAAGTCAGATGACGCCCACACACGATCGGAATATCTTGCGGAATGATTCCATTGGACCTTTTCTGCCGGAAAGTCCGGTCATGTGTACGTGGCATAAGTCTAACTATTCCTAAAAAAAATGTTTCCCTTCCCCTCCTCATACCTATCCTGCTTAACCTGTACAAAAAAATATGTGTATACTTACCAATTTTTTTTATTTGGTCCAGTTGTATGATCCTGCAGGGAGTGCTCAGTGGCTGGGAATTTCAGGAGTCTTTCACTCTCATAGCCCAGCCATTGTCAACGCTCCCTTCTCTCCCATGCAGCAGCTGCCATCGCTGGGGGATCATATGACCAGAGCAGATTAAAAATAGGTAAGCACACACATCTTTTTTATACAGCATAGGTAGGAGGGGGGAAAACATTTTTAAGATTAGTTAGATCAGTCACTTGCTCTCTGCTCTGCCCCCCTGCGCTTACTGGGGCGCTGGAATGTGGAGGTGGGGAGCGGCCAGCTCAGGCTCCCAGAGGCTCGCTGAGAGGCTGAGCCGGGTGCCCGTCAAGGCATCTGACTTCATTTTTGCGATCTTGTACAAGCTTCAGCCCGCTGTCAGCTGAAAACAGGTCACAGGAGTGCAGAACGAACTGCACATGCTGTGATCCACAGGAGAAGTACAGCCAAACATGCTTTGGCTGTACTTCTCCTTTAATGTGTACGTTAACTATAACCACCCCTTCTCTTTTCCAGTGGTTAGATTGCGTTCCCTCTAGTGTATTTTCCTTGCATGTGTACCTGTTGATCCTGCCTTTATCAGCTTTGGCAGAAACTTACACTGCTATGGTTCCAATAAAAGTCGAGGTGTCAATGCAAAATGCACCAGCACAGTCAGCTAGATTGATGGGAGTGCTAGCTGCCACATAATTGCCCCCCCCCCCCCCCACCCAGGAGCCACATCATTGGGACTAGGACCCCAAATTATAGAAAATAAAACTCAATGAAATACAGCAATGCAATTATCAAAGGGTCATTTTACCTTTGTATGAAAACCTTTACTTCCACGCCCTAACGCGCTTTATCAAAATTGCCAATAAAAAAACATGCTGAGCCTCTAACAGAGACATCTGTGGTTGTGCCTAATGCCTACCCATCACATCAGAAAAGGTTGAGCACTCCAAAAGGTGGACATACTGCTTGGCCACAGACCAGTTACAACATTAAGCAGAAAGTCTAAATCTAATATCTGTAAACATGTGGCCAGTTTTGAGAAGAGGGAGTAAAAGTGAACCAATCCTTTCAATTCAGAAACGTAAAGGGAATCGATTTGTGCACCTTTACAAAATTTACGGGCTCAAATTGTTGCATATAGTTGTGTATACAGTGTATATTATATATATATACATACATACATACATACATACATACACACACACACACAACTACATATTAGCTTTTATTACAATTAAAGAAATAACAATTCTTTCTCAGTCACAACTGATGTGATTAACTTTACATAGCTGCAAACCCCATACTACATTGGTTAGTGAGGGCAAATTACATCATGTGCATTGAAGACCAAACTTAAGCACTTAAGGATAAATCCGATTCCTCTAGGCAAACGTGGTTCTACTTGATACAATTCATGTCTTCCGCTGAGCAAACCTGCATTAATTAACCCACCAATGAAAGCTTTAATGAGATGGCGGTGGCATGGCCGGTCTGTACATCTGGTGTCTCGCCCCTTTGTTTTCTCTTGAAGGGGACTACAGTGGGGTCATCTCCCCTTCCATCATCCACCCTTTACTTTTCCATCTCCCTTTTTCATCCCTTGTTTCCATGCTGCCCCCCTTCTCTGGATTGATCCCCCGCACTCTTCTTTTCTCCTATTACCTTATATTCCTCTTAGCATCACATTTTATCACTCTAAAACATAATACTGAATGACCACACTATGGAATATTTAAAGTGGTTCTAAAGGCAGAATGTTTTTTTTTTTCCTTTCTGCAATCTATGTACTGTAGTAAGCGATGTGCATAAGAGCCGAGACTCTCTCGGGTCTCTCTCTCCTCATTGGCTCAGATACAGCAGCGGGAGCCATTGGGGCTTGGGAGTAAGCATGCACAAGTCCCCCCATAGTCCCCCCAAGTGGTTTGCTATGGGGGCACTTGGCACGGGGTGGAGCCGGGAGCACTGGTGGGGGACACAAGAAGAGGAGGATTGCACAGAGCAGGCAAGTATAACATGTTTGTTATTTTAAAACAAATAAAATAGCATTTAAAGAGAAGTATGGGTTTCTCTTTTTTTGCAAATTCATACTTACCTAGGTGGATGCAGCATCATTCCGATGCTGCACTTGTCCCCCAGCGCCTCTGCACTGAAAACCGAGCGATCAAACATCACAGCTCTCTGCTCTTCTCCCTCCACTCTCACTGGAGCGCTGAGCTGTGGAGGGGCGTGAGCATCCGTCCCAGGCTCTCATCGGCTTGCTGAGAGGCTGTACGAGGTGTCAGTCCAGGCACCTGGAGGATCCAGACTTGATTGTCACGATGATGCGGTGCCTAGACTGATACCTGTGACATCAGCAGAGAGCGGACCCCAGCCCGCTCTTTGCTGAAAACGAGTCACAGGAGTGCAAATCGAATTGCACTCCTGTCACCCAGCGGAGAAGCCCAGCCAAACAAGCTCAGGCTGGACTTCTCCTTTAAGTATTACTTTGAGAACATTCCTTTATTTGACTGGTACAGTACGAACAAAGATCAGTGTGCTTTGGCTGTTAAAAGACTTTTATAGATATCTCTGTCCCTCTTTATAGAATTTCATGCGTATCTCCTCTCTGGTGCATTTCAGCATGTGTTTCTCCCATCTGACAACACGTAAACAATTCATATTTGTTAATTTTCCAGTTTCATTCAATGAGCCTGCACCTTTGATCATTGTGTATGCCCTGTGAAAGCTAAAGGGTTAAATAAGGCTCTGTTCACACCTTTGTGTGATGATGTGACTTACAAGTGCTACCTAGCTTATATAAAATGCATTACAAGCTACAATGTAAAAATTGTTCACACCTTTGAGTAAGTGCAGCAGTAAAAGTAAGAGGGATTGACTACAAACGGTGTTGGTATATTTTCCACTGAATACCAGCAGGGCCAGATTTCCTTCACAAGGGGCACACAACCTCCGGTTCCTAAAGTAATACCCCTATGGACTATTCTTTCACACAGAACAATTCTTGCTTTACTGGTCCTAACCTGGATTAGAGTATTGTGACAATTAGCATAAAAACATATATGCAAAAACTATATTTCTACTTATCACAAGAAAACAGACATATAGCCAAAAACTACAATTTACAAGCAACTGGTTTTCTTTTTTTTTCACCTCTAGTAAATCCATCCCTGAATCCCATGCCCCCTTCAGTCTCCTAGAAAATAATTCCATACTATGGACTTGGTTTAAGTGTGAACTAATTCTCACATGTTTTATTAAACCACCAGATAATGATAAGTTCTGCAGGTGTGCAAACAGAGTGAATGACAGTTTTGTAGGCAAGAATGAGAATTACATACATTTTATACCACCATACCACTTGGTCAGCTATGCAGAAATTCGTGCTACTATTCAAAGTTACAATAGACGAAAGGAAGAGTTGCCCATATAACAAAACCCTAAAACTCTACATCAAATAGTCCATTGTGTAGCTTCAGTGTGTATTTATTTGTGGAAGAGTAGCAAAATATTCTCAAAATTACCATCTGATTGTGTCCAACTACCACTGGGTATTTATTCTAACGTTTACGCTTTTTCTCCCATTTTATTATTAGAGCCTGTGAAGGTCAGAGGAAAAAAATGGAAGCCAGGGCTACAATACTTGACTTCATTTGTACTTATTCTGAAATTTCTGGAAAGCAGAATGCGTAGTGTATGAAAACCCTTTCAGGCAATATGATTTTAAAAAGGTGACTGCAGAGGAGTAGACTTATTTCTGTTTTCTCATATACAGGATTGCCTACTGACAGGGTCTACCCAAAAAACGAGGGACCTAACACTCAACTGTGGTCAAGCACTGTAATGTCAGCTCTTGGTATTATTCTGAGTGTCTAATTATGGTGAAAAGCATTGAGGACAAGATGGCATATGTCAAAAAAGTGTCTTAGCCAGTGACTGTGAGAAGGAGACTTAGTAAGCTGTCAATACCAGCATTCCTGGGCTAATTGCAACTGACAACTGATGTCACAGTGTAAAACCATAAATCAGCCATCACACTCACATTCTGGGCATAGGGTATACATATAGCATTGATTGCAGGTATCTGTTATGTGGTTACTAGTCAAATGTATGCACTAACATAAGTATAAATAACATTTATTATTGAGAGCTGAATATAGAACATGTAGTCTCTCAGATTATTGAGATTCTGTCATTATTGGTTATGCAAAACCTCTTAAATATTGGCCACAAGAGCTATAGAGAATAAACGGGTAGACCACATTCTTAAAGCAGCCCTTAACCTTCCTTTTCTGTTCTTACTATTACCTTACCCCCTCCTTTCCTTTTGTGGCAAAAATACTTTAACATGCAATTCCAGGTTTCATTTTATCTCAGCCAGTCAGATGAAGCCTTGTATTTTGTTCCCGTGGATGGCAGGGAAGCACTCAGCCCGAGTCTCCAATACTGCTGCTAGAACATACCGCTGCTTACTGTATGTAGCCAATGCTACTATTATTATACAGGATTTATATTGCGCCAACAGTTTGCGCAGCACTTTACAACATGAGGGCAGAGAGTACAGTTGCAATACAATTCAATACAGGAGGAATCAGAGGACCCTGCTCGTTAGAGCTTACAGTACATTACAGCACAAACAGTGGCCACATTCTCTAATAAAAATAGTTTGTTTGGGCCAGCTTGGCCCAAATTAATTATTTAGGTGAAATGTAATGTTATTCATGACATATGACATGACACTGTGCATGTGCTTCATTAGCAAAGGGCAGCAGCAAGAACTCAAAAGAGGAAGATGGGATAGGCAAAAAAGATGGCAGCCCAGGACCCGGCAATGCGGCTTATTGCAGCAGGACAATTCTGAATTTGCTGGGCGTGAGCATTTTTATTGAGGAAAGCCCTGGAAATAAGGCAAGAGCGGAAAGAAAAAAAAGTAACATGAGGAAATGAAGTTCTTCCTAAAAAAAAAAATTTAGAGCCTACACATTTGATACTTTTCCACCACAGGCTTTTTACTGATGAAAGAATGTTTAAGGTATATAGAGCCAAAGCGTATTTTTAATTTTGGAAAAAGGTTAAAACTCCTGTCTGTTTTTTTTCTTAGGGGGGGGGCATTCATGCCCCATTGGGGAGATTCCCTTCACTTCTTTGATGTATATACATCAGAAAGTAGAGAAAACTGTTCCTAAGTGAAGGAAATGCAGTTGCTACTGCGCTCCCCCCATTGGAAAATGTTGCCTGGTGACTATTTTGGACTAACCAGTGGTCAAAAGAGAAAGTAAAAGTTGCCTAAATCAGACAGCAATACATATTTAAAGGGTTCTAACTCCTCACCACTGTATTCAAAACTAAAAACAGTTTTGGCTTTAGATACTTTAACTCACATTAAATTACACTGAAAAAATGATTCTGTTGGCTTGTCATTTTAACATAAACATTTTATAATTTTCAAAATAAAATAAATGTTAATTTACTTTGATATTTTAAAGTACCTTACTTAATTTTTCATTAGTTCTTAAAACACACCTTTTACATTTACAAAAATAATATATAATATTGAGTAATCTAAACAAAACTTTTAAGCCATGTGCATTTCCATATTCTAATTGAGTTACATTTACTTAAAATAATTATCTTTTCATTTGACTGAAATTGCAGGATGCATATGTTTGCCAAACGTGCAACCGCACAAGTTTTGATGCTGTATTTTTTTTCAAGAGTTTTACGTCTTTTGGAACTTTGAAAGACCGCACAAGGCTGTTCCCATACGATTGAGGCCTATCAGGACAAAAGAGCGCCACCAGTGACAAGAATTTTTCCAAGTCACTGCAAAGCCATACAATGGCATTGAAATGTAAGAGTGATCATTGAACAAATTATCGGTCACATGCTTTAAATGTTGCTTAACATACCATTCAAAATGTATATTTTTATTTGGAGATTAATATATTTATAATAAAATGGACATACGTATGTTGTATACACCTATTGGGACAACTCACTTGTGCACATGCAAAGTTTGCGCTTACTGCAAGGCAGCAGAATACAACCAAGACGCAGGATGAGGGTCGCCAGCTGTTAAGCTTAAAAACTATTTTGGGCCACAAAAATGAATGTTTCAGCCGGTTCAGTTTTTGAGATATTGGAATTCAAATTCAGATTATGTAACATCAAGCCTCACCCACTTTGCACCTAATGTTATTAAAAATTTTAAATAAAGATAGCATTAGTTTGCACTGCATCTGTGCCGATTTGTGCTGCAAAAACGAACGTATGTGCTGGTTTTGTTTCAGAGATATTGCGCATTATAGTTGATGAAACCTCTCCCACTTTGCATCAAGTTATTACATTTTAAAAACAATTATGTCATTTGTTTTTGCTGATTTGTAGCACAAAAACAAACTTTCTGTTTGTTCCGTTTTTGAGATATTGGACATTCAACGTTCCATCAGCTCATTCCCTACAGTTACAACCTTTTGTACCACTTGCTCCACCCTATTAGATTGTAAGCTTTTCTGAGCAGGGCCCTCTTAATCCTCTTGTATTTTATTGTATTGTAACTGTATTTTCTGCCTTTTATATTGTAAAGCACTGCGTAAACTGTTGGCGCTATATAAATCCTGTATAATAATAATAGATTATGTGACCTAAAGCCCCGCCCACTTTGCACTATGTTATTACATTTAAAAACAAATATACCATATTTATGCTGCATTGGCAGGAAATACAAGCATATTGTTGTATTTTTTTCATATAGCACTCTCATTTTGTAAAAAGAAATGATTATGGGACTCATTTATGCTTTTAGCCTGAGCTACCCTGAAAACCTAATATATAACTTTGAAATTTTCAGAAGATCTTTTTAGAGCTAGATGTGGGGAATCTATCTTCAAACTTTACCATATTAAAGCAGAGTTACACTAGGGCGGCTTTGCACTCTCTTTTGTGTATTACTTTCCATTTTTAGTAGGAGACCTTTAATTTTTCTTCCTACAGGTTTCCTTTAAGGTTTAATGTACATGGGACATTTTTACAACCTCTCCCGAATGATTTAACTTGACAGACAGTAACCTATGTTTAAAAGGTCAGTTTTGCCGCTTTTACATGTCGTGTCTACCAGCGTTTTGCCGCGTTTGCATTTAGAAGCGTTTGAAAAAAAAAAAAAAACTATATAATATATATATATATATATTATATATATAAATTTTTTTTTAATCAGCAAAAAAGAAAAAAAAACGCCTGTAAACGTAATGTGGCTAATCGCAAGTTACCACGTTTAAAAGTGTTTGACGCTTAAACTCACCTACTGAACGCATTTTTTGGCTTTCCTAAACTCGACTGTCTACAAACAACTATAAACGACTCTGTGTACATGTACTGATAAGATAACATATAGGAGAGTTCAGGAACAGTTGAAAAAAAATGCATGAGGCCTAACTTAAAGAATTTTTTAAGAATTTGCTAAAACTGTGTTCACTCAGAATAGCCAATCATGCACAGGGAAAGTGGTATGTTTGCGTGCATACAATTGGATGATTAAAATTAAAATGAATACAGCTTCACCTCATTCACTAAGCTTTGCAAAGTGGAAGTTCTCTAATCCTTTAGTAATCAACCCAACCGTACTGGTGGCAAATTGAATTTGTAAGATTCAGTCCCCACGATGAACAAGCAGATCTAATTTTCAATGGTTCCCCAAGTAACACCTAATTAATTAAACTTGAATTTCCACAGGGAAATCACTCTTAGGCCTGAACTGTCTTGAAATTCTGTCTAGTGCTTTTATATGCAGACTAATCCTTTTATGAACTTCAGCAGACTTACGCAAGTGACTACTAAGTGATAACTGTACCTGGGGCAGATTAATAAAAATTGGAGGAAGGTGTCTGTGTGGTCTATAGCGATGCATCTCATTACTATTTACATGTTCTAATATGCACAAGAAAATGACAGCTGAAATCTGATTGGAGGATACAAGCTAAACAAGTACTTCTTGTTCCTCTAGCTTTTAGCCTAGGTTCACATTCGTACGATTTGACATGTCGAATCGGCGGCTATTGCCGGCAATGGCACCGTTCGAATGGGTGCAGCACCAACTTTGCGGCACTGCACAGATTTCCAAAAGTAGTTTCTGTGGTACTTTTGGCGACTTCAGGGGGGGGGGGGGTATTGGGCGATTTGTATAGACATCTGTGCAGCAACACGCCCAGATGTCACTCAAATCTCCCCTGAAGTCGGACTGACGTGCGGGTATGGAATTGCACAATTTCTAACCCGCTGTCAGTGTGAACCTGGACTTATCCCTATCAAACTATTAGCTATGAGGCTTTGTTTGCCTACCCACACAAATAACATTTCCTACCACCAGGTGATATGAAAAGGGTGGCATTGCTGTTATTTGCCTTTGCAGACGTTTCCTTTTATTTTATCTGTGTTAACAGAAAGATATAAAAAAATATATAAGGCTCAATCACTGAAATGAGTCATCAATAATTATCATCAATCTTGTTTTACTGTCATATAGTTATTATGAATAGCCCAAAACTTCAATAAAATAATTCAATATAAAATAAGACTTTAATACCTCAAACACAAATTGCTTTCAGTATGGCACAAAACAGCAGGTATCTGTGCTATTAAGTGATTTTGACAGTAATTGCTGAATATTTGGCACTAACCACACATTGGATATATTTGATATGTGAGCCTGAAAATCTTAATTTTACACTTTTCGATCATTAGAAGCTGTACTGCAGTCAGTTGAATTTGCATATAACATGCCACTTTGTGTGAGAAAACATAACTTATAAACAAAAAAAAAGTTTTTGCCTAACAGAAAAAGCGAATGATATACCGTATATACACGAGTATAAGCCGAGTTTTTCCAGCACATTTATTTTTGTGCTGAAAATGCCCCCCTCGGCTTATACTCGAGTCTGTGTCTATCTGCAGCCTCGTGCGCCGGCGCTGTGACGCAAGTCTAATCGATGGCCGTACAGTGTAACAAAGCCCTGCCTCCTCCTCATCCTCGTCCGTGATAGGCGGAACACTGACTCACTGCTGGGAAACTAAGTCAGTGTTCTGTCACAGATGAGGATGAGGAGAAGGCGGCGCTTTGATACACTGCATGGCCACCGACTAGACTGGCTGCATGTCAAAGCGCCGGGAGATCATAAAGCTGCAGATGGACACAGCGCCGGAGATCAGGTAGGGAGATTGGGCACAGTGAGGCATGGGCACAGTAAGGCATGGGCACAGTGAGGCATGCAGGTGGACACCCTAGGCTTATACTCGAATCAATATTTTTTCCCAGGTTTTTGTGGTAAAATTAGGTGCCTTGGCTTATATTCAGGTCGGCTTATACTCGAGTATATACGGTATGTAAAGAAATGTTTATTACCATAAGGTCTAATTGAGGTTTATTTTTTATTTTATTTTTTTACATGGACCTATACTGAAAAGCCAACATAAAACTATGTTGTAGAAACAGATGGGTAAGTTGCAAGGTAACAGAAACCTAAACTATTGACTTTTTCTGAAATATACAGTTTTAGAGTCCATTTCATGAAGGTCATATGTATATATTCCTAGGCAATTAATCATCCACTTAGGGCAGAGATAATGTGATCAAAATCCTAGGCCTTTGCACATGTGGCAGGCACTGCAGCGGGGGAAAAAAATTGTATTTTCTCCAGAACGGGGACAATGCCCTTCTATTACTCTTTAATTACACATTCTCAACAAGATTGCTAAAATAGATTTATGTTAAAGTAGAACTATAGGGAAAACTTTTTTTCCCCATTTTGGGTAGAGCATGGGAGGGTTATAACCCATCATATTTATTATTATTTATTTTTTTTGCCATCTGTGTCCCATTGCAGAGATTTCCCTTCACTTCCTGTCCCAAAGTCACCAGAACTATGTGTCCCCCTGTTGATTAATATAATTGCCATCCCCATAGGCCATCTATGCCCCCTTCCCCAAAGCCTGGCCAAAAAACTCCCACAGTTACACCCATCCTGTCGTATTGCTAGGACACTCCAGCCATTGGGTGCTCACCCCCAGCATCACAGGAGCAAGAGCTTTCCTATATCCAAAACCCTGTACATGCGCACAAAGGAAGTTGAGTACACCGTACATGTGCATGGCTTCAAACAAGGGATAGCATGTGCTCCTGTAATGCAGTGCCTAGTAGTTGTCGCATCCTAGCAACAAGGGAGAATGCCAACTATGGGAGTTTTCCAGACAGGTAATCGGGATGTGCCTACAGGTATGTAATTACATTAATATAAATTTTACACAAGTGCACATTTGTTTCAGCTACTGGGATCCCTAGATTGCATAGGCAATTTTCTTTGAAACGATGAATTTTAGCTGGATCAAAATTTTGATTGCTATGATTGGCTTCCGTCAAACAGGACTGTTAGAAAACTTTCATTTGATCAGTAGCTGCAGCACTGATCAGTGCGTTCTGATAGCAGAGTCCTCCCAGCTGTCAGAATACAGCAGAGAGGATTCCTCCATCCACCTCCATTATGTGGATGGGGCAATGTGTTCATCTTTAAAGGCTATGGCCAGCATTAGCCTTCAAAGATTTTAACACAGCATGTTTGACAAAGCTGCCCAAAATATGTAAATATTTCTATCTCCCCATTGCCATAATTGTCGAAGTCTCACTCCTAATTTCCACATACAAAACTACACTGTTGAATGTGGGCACAAATGTTTTCCCCCATTACCATGACTAGAGAATTCCTCCAACCATCATAACATAGCAATGCAGAGAAAGGCACTATTGTATTGCAGATTACAGAATTTCTAAATAAAACGGTAGGACATTAAACATTAAGCCCTCGTTCAGATTGGAGCGATATGTCATGCGATTTGAGCTGTCAAAGTTGCAAATTATTGCCGGCAATGGCACCACTCCAAACGGTGTGACGCCGACTTTGTGGCGCCACACCAATTTGCAAAAGTAGTTCCTGCACTACTTTTGCCAATTTTGGGCGGGACTTCAACAGACATCTGTGCATGAAGCAGCTTAGATGTCTTTCAAGTAGCACCTGAAATCGCACTGACCTGCTACTTTGAAATTGTGCTACTTCAAGTGAAGTAGCACAATTTCAAAGTAGCATCAATGTGAACCAGAGCTTAGATGAATTTCCCCTTCAAATACTGAAGCATAAAACTGTAAAGCAGCCTTTATGTGAACCGTTCAGTATTCAAAGGCTAATGGTTATCAATACATTGAAACTACTGATATCACATAATTGGGCTCCTTGTTCTTATTGAAATGTCATTCGAAAACATTAAAACCAGGATTATAATAGCTAACAGACTGTTTACCCACAATATAATTATGCAAACTAACTGGGCCTACTTCTTGAGGAACTTACATTTACAAGTCAAAAAGTTGTGTGTTTTAGGAACACGACAGAAAACAATGCACATTGTTAACATTACAGCACTACGATAAAAAAAATAAAAAATAAAATTGCAGGCAAATCAATCCCCCTGTTTATGCCTTAATAGAATCCTTTGTTAGCGATTGCTGTATATAAAACTATTCCTACAATCCAACTTCCTGAGACAACATCATTTGTCATTTTTGATGTGGTTAGTCTTGATAAAAGTGATGTAAACCGTCCTATAGCATAAGTGAATTTTTGCCCAGCCATTTATGATTTGGACTTCTCGGGATTGAAGCCTTCCCTGGTGCCCTCTAGCTGAGTTTGCCCAGGTTAAGAATTTAAGTGCAACGAAAGCTAAAACTTTTTTTTTTCCATTTTGGCTAGAGAAAGGGAGCGTTAGAACCCCATTTCTTTTTTCCCATCAGTGTCCCATTGGGGAGATTTCCCTTCACTTGCTGTCCCATAACCAAAACAGGAAGAGAGAGGTAATCCCTCCAAGGTGAAGGAATCCTGGCGTGTCACCAGAACAAGTGTACCCATTGGAAGATTTCTCCTCTATTAGTATTCTCATCCCTTTAAACCCAAACACCTATGAATTACACAGGTTCTAGGGCTAATTTAATGCAGATAAGGCACCAAGTTAGTTTAATCACCAGCTTAAATCAGAACCTGTGTAATTATTATGTGTTTGGTTTTAAAGGGATGAGGTGGCAACCCTAATTAGTATTCTGATGTTAAAATCAAAAATTTTGGATTTTCTTTTACTTTCACTTTTGATGAAAGCAGTAAAAATAGGACAAAAACAGAGTGTGAATCTCCCTACAGCAATGAAAACTGGCAGGGGGTTCTAATCCCTCTCCACTCTATACAAAACGAAAAAAAAAAAAAAATTGCCTTTAGTTACACTTTAATTGGCAAGGATGGATGTCTCGGCAAAATGTTACCCCCACCCCCTCCCAAACAACCCTCTGAGACAACTAACACTAAGGCTGCATTCACACCTGAGCGTAGCGATTTTCAGGCAGAAAATCACGCAAATTTACCACGATTTTGTGGCGTTTTTGCGACGTTTTGCCGCGATTTTGTGCAGGGCAAAATGTCACCAATGTAAGAAGAAGAAAAACTGCCAAATCTGCCCGATTTGAGCGACAAAAAAGGGTCTGGAATTTGTTTGAGCTTCAGGCATTTGGCTTCCGGCAACTTGGAGTGGAGATGTGAACCGTCTCCATTGAGAATAATAGATTTTTCCCCTCTAGCGTTTTGTAGCTACAAAACGCTCAGGTGTGAATGCAGCCTAACACCCTTTAGGACACCCCTAGTGCTCCATAAGTACAAACAAGCAAGTTAACATTAAGCATTACCTTGACCTGTTATACTCTACATGCCGCAAAGCAAATACCCAAAGCCACCAAAGTTTTCACGTTCAAACTTGGAAGTTCATAGGAATGAATGAGATTGCCGAGCCCATGCACAGTCCTGAAGAGATATTTTTGACAAGCAGCTGGATGATCTAGTCAGCAACTCTTGCTGAATCAGGGAATGGCAAGTATAGAGGGTTTGAACCCCTGCTGAACTGGCCGACATTTGAATCACATATGGGCAGACTTATTGTACCCAAGTTGGGTACAACCAGCATGTCCGATTTTTCATGAGATTATTACCAGTGGCTATAGCAATAATCACTGTGTGTTCGCCGGGCAGGTAGAGCTCCCCCGGCCCCCACACCCCCCCCCCCCCCGTAGGGAGAACACAAAAGCTCCAGCACTGACTGTGTTGATAGTGAAATCAAGTAATTTTCTATCCTGCAACCCGTGGTTACGTTTAAGTTATGTAAGTTTGACTTCTCCCAAGGTGCAGTTACACTGTAGGTTAACTAGTACACCTGAAACCCCACTTGCAAATCAAACTAAGTCTTTCAATCTTTTTGGAGACAACGATGAACTTCTTAGTACTAAAATTATTTTTACATTAGGAGGTCGGACTTACAAAAATTGGTGCAGCCGTACATAATAACCAATGAGCTTCCAGGCTTGCCAAAGCTTAATTGGACAAGCTGATTGGTAATTATAGTATGTGCCATTTCACCATATCCTGTGTGCACCAGTTTTAGTAAATCTCCCCCTATGTTTGTGTTCCAGCATCAACAGCAGATGTGTTCCAGGATCACCAGATCTGGGGCAATGCAGCAATCCCTGAATACATCTCAAAGTCTAATTTTCAATGTTGACTGGAGCATACACTTATTATTTAAGTGCAAGAGTTAATGCAGCACACATAGTTTTAGAACCTGGCAAAAGAAAAGTTTGTTTTTTCCTAGTTAACAATAACTTTTTCAGTACTTGCTGAATTTTTGAGCAATAAAAGGTATAAATGTACAGTAGATTTACCTCCTGGAAAATCTTCAAGGGAAAAAGTGAAAAGATAAACACATATACAGATAAAATGGCATTTGAAACTTCTGCCGTCCCTTTGGTATCATATAATTTTTCCTGAGCCCGTTCAGAATTCTGATAGTGTGCAGTATGTTTATATTACCAAGGTCTCCCCATAAAACGTTTATACTTTTACTTTATGACCTGTCCTTGATTTGACACTTCCGCTCATCAGAAAGGGATTTATAAAATAATCCTGAAGGTGAAGAACAGACATCTGTCAGGGACTGGCTGGGTTTCACTCTGCGAAATTTAAGAAGGGAGAGAAATCCAGCTAAGCCCTCTTTAGTCACCAAAAGACATCAAAGGTAATTATTAAGGAAGACAGACGTCATAAAAAAATAAAATTAATGTCATTCTTGAAAAAGAAGAAAAAAAAAAAAAAAAACACAATCTTTCTAATGTATTAAAAAGGTGTAAAAAAACAAATCTAAAAAAAAAATAAAAAAATAAAAAAAAAGTGTGCAATCAAAATGTGTGTGTGTGTGGTAAGTGCGAGCCTGTGATTTACCAATTTAAAATAAAGAAAACAATTTTACAAGTTTAAACTAAAAAGTCTTTCAAACCTTGCCATCTGTGGGTACATGAACTATGGATGACCCCGAATGATTTGCACTCGGCTCAGAATCCCTTAGAAAGCAGGGAAAAAGTATCATTAAGAATGACTGATGACTGCCAGTCATGGTTGACCTCACCCAAGCTTTGGTCTCTGCCTCAGTAATAAGCTGTCCTTTATTAGCACCAACACTCCATAAAAGGGGTGTGTTTAGTCACAGGATAGCAGGCTTCTAATGCTCATTGCTTCTCCTTGAAAGATTGATTAGTGCTCATTTTTACTGCCTCCTCTGTATATACAGTGAGGATACTGTGGATTGTCAGGGCCTGTAATATTGATGACTAGTACAGCTGCACAACTCAGGCATTGAACGCAAAGGGGACAAAGTTCTCAGACTTTTACATGCAGTGATTGCAGGGACTTGCTGAGAGCCAGATAGGAAGTGTAAAGCAATCTTCTCTCTTCTTTCTTTTAATTTTAGGAAAAACCTCAAACAAGTATACCCAGATTTACACAAGATCAAGGACTTTATTCCTAGGAGCTCGCTATCTATACGCTCCACCCTAGGTACTTAACGGTTTTCAGAAAAGCGATGGCCATAACTATAAAACACATGAATATACAGAGCGCCTTTTATTACACGGCTCCTCGTTTCCTTATATTTAAGAAAGCTACTATGCACCTCTGCCAGAAAATTAAAAACAAAAAGGGTCACCGGTTGTGGCTTGACACTTAAAAAATAAAAAAATAAAAATCGAAAAAAAGGTCACTGGTTGTGGCTTGACACTTAAAAGTCGAAAAAGGGTCACCGGTTGTGGCTTCACACTTAAAGATGCTAAAAAGGGTCACCGGTTGTGGCTTCACATTTCCTAAACTCTAATAAAAAAAAAAATAATTATTGGAAGAATTAACATTACAAAAAAAAAGAAGGGTACAATACTGACGCTATAGCAGCTTCAACAAACATTTACTTTCATATCTGCAAAAGCGGCCGCTGATAAATAAGAACGTATACCTCCGGACCCAAGCTATTAAAGGTCAACTTGATGCAGCACTTGCAAGCTTGGTGGTTTTGTACAATCAGCAATAACACCTGGGCGATAAATTGGTGCATTCACAAAACATACATTAGCACTTGCTACATGCTATTGATCTGCACTCTCGTCAGCCCTTTAGTGACCCGTCAGAGGTCACTGCCAGGGCTCTGCACAGGCCAGACTTTTCACAACAAACATGCTGAATAATGCCCTATCAGTCAATGCGCTGCAACAAGCTGTGTTAACGTACTGTGTAATATGGGGAGAAAAAAAAAATATGGCCAGGTAATGGAGCTTTATTAGCCATGTATTTTTATTTCCAGGCACGGGAGACAAAAAAAAAAAAAAAAAAATCATAGATTTTTAACCTTCTCACCCACATCTAGATTTTCTCTCATAAGGTCAGCATCGACTGAATTTACAAAGACTCAATGGCCCCCACTTTCCATGCAATGCTATCAATGAGCAGACAGCCAATGCACTTCTCATGACAGCAAAACCTCATTTCAGACATCTATACAATGTACAGCTATGCAAACACTCTTGTACTGCATAATGGGAGGAAAATAAAATACAGTGCAATACAACAGGTCTGTCAAAGTCTGGCAGGTGGGCTATATGGCTCATGGAGCCCCATTGTATTCCGTGTTCTGTGTCTATGGGCTTAGAGCCGTACAGCAGGTTTACAAGATGTTACAGCAAAGTGCTGCTGACAGGAATTCTCTGTGTAATAGGGAAGACTAAGGGAACATAGACTTTCAGGAAAATGCTCCTTCTTGGGAGTTCATCATTGGGAGAACATTACTGCTTTAATTTCTTAGTGCAGGAGCTGAAAGCAAGCCTAATGGATGGAATGGTAATAATATCATAGCCTTATAAACTGCATTACAGATCCAAAACCATAGTTTGAAATCCTTTTTTTCACACTGGAAAATCAGAAGAAAGTCGGAATATCATACCCACACACACACATATATATATGTAGTGTATTATTAGACTGCATTCTCACATACTTCAGCATGGATTCACACATTTCTGGTAAAATTACTTGCATCCATTAAACCGAATTAACTATAAAGACCTTGCAATTTCTCATTTCCTGTCCATTTTCTCAACATAAAAAAGCTCACTCATCCCAAAAGGTAGTGTGGCATTCAAGTGGGAAGCAATTGTCCACTACAGGGCTGTGTTACTAGGTTAAATCTTCATCAAGGCCACGTCTGCTTTTCATGTGTTTCTATGGGATTTTTCCTGGTGTTCCAATTTCCTCTACTGCCCAAAAGTATGGGCCAACTGGCCTCCATGCTATTTGGCCTTAGTGGATGGTTTTGTCTGTGGGACTTGCTAGGGCAGTTAGTAACACTTTTGAGGGTTACTGATATAAATGATCCAGGTAGTCTGTAAAGTGCTGAGATTTTGTAGTCACTATAAATTATTTAACATTACATTTAGCAGATACATAATATATGTGTAAGTTATTTGTATGCTATACACTTTGGTATTGTGTGCATTAGTATACATTATAAATGAGATTTCAGTTTGTACTATTTACTTATGACATACCTTTAGGACATTTTAACGTTTAGTTTTAGTTCACTAATGAATAGGTAATACTTTAAAACAAAGCTCCACTATTTAAACCTAATCTGACTGATTGACTGATCCATCTATGGCAATGACAGACTGAATAGTGTAATCATTGCACACACAATAATCCAAAGTATGCGAGAGCCAAGGGGCAATCGTCATTCTAATAGGTTGTCAATGTATTAGGTGCACCAAAGTGCAACATGGAAAGGTACCTACTATTACTGTTATATTTAGCAGTTCACTTATAGTACACAACTCATGGCTTCCGCGTGCAGCTTCAGCCTCCTTTGGGGAACTTTAGGGATAAATTAACACATAATTACAATGTAATCTCAGGTACCTCCAGCCCAAATGGCCAAGCTGACTTGCCCAAGGTCAGGTGTAGAGTTTATTGTAGCCAACCGAATACGCTCTAGTTTTGATAACAACCAACCACCTAGACTCATCTGTATTTGTGTAACATGTACTTCCTGCCTGCGGGACTCAACATACATACCAAGATATACATTCCAGATAATCACACATAACACACATACACACCACACATACATATGATTTGTAGATGGGTAGATAGATATCCCTAGATGGATGGGTGGACTAATGTTTCTAGATAGATGGATTGATAGACAGATATCTTTATATCTCTGAATGGATGGATGGATGGATGGATGGATATCACTGGATGGATGAAGCAGCAGACAGATAGACAAACAGATAAAAAAAAAAAAGAAGATGTTTAAAGAGGGATATACGGATAAGAAATTATTGTTAAGAACTTGTTAGCTATTAAGTAACTGGTTTAACAATGGAGTTAACATAAGCTCTTTGTAGTTCATCTTCTAAATGCTTATTACTACCCAGAAGGTTCTTTATCAGCACAGCAGTAAATACAAGCCTCTACTCTATATCCTATTCAGCAATGTTTTTTTTTTCCTCTTCACTGTCTGTAAGGGAAAAACGCTTATTAAATAGGACCCTGAGGATTTCCCCTATTGGTGCACAATTAGAAAATCCCTTGGAGATTAGAGATGAAGGAAAAAACAGGCCTCCTTTTCTCATGTCTTAAGTATACAGCGATATCTGTGGTTGATCATTGGTAACCCCTGCTGCGCTGTAGTGACCTGAAAACACAGACAGAAATAGAAGATCTGTAGTCACCTGGAAGTTAGTAGGTTAAGCACACATTTTTGATTCCCAGGCTCCTATAGTTTAAAACAAACTTTGCTTTTAAATTAAAATGGTTGACAATTCAGGATAGAAAGGATACATTGAAAAAAAAAATAATAATTATTATATATATATATATATATATATATATATATATATATATATATATATATAATTTATTTATTTTTTTTTTTCAATTATATCAAGGTTATATGTGCCGTGCCATCATCTCACTTTCCTTACCCAATTCCGGCTCAAAGCACGGCAAGCGAGATAAAAGTGCATTTTCAGTTAAAGTAAAGCTTCAGATGGCTCATTGCATTCTTGAATTTTGCATCTTCTTTCATTCCGTACCCAACATTTTACTCTCACAAATGGTGAGAATCACAAGGCAGCGCCCTTTCCACTGAGACTGGCAGGAAACCTGAAATTAACTTTATACAAAGCTCTATAGGATGGCTATTCTGAAAATGTTTTACACACACAATATGTCAATCTGCGTGTGCAAACATGTAATTAGGAACAAACCGGGATATGCATATTGTTCCAAGCTATATATCCTAATTATGTTACTGTGAGCCTTTCACAAAGAAACAGAGGCCACTTTTAATAAGACTGCTGGAATGAGGGCTCTGCTTTTTGTATCTATTATTCCTTATATTCATTAAAAAAAAAACATATGATTAAGCAAAGGAGAGGAGTTTACTCAGCAATTTGTTTTCTAAGGGGGGGGGGGGGGGGCTGTGAAAAAGTCAACAATTATTCTTCAGTGAGAAAGGGCCATGAACTACTTAAAGATCTAACCTCTGCTTCCACCTTACTGATGCCATAACAGTAGTGCTCTGTATGTCTCAAGGACAAATGATCATTCCAGGCTGTATACAACCCAAGACATGTTATCGCTCCAGCAAACTGTTGTCCCAAAAATTATATTCATTGCTTTTCAAAATGTTATCAACTTAATAAATACCCGTCAATGTGAAAAATACAGTGCTGCTTTATTTTGTCTGTAAGGGCTCACTTTATCAACAAAATGGATGTCTGTTTCTTGTTGTTCAGAATTTTTACTTTATATTCCGATCTTTGGCGTGGCCGATGCACATGAAATTCTTTTGTAAAGTGTAGTAACAATAATAATAATAAAGTACCAGTGGGTTATAAGGTTATGCTTAACCACTGGGTGATAAAGGATGACATGATATCTTCTAAAAGGTACACATCACTATTCGAGAAAGATAATTGTCATACTGCTTTGGTTCACCTAGGAAAAAAATAAATATTTTTATTGGTAGCAATGTGACAACAGCCATCTAATCACATTTGCATACACGCTTATTTAATAAGGTGGCGATCGGCATGCAAAGTGCAATTGCAAATCGGCCAAACTATCAGGCTTTCATTGATTTGACTCAAGTAAAGGGCAAGGTGGTTGGCTACGCAACTCGAAGATCGCCATTGTTTTTTTGCACTAACTTGTTGACCAGGCCTAGCTTTGTATGATACAGAGAGGCCTACATACACATGCCGACGGATGAGGTACACGCATGATGAGGGTCAATGTAATGAAAATGAGGCCTAGTATATGATCCAGTGCTATGCAGGTGCACATCCTGCCCTCTGACTAAGTGGAGCTTGTCTTATTAACGACTTACAATGATGAAAGTGTTTTGAACCATAGTCTACTAGGAGATTGTTCTAGACCTGGCCTCTCTTGGAACATATATTCACCCTTAGCTGGGCATAGGCACATTTAATCAGTAGCTAATAACTGTACAGGAGGAGCTGTTCCCTTCATAAATCAATGTGCAAAATAATTGCTAATACACTAGTTATCGATTAGCACACCAACACTCATTTTGAGGCTATAGCTAAGAACTAACAAAGTGACAAGGGTAAAGTGTTATTTCTCTCACACGCAGACAGCTGGGCTGGAAAAATGACTCCAGCAGGCAGTAATTCTTAATTGACACCTGTCAAGATAATGGCGGCAGTCACAGCTGCTGCAGGAGAATTTGTCCCTCGCCCTGTTCATCTGTCAGCTTTAATACCCTTCCTATGCACATATTTTTTTCCCTTGCTCTAATCTACCTAAATTGTCCTGGCTTTTGTTCGAAACCTAGGTTTTTGGAGGAAGCTAATCCCTTTCTAATGTCTGACCCATTTCTAATGCAGCTATATTACTTGTTTTATACATAGCTGAGGCACTTATGATTCGATTAGAAAAATGAAAAAAAAGGAAAGCATATGCCATCATGCAGCTGGATACCAGACGTAGCATATTAACTTTCCCTAAGAATCTCAGTGTGCATATATAATATATACATATGTACACAAAAAAAAAAATGTAAAAAAAAAAAAAAGACAATGGAATTAGTAGGTTACTTACTTACTAGTGCGATATTTTGATATTTTTGCATTAACGACATCTGCAACGTTCTATACCAAGGCATGCCAATACGCCACGCTAAAACACTGTACCTGTAGTACGTATAGCATACACTGGACTCCTTTCTGTGTGTACAAGGACAAAATTTGTGCCTCACTAGTATGGCGGTAAAAAAAAAAAAAAAAATCATAGCAATGAGCTGAAGAATAAAATATTATAAAGAAAAGGGGTGCGTATGCTATATTTCGCTAAACTATAAAATAAGGTGCATCCCTTCAGTTAATGTGTTCTGCCATTTCTAGTTTTTTTTTTTTTTGTCTCTCAATAAAGGGGGTGCATCATTTTCCTTCGCTTCACATTTTCAAAACTGGTCTCAGCCTATACTGCCTATTATCCTGCCAATCTGTGCACAGATTTGACCCCAGGGGGTACAAAAGTGACAGCATTTAGAAGCCCATGCATCTGTGCTATCCAAGTAAAATACCACAGAGCATTGCCATATTCTGGCTACCCATAGAACATTGCCCTCAGTTCCTTTAGCCATGGCTAATGTATTTTGACCATCCTGGCTACCTGCCATTCAATATCCTGCAAAATAGCCTTCCATGGAAATGCTCCAGACATACGTCTATAAAGGCACAGCATGTGTGTAGTACAATATTGCAGTATTGGAAGGCTGCGGTTCTGCTCTATATGCCACGTGATACACAAACTGTGTCAAAATATATACAATAGACACAATGACCAGCAAAACCATAATGGAAACACTAGAACATGACTTGCAGCCTAAAGTAAAAGTGGTGGCCAACTGATCCACCTTATTTCCTACGTACATTCCCTGATGTTTGAAAAAAAAGAAAAAATCGTTCTGCGTTCCATTAATTATCATAAAATTATCATACCAAGCAACAAAATATAATGCAAGTAAGAAAACAAACTGTTCGTCTGTTTACTAACAATATGCTAAGCAGATGTGTGAAACAGAGAATGGCTAATGCTGAAATTAAGTTGTTTCTTCCTGTAGACGTGCCATTGCCTGTGAAACAATCCAGATTAAACACCTGGCCTTAATTTACAGGCGAATACATTCATCTAAATCTATACCTATTTATGCCATTTTTTATTTTTTTTTCTACGTTTTGGCTTGGCCAAAGGAGCAGAGGTCACCACCAATGCTTATGAAAGTGTATATGTTTAAGTAGCTGACAAAATACTAACAAAAGGGCACATGTAAATACATGGTATCATCCTCCCTTTGGGAATGCAACCTGTGTATAAAGGGTTAGAGGGCACTGATTAAAACTGTGCCACCAAGATAATTATTACACCAGACGCTACGTAATTCCTTGGTTGCATTGTGCTCCATATTATATTTAAAGGGCATATAGTTCCTCGCTCCTCTTAATATGATGAGCTAAAAAAAATTAAAAAAAAAAGGAATAAAAAATAAAAAAAATACTAAAACAATGTAAATGGGGAACAAATCTTGTATATTTTCCTAGTGAAATCCAAGGAGAAAACGAGAGCATGTCTAAAGAGATACGGTGTATTTTCTTTTCCCCACTAAACCAAACCACTTTATGTGGTCATAAAATTTTATTTGCACTTTTTGCAGAAATTCTAAGGAGAATGTCAAAATTTAAATGTATTGCTGAAGGCAATATAGGCAGTCATTTTTCTTGTCAGCACAAAGAGATAATGTATTTGTACTAACTTTAATATGACTCTATCAAGATCCCAACATTACACTACCTGGCTACGATGTTTTAGGGGATGCCTGTACCAGATGAATGGGGATTTCAGCTAGGATGTACATACATGCATGCGATATGTTATACATTGTCCTTATAGCTTTAAAAAAAACTTGTTCAATGTGCAATTTTATTTAAATGATACCAAAGTTGATATAAAAAAAAAAAAAAGGGAGGAGATGTCAAGACATAGACATTAATCTGATCGGCTCGATCGAGGTACTTCCCACTCTCGCATTTCACCAACTTGCGTTTCGAAGGTCCAGCTAAGACACAATTAGTAACTGCAATAACAGAACTGAGAATAAACAGCTGACTTGTTGGTTTTCTGAGCTAGTTTTATGGCTCAGTTAAAAGCAAGGATTACCGAGGTCATTAAGCAGCATTGTCTCTGTGACATGATTAGTCAGGTAGCAAAGTCCATTTGTCACCTGTACCAGCAAATTGAGTTAATACTGCACCACAGGCTGTAGGGACTGTATAATATCAAGTTGATTACATCAAACAGCCTGCAAACTTGACTCCTTGCTGAATTTGTCGGTATTAATCGTTACGCCTGTCACAAATCCATCAGGTTTGCAGATAATTAGAGGCCTGTTAATGAAGCTGGCTAAACAACCCTAACTTTTTTTTTTCTTTCTTTTCTTCTTTTTTTTTTTTTTTTATAATTAAGAAGCGGCTTCATTAAGAGAAGATCATTTCCTCTCAGCTGTATTTATTTTTTTTCAAAAGGTGGATTCATTTAGATAATATTCCACTTCCTCTTCCATCAACGTGAAGCATTGCTATTCTACATCTGTCATCCCACATCTTCCCACAACTTCCTGCCTACAAAACAATCAATTATTTGACACAAAAATGCTTTTAGGAAAAAGTCATCACTTACAAATGTTTTCTTGAAGCAGGCCAAATCGCACAGTAAAGGCCAGACTTCCTGCTTGTTATGGTACATATAGCATGAAAAACAAACAGATTGAAGTGCATTGTGTGATCCCTATTTATGTTAAGAGCCATGGAAACTCTTTTGCTGTGAGATTAGGAATATTCAGAACACACATTACATTTTTTTTTTTTTTTTTACAGGGTATCAAATGCTTTATGTATTATTAACAGGACATTTTTTTCCTCTCACTCTTTTAAAGGCGGCCCATTTTGATGATAAGAGTTCACGAACATGGCAGATGCAAAAACTAGAGGCCTCCAAAATCT